>NC_083891.1:57994888-58297378 GCF_032452875.1 Bos javanicus | reverse complement strand
GAGAGATAAGAAAGCCTTCCTCGGTGATAAGTGCAAAGAAATAGAGAAAAACAATAGAAAGGGAAAGACTAGAGATCTGGTCAAGAAAATTAGAGATACCAAGGGAACACTTCATGCAAAGATGGGCTAAATAAAGGACAGAAATGGTATGGACCTAACAGAAGCAGAAGATATTAAGAAGAGGTGGCAAGAATACTCAGAAGAACTGTACAAAAAAGATCTTGACCCAAATAACCATGTTGGTGTGATCACTCACCTAGAGCCAGACATCCTGAAATGTGAAGTCAAGTGGGCCTTAGGAAGCATCACTATGAACAAAGCTAGTGGAAGTGATGGAATTCCAGTCAAGCTATTTCAAATCCTAAAAGATGATGCTGTGAAAGTGCTGCACTCAATATGCCAGCAAATGTGGAAAACTCAGCAGTGGCCACAGGACTGGAAAAGGTCAGTTTTCATTCCAATCCCAAAGAAAGGCAATACCAAAGAATGCTCAAACTACCGCACAATTGCACTCATCTCACACGTTAGCAAAGCAATTTTCAAAATTCTCCAAGCCAGGCTTCAGCAATACATGAACCGCCAACTTCCAGATGTTCAAGCTGGTTTTAGAAAAGGCAGAGGAACCAGAGATCAAATTGCCAACATTCGCTGGATCATCGAAAAAGCAAGAGAGTTCCAGAAAAACATCTATTTCTGCTTTATTGACTATGTCAAAGCCTTTGACTGTGTGGATCACAATAAACAGTGGAAAATTCTGAAAGAGATGGGAATATCAGACCACCTGACCTGCCTCCTGAGAAATCTGTATGCAGGTCAGGAAGCAACAGTTAGAACTGGACATGGAACAACAGACTGGTTCCAAATAGGAAAAGGAATACGTCAAGGCTGTATATTGTCACCCTGCTTATTTAACTTCTATGCAGAGTACATCATGAGAAAAGGCAGGCTAGATGAAGCACAAGCTGGAATCAAGATTGCGGGGGAAAAATATCAATAACCTCAGATATGCAGATGACACCACCCTTATGGCAGAAAGTGAAGAAGAACTAAAGAGCCTCTTGATGAAAGTGAAAGAGGAGAGTGAAAAAGTTGGCTTAAAGTTCAACATTCAGAAAACTAAGATCATGGCATCTGGTCCCATCACTTCATGGGAAATAGATGGGAAAGCAATGGAAACAGTGAGAGACTTCAGTTTTTTGGCTCCAAAATCACTGCAGATGGTGACTGCAGCCATGAAATTAAAAGACGCTTGCTCCTTGAAAGAAAAGTTATGACCAACCTAGACGGCATATTCGGAGAAAGCAATGGCAACCCACTCCAGTACTCTTGCCTGGAAAATCCCATGGACAGAGGAGCCTGGTAGGCTGGGGTGACGAAGAGTCGGACACGGCTGAGCGACTTCACTTTCACTTTTCACCTTCATGCATTGGAGAAGGAAATGGCAACCCACTCCAGTGTTCTTGCCTGGAGAATCTCAGGGATGGTGGAGCCTGGTGGGCTGCCATCTATGGGGTCACACAGAGTTGGACACGGCTGAAGCGACTTAGC
Organism: Bos javanicus; assembly: GCF_032452875.1. Lineage (NCBI taxonomy): Eukaryota > Metazoa > Chordata > Mammalia > Artiodactyla > Bovidae > Bos > Bos javanicus. Next base: position 58,295,830 of record NC_083891.1, on the reverse strand, counting down.
AGCAGCAGCCGCAGCAGACAGCATATTAAAAAGCAGAGACATTGCTTTACCAATAAAGGTCTGTCTAGTCAAGACTGTGGTTTTTCCAGTAGTCATGTATGGATGTGAGAGTTGGACTATAAAGAAAGCTGAGCGCCGGAGAATTGATGCTTTTGAACTGTGGTGTTGGAGAAGACTCTTGAGAGTCCCTTGGACTGCAAGGAGATCCAGCCAGTCCATTCTAAAGGAGATCAGTCCTGAACATTCACTGGAAGGACTGATGTTGAAGCTGAAACTCCAAGACTTTGGCTACCTGATGAAGAGCTGACTCATTTGAAAAGACCCTGATGCTGGGAAAGATTGAGGGTAGGAGGAGAAGGGGACGACAGAGGATGAGGTGGTTGGATGGCATCACAGGCTCGATGGACATGAGTTTGAGTAAACTCCAGGAGTTGGTGAAGGACAGGGAGGCCTGGCGTGCTGCAGTCCATGGGGTTGCAAAGAGTCAGACACGACTGAGTGACTGAACTGACCGTCTGATTGCTTGAGACCCCCAGTTCCCGTCTCTCTCTGGGCTTGTGCTTAACAATTGAATACCACTTTGCAGCCAGAAAGACACTCTCCATCCATTCGTGATTCACTGACATCCAACGAGCCGTGTGTTTATATGATAGCTATAACATAAATATATTAGTTTCCAGCTAGGATAGTATTGCCTGGTTAGCTAAACAATCTTCTTTATATGCAAATTGAGATGGAGCCAATGTAAACATCTGTGATGCTCTGGACATTACAGAAAAGCAGCTCTGCCCTCAAAATAGGAGTATCTCGTGTTACCGCAAGCTTGCAGTATTCTGCTCCTACATTTCTCACTAGCCATGATTTTTGAGTAAATCCCTCAGACTCCCCAAACCTCTGCTTTTTCACCAGGCAGTTAATATTTAAATCTTACTTCACAGGATCATTGCATCAACAAAGAAAACATCAAGGAAGGAGTTTTTTTTAAAGGTCAAATCCCCAAAGCGCTATAACTTTTAAAGTGATTATGAAAGATATCATCAGAGCTTACGGATCTGCTGCAGCCCTAACCAAGGTGTTAGGTCAACAAGCCGCTTGCTCAGTCTGTGCATCTAAGCGTTTATTTTTCGCCCACAAACAGGGCCATGCCCGGCGCCTTCAAAACTCATGTTAGAAAGCACGGATAATAAATTATCAGGCGAACAAAGGCTGAGCTCATCGAAAAGCTATTGCTGTGTGGGTAAATACAACCCCACTGTGTATTAAACAGAAATTAAACCCCATTTTCTTTTTTATAGTTAAGTTGCCATCAATTCAAATAGCGCGGACAAGGCAGTGGACACAGTTAATAGTCTGCAGACCGGCCGGCCCGGCTTTGAAAGCATTTAAGCTTCCCTGAAGTACTGCTTGTGCCCAATTATAACTTACTACTTACCATCTTCATAATTTAAATCTGTCCGCCCCTTAGGGGGGGGATTTTTTGCTAATCAAAGCCATGAATGCACCTTTTTCCTTTTGACAGCATTAAATTAAAGCTAAATGGTCGGTTTTGAATGAGTTACTGTGAAGAATAAAGGCATTAATGAGGTAATTTCATTATGGAGACTCATCCAGGCCTATGTGAATACAAGGGAAGTAAGTAGAGGGGAAAGCTGAAAGCTGCAGAGGAAATTAGGGTTCCTTCCACCCTAATTAATGTTTGGGGGCATTTAGTACAGGCACCAAATTAACTGCTCCAAAGAACTCTCATTGAAAAAAAAAATACATTGTTGCCCTCCCGTATAATTAGGAGAGAGTACAAGGCGCACCCTCAGCGAGTATAAAGCCAGCCTTTAACTGACAGCGCGGTCACAGAGAGCCGGCCATTAGGGATGCCGGGGTCTGAGGAAGCAGCAGGCAGACAATATAGAATTGTTTAGGTCCTTGGGCTCTGCGAGTTGTAAACAGGTAGCCTCTGAATGAGGAATTATGAGACTCCTGGGAGGCCTGTCTTCCCAGCAAAACAGTCTTAAATGCATCCAAAGGGAAGAAAGAAAGGTGAATAGGCCCGGCAGAGTTAGCAAAGAGAATGCTTGATGCTTGTCTTAAGTGATTACATGCGGCTCTGCAGGCCCCTCTCATTGAGTTATCTTTACACGGCTTTTGTCTCCTCTAATTGGAGCTGATGAGGTGCTAATTGGAGGCCTTTTTTAAAAGCCCACTACTTTAATCATTGGAAAATCTGGGGAGACTGGGGGAGTGGAGTTAATGAGACCAAAAAAAAAAAAAAGAAAACTTATAAAGTGTAGCTTGACAAAAACTCAAGCCACCATCTGTGTGGATCTGGAAGGGTGAAAGGCACAGGTTTGATGGGAAAGAAAGGGGGCAACCAAGATACTTTCTGTGAAAATTCTTTCCAAAGCGTCTTCCGGGGTTAGTAGCAGAGGAATAAGCAAGGTAGGATGGCTCTTCGTGGTCTTTAATTATCATCATGAGCCTGAATTCAGGCTAAACACTTTATGTTCCAACTCTGACTCCCTTTCAAAACTGTAGAGAGAGACTTGCAGGGAGACGGGCCTGCATCCCACTGACCTGGGTCCCTCCTCTCAAAACACAAGCTTTTCCTGAGCCCTTTGTTTGAGACTCGTCCTTCTGAGCGCGGAGAGGACCCTTCATCTCAGTTCTAAATCACGTCGCAAGCACAGTGAAACGTGACGATGCCAAGGAAGCATGTGTCCTTCCAGAAACCCCTTCTTGAGGGCGCCGCACCTGGCTTGCCAGCTCCCGTTCTCACAGGAACCCATGGAAGGGAAGGATGCCCTGGAGACTCAGAGGTAACCATCAAGCGTGTGGCTTTCAGGGGCTCCCACTCAGCTCTCCCTTCCCCCGTCCCTTGGAGGACTTATAAAGTAGGCCAAGGGATTTAGCACTTCATATCTCACACTGTTGTCAGACACTTCTCAAACGGTGATTTCCTGACGCGTTGTAACTGACTTTGGGGCAGTTGACTGCACAGTATGTCTTCCATTCCCAAGTATTCTTGTTTCAAAACGCATGGCCTTCACGTAAAATCCAGCCAGACTAACAGCCCGTCAACCAGTGACACACGAAAGCATCGCGCCTCGAGTCGACCTGTAAACACACGTGCAGAACCTTGTGGGATGGCACTGCATCTTTGGGAAACGAGCTGATACGTGTCAAGGGCTTGAAACAGTGACTGGCATTGCAGTCAGGAGTCAGACATATATTTTTTATTTTTTATTTTTTTTAGGGATCAGACATTTAAAGCTGACACAAGAGGACTGAGAATGAGAGGGAAACCTGCAAGCAGAGTCTCAAACGGCAGAAATGATGTGCAAGGAAGGAGATGCAGGTAGCGTTTGGTTTGAAAGCTAAGGAAGTGTCTGGTTTCGGGGTGAGGGGATACTTCAAACAAACGTCAGCTGTGTCATCCATGGGCTGAGAGGGCAGTCTGCCAGCATCTTGGTTCTGGTTGGGTGAGACAGCATCCCTCGTGAGAATCTGAGGGTCACAGCACCGAAAGATCCGCCTGTACCACCGTTCTGCGGGTGAAGACGTGATGTGCTCACAGTCTCCCAGGTTGCCGTGAGTGGCACTAAATTCCAGACTTAAGACCTCAGTGCTGCTGAGCTCAGCACTTCTTTTTCTCCATGATAACATGCAGCCCACGGGACCAGAAGCTGGCTGGCCTCCTTCTCTGAAGCTCCTCCTTTGTATTTACACACCTATGCTGACACCTGGACCTATATATCGCTGCCCTGGTGGCTCAGTGGTAAAGAATCCATCTGCCAATGCAGGAGACCCGTGTTCGATCCCTGGGTCGGGAAGATCCCCTGGAGAAGGAAATGGCTACGCACTCCAGTATGCTTGCCTGGAGAATCCCATGGACAGAGGAGCCTGGCGGGGTACAATCTGTGGGGTCGCAAGAGTCGGACACAACTTAGTGACTAAACAAGAACAAAGACCCACATATCAGCCCCAATTTGGGGGAAAATTCTTTTCTCATTTTCCATGGACGGTTTGTACATCTGTGGGTCTGGGTGGCTCTCCATGAAACTGAGTTCCGTATACATCAATGTCTGGGTTTGTGAAGTGTGTATTTCTTTAGAATCTTTGGAACATTTGCTGCCTTTCAGACAGAAGTCTTTTCTGCTGCTAAGTTGCTTCAGTCGCGTCCGACTCTGTGCGACCCCATAGACAGCAGCCCACCAGGCTCTCCTGTCCCTGGGATTCTCCAGGCAAGACCACTGGAGTGGGTTGCCATTGCCTTCTCCAAAAGTCTTTTCTGAGTTTACATCAAAGATCACCAGGTAAAAACAGTTACAGTATAATTCTTTCTGAACAAGTACATTTGAGAGTTACATCCACCGAGAATACTTTTTATAAAGAGCATTCACTCTATGTCAGTTTTGTTTTTTTTTTTTAAATAATGACCAACTGGTGTTACTATTTAATCTGGACAATACTACTCCAATTGAAGAGAATTCTGCCACTATTAAAAGTCCGATAGTATTTAGTGTTTGTTCTCATTAATCAGATATTATCTTGAATTTTTACTCTTTTCAGGTGCCTAGATTTTGTTTCTACAGTAACATGGAAGGGCATTCCAGGATTTAAAAACAAAAAGAAACAGATTTATGTGGTCACCCACGCATTCAGCATCCAGCAAAGGCTGAGATGATTGCAAAGCGCCCTACCCCGAGCTGAGAGCTGAGGATAGGAAGGGAAGCAAAGTTTGACCCAGCCTGGGCCCCCACGGAGCTCGCTGTCCAGGGCAGGAGGCTGGCATTGCACAAAGGTTTGCGAAAGGAATGCTCTGATTCCTGGTGCTGTGATAAACGCTGTGGAAATAAAGGCGCTGTGTGTGACGCGCACGTAGGTGGGTGTTGAGGACACGTTGTTCACCAGGGGCTCCAGGTGCCACTGAGGCAGGTGCCTGGGAGAGAGACCCTGAGCTGCAGACAGCAGAGCCTCCCCAGAGCAGCCATCAGAGCAGCTTCTAATGAGTTAATGAACAGCCGGAGCCTGCAGGCCGCCTGGGCGGCGGGGGCAGGGGGAGGGCGCAGCAGAGCCCGAGCCGCGCCAGATGCTGCTGCAGGAGGCGGGACCAGCTATTTGCCAGTTGGCTGCAGCTTCTGAAAGAGCAAGCAGAGGGTCGATCAATGCAGCCTCTACCAACTCTGGGACCATATTTTTTCACCATACTTTAAGAAATCAGAACATTGATCTAACCCTTGTGTTTTTGTTTGACAAATGAATTTGGTAAAATAACTTGCCCAGACACAGAAATCAAACTGAACTTCGTTATATAATTACTGACTTGATTTTATTGGATAAACATCATTATGTGAATTCTGGGGCATGTGAGAGCCAGGAATCAAGATCTCAGCATTTTAGATTGAGAAGAAAATTTAAAGACTATAGAGGCACCACCATCACCCCAATTTGATAAGGAAGAAATGACCCTAGAAGGTAAGTGAATTTCTTACGGGTCATGCCAGTGGCAAGATGAGCGAACAGGACTCCTGGTTTACAATTCAGTGCGCTCTTAAGAACACACCCACCACCTGGCTGGCCCATCCACTGGTCCCCTGCGAACTTAAAATATACCCAGCGAAGTACATGAAAAGTTCCTGTCCATTACTACTAATAAAAGAAATGCTAATTAAGACCCAGTGATTGGAAAAGTTGAAAAAGTCCTATCAGAATGTGAGAAAACTGGGACTCCCCTGGCAGTCCAGTGGGTAAGGCTCTGAGCTTCCAGCACAGCCGGCACAGTTGGATCCTTGGTCAAGGAACTAGAATCCTGCATGCTGCACAGTACAGCCCCAAAATTGTTGTTGTTGTTGTTGTTTAATTGTTTTTAATTTAAAAAAAAAGAAAGAAAGAAAACTATCAAAGATTACTGGGATTGGATCAATAGGACTCAGGAGGCAACCTGGAGAGGCTCCCACCGGAGTGATTAGAGCATGATTAAGGATAGTAATTGAAGTGGATGAAAACACATCAAATACGCTAAAAATAAAATGAAATGCTTCAACTGTGTTAAAAGCCACGAGCTCAAAATGAGGACAAACAGGAAAAGAGTGTCAGCTAATAACACAAAGACATAGGTCATTTTTCGAGGACCCCTGGGAACTATGTAGTTTGAAACTCCTTTGAAAAAAAATGAAAGAACCAAGCATTTCTCCTGCTTTTGTAAGAACTGTTGTTGTTGCTTAGTCATTAAGTCGTGTTCGACTCTTTAACTCCATGGACTGTAGCCCGCCAGGCTCCTCTGTCCGTGGGATTCTCCAGGCAAGAAGACTGGAGTGGGTTGCCATTTCCTTCTCCAGGGGATCTTCCTACCCAGGGATTGAACCCTGGTCTTCTGCATTGCAGGTGGATTCTTTACTGACTGAGCTAGGAGGGAAAGCCATGGGGCTTATATCCATTTTAGTAAGGGGTGGGAGGGGGAACTTCAGGGAAAACAAATGACTGCTTAGAAATAGGGCAGAGGGAGAGGGAGAAAGGGAAGTTAAGAAAAGCAAATGGCTTTTTAGAAAGATCAATGGGCCCGTGGGAGAATAGATAGGAAAAATGATAGTTTTGGTTGGATGGCATCGCAGACTCAATGTCCATGAGCTTGGGCAAACTCTGGGAGATGGAGAAGGACAGGGACGCCTGGCAGGTCACAGTCCACGGGGTTGCAGAGAGTCGCACACAAGTAGGCGCAGAACAACAGCGTGACAGTTTTGTGGAGATTTTTGTTTGGGTGTGGTGCCTTCTCTTCTCCAAGAAGACATTAGATTTCCTTCAGGGGAGAGAATTCATGACCATCAAGTGCTTTTAGGTAGATAAGGAGTTTCAGGTGCAAACCCCAGAGTTGGAAGCACAGTCTGAGCACGTGTCCCAGAGATGCTGAACCGAATGGAGCCCAGTGGTTACTCTGTGATCTCCAGTTCCCAGATGCCCGAGTCCAGCTACTGAAATTGACATGTTGTCCAGAGAGCCCCCTCTGACTGTGCTCTCTGACCCCTCAGCATTCACCTCTGTACCATTTCTCACCTTCCTGCCTTTAGTGACAGTCCAGTTACCCTGCTTGCTCTCACGGCATCGCGTTCTACTTGACGCCGACCTGATTTAGCCACGTTCGTGTTACGTTTAGCTTTCAACAGGTCTATTAGCTGGGTGTTTTCTCAAAGAGATGTTCGTGCACTTTAAAGTGTTAGTATCCAGGTCATTAACAAAATATTACAAAATTAAAATACAACTAGCGACCACCCGCTAAACACAGAAGCACCCCTTGAGGCAATACCGTTTGGTGTATTACATTATCCACTCTGGATTTTAAAGTCTTTTTTTCGACTGTGGTACAACACACACAACATAAAAGTCACCATTAGCGACATTCAGTACATTTACAACGATGTCCAGCCATCACCAGGGTTTTCCAGGTGGCGTGCGTGGTAAAGAACCCACCAGCCAACGCAGGAGACATAAGAGATGCGCATTCCATCCCCGGGTCACGAAGATCCCCTGGAGGTACCCACTCGGGTGTTCTTGCCTGGAGAATCCCATGGACGGAGGAGCCTGGCGGGCTACAGACCACGAGGTCATAAAGAGTTGGGCACGACTGAAGCAAATTTTGCACTCATCCCAGCACAGCCATCACCACTATCAGTTCCTGGACATTTTCATCACCCCTAAAAGAAGCTCTGTCCCCACGAAACAGTCACTCCCTACTCACCCTCTCCCCTCCCTCTGGCAACCACCCATCTGCCTTCTGTCCCTATGGATCTGCCGACTTTGGAAATTTCAACTCAATGGAATCACAGTGCTGACCTACAGTGTCTGACTCTTTCCCTTAGCAGGCTTCCACGGTGCTTTCATGCTGTAGCACATATCAGTGCTTTGCTCCTTTTATGGCTGGCTAATAGTCCATTGTGTGGATAGACCAAGTTCTGTTTATTCGTCCTCAGTTAAAGGACACTTGGGTCGTATCCCTTTTTGGCTCCTGTGACTACTGCTGTGATGAAATTTCATGTACAACTTTTCTTCAGATTCCTATTCTCAGCTCTTTGGGGTATTTACCCAGGAGTGGAATTCCTGAGTCGTATAGTAACTTATGTTTAAGTTATCGAGGAATAGTCAAAATGTCTTCCAATGCGGGTGCACCATTTTGCATTCCCACCAGCAATGTCTAAGGGTTCCAATTTCTCCACATTCTCACTGACACTTTCTTGTTTTTAAGAAAATTATAACCGTCTCAGTAGGCTTTCCTTTAGAGTCTTTAAAAAACACAAATATAATTGTAGCAGTGCTTCTCAAAGTTTCACATACACATGCATCACTTGGATCTTGATAAAATAAGACTCTGATTCAGTCAGTCTGGGGTGAGATCTGAGATCCTGTATTTCTAACAAACTCCCAGATAACTCTGGGCCTTCTGGTCGATGAGACTCATTTATAGGGAAAGATTACAGAGAAAGATACAGTAGACATCTGCTGGAAACTCCAGTCACCCATCTGCGATTATCCAGTTCAGTTCAGTCACTTAGTCGTGTCCGACTCTTTACGACCGCATGGACTGCAGCACACCAGGCCTCCCTGCGATTATTAACAGGATGAAATTCAAAGGACTCCCCATGTTCAGAAAGCCCCCACAGTCCCTCTAGCTCTCTCCCCACCGTCCTCCAACTTCTGACCATGCCCCAGTCATTCTGGGCTTCCTTTCTCGCCCCAGGGACTTTCCGCTTTCTGTTCCCTGGGACACCCCACCCCTCCCTGATCCTCACTGGGTTGCCTCTCTGTCCCTCAGGGCTCGGATCAGATGTCTCTCCCATAGAGAGGCCCTCACAGTGCCGCTACCTAACACGTCCGGTCGCCTGGCCCACCCAGCCTAGCCAGTCGCACTCTCAAACTCACTTCTGTTTGTTTTGTTGTTTGTTTTGCAGTATTTATCAGCATCATGATTTGAAATCTTCTTTTTTAAAAAACTGTTGATCGGTTTACTGTCTCTCTCCCTGGACTAGTGTGCAAAACTCTGAAAGATCAAGGTCTCCTCCATCGGCCTCACTGCTCTCTCCCTGATGCTTAGAGCTGTGCTCACACATACAGCTGCAGAGTAAATGTTTACTGCCTGAATGAATGGGTTGGTTACCGTCTTAGGCCTTTCTTGCACAGCTCTCTGTTTTTAAGATGTGACTATGCACATTGGCATTCCTGGTGGCTCAGGCTGCCTAAAGCATCTGCCTGCAATGCGGGAAACCTGGGTTTGATCCCTGGGTCAGGAAGATCCCTTGGAGAAGGAAATGGCAACCTACTCCAGTACTCTTGGCTGGAAAATCCCAGGGATGGAGGAGCCTGATAGGCTACAGTCCATGGGGTCGCAAAGAGTCAGACACGACTGAGCAACTTCTCTTTCTTTTCTTATGCACATTGGAAATTTAACCTAGAGCAGGTAATACAAATTATTACGTAATTACAGGCATAGAGCATCTTGCTACATACTTGCATATTATTTAAACAGACAAATAGCTTCAATTTTTCTCTAGAGCAGCCCCTAGGAATCTGAGGGGGATTGATTCCAGGATGCCCACAGATGCCAAAATCCAAGGATACCCAAGTCATTTGTATCAAATAGCATGCACACCCTCCTATATACTTTAAATTATCTCTGGATTACTTATAATACCTAATACAATGCAAATGCTATGTAAATAGTTGCCAGCAAGCAGCAAATCATATTTTGCTCTCTTGGAATGTTCTGGAATTTTTTTCCCCAAACATTTTTGATCTGCAGTTGGTTGAATCGGAGGATGCGGAACCCCTGGATGCAGAATGCCCACTGTACCTCCCGACTGGCCTGTTAATTGTCTCTGCTCTCAAGTCTGCTTCCCTTCCCATCCCAGTACTTTTGTATCTGTTTATATAAATACTCAGAGAAAGGAAAACAAGCGCCCCCTACCTCTGCCCGTTCCACTTCCCTTTATAAACACACACGGCTGTGTGAACATCTCCGCTGAGTCATCTCTTCCCAGTCTGAGCTTCCTGTGCCGCTCGAATAAAGGGGCACATTTTCTGCACTCGAGTGCCTTCACTGTATAATGAAGTGTTTTCAATTTCCCTCGGTGGAGCTGACATCTTGTTTTCTCTTCATGCCTTTGGGCCTGAAGACTCCAAATTTCTTTGGTACTTCTTTGGGGCCCTGCTTGAATCTTAGTGATCTTACTTGAGTCTCACCTCCCCCAGAGCATTCTGAGTTTTGTTCTCAGGTAGTTCTTTTTTGAGGTGGGGGGACACATCACGTGGCTTGCAGGATCTCAGTCCCCCTACCAGGGATTGAACCCGGGCCCCACCACTGAAAACACCAAGTCCTAACCTTTGTGCTGCCGGGAAATTCCCATAGATTTCCTTTTTTTAAGTTTTTATTTTATATTGGAGTACAGTCCATTAAACAGTCTGTTGTTCCATGTCCAGTTCTAACTGTTATGCTTCCTGACCTGCGTATAGGTTTCTCAAGAGGGAAGTAAGGTGGTCTGGTATTCCCATCTCTTGAAGAATTTTCCACAGTTTATTGTAATCCACACAGTCAAAGGCTTTGGTATAGTCAATAAAGCAGAAATAGATGTTTTTCTGGAACTCTCTTGCTTTTTCGATGATCCAGTGAATGTTGGCAATTTGATCTCTGGTTCCTCTGCCTTTTCTAAAACCAGCTTGAACATCTGGAAGTTGGCGGTTCATGTATTGCTGAAGCCTGGCTTGGAGAATTTTGAAAATTGCTTTGCTAACGTGTGAGATGAGTGCAATTGTGCAGTAGTTTGAGCATTCTTTGGCATTGCCTTTCTTTGGGATTGGAATGAAAACTGACCTTTTCCAGTCCTGTGGCCACTGCTGAGTTATCCAAATTTGCTGGCATATTGAGTGCAGCACTTTCACAGCATCATCTTTCAGGATATGAAATAGCTCAACTGGAATTCCATCACTCCACTAGCTTTGTTCCTAGTGATGCTTTCTAAGGCCCACTTGAATTCACATTCCAGGATGTCTGGCTCTAGGTGAGTGATCACACCATCGTGATTATCACCATCGTGATTATCTTGATCGTGAACTCTGTTTTGTACAGTTCTTCTGTGTATTCTTGCCACCTCTTCTTAATATCTTCTGCTTCTATTAGGTCCATACCATTTCTGTCCTTTATCGAGCCCATCTTTGCATGAAATGCCCCCTTGGTATCTCTAATTTTCTTAAAGAGATCTCTAGTCTTTCCCATTCTGTTGTTTTCCTCTATTTCTTTGCATTGATCGCTGAGGAAGGCTTTCTTATCTCTCCATGCTATTGTTTGGAACTCTGCATTCAGATGCTTATATCTTTCCTTTTCTCCTTTCCTTTTCGCTTCTCTTCTTGGAACAACAAACTGGTTCCAAATAGGAAAAGGAGTACATCAAGGCTGTATATTGTCTTATTTAACTTATATGCAGAGTATATCATGAAAAACGCTGGGCTGGAAGAAGCACAAGCTGGAATTAAGATTGCGGGGAGAAATCTCAATCACCTCAGATATGCAGATGACACCACCCTAATGGCAGAAAGTGAAGAGGAACTAAAAAGCCTCTGATGAAAGTGAAAGTGGAGACTGAAAAAGTTGGCTTAAAGCTCAACATTCAGAAAACGAAGATATGGCATCTGGTCCCATCACTTCATGGGAAATAGATGGGGAAACAGTGGAAACAGTGTCAGACTTTATTTTGGGGGGCTCCAAAATCACTGCAGATGGTGATTGCAGCCATGAAATTAAAAGACGCTTACTCCTTGGAAGGAAAGTTATGACCAACCTAGATAGCATATTCAAAAGCAGATACGTTACTTTGCCAACAAAGGTCAAGGCTATGGTTTTTCCAGTGGTTATGTATGGATGTGAGAGTTGGACTGTGAAGAAAGCTGAGTGCCAAAGAATTGATGCTTTTGAACTGTGGTGTTGGAGAAGACTCTTGAGAGTCCCTTGGACTGAAAGGAGATTCAACCAGTCCATCCTAAAGGAGATCAATCCTGGGTGTTCATTGGAAGGACTGATGTTGAAGCTGAAACTCCAGTACTTTGGCCGCCTCATGCGAAGAGTTGACTCGTTTGAAAAGACCCTGATGCTGGGAGGGATTAGAGGCAGGAGGAGAAGGGGACGACAGAGGATGAGCTGGCTGGGTGGCATCACCGACTGGATGGACATAAGTTTGAGTGAACTCTGGGAGTTAGTGATGGACAGGAAGGCCTTGCGTGCTGCAATTCACGGGGTCGCAAAGAGTCAGACACGACTGAGTGACTGAACTGTACTGAACAGCCAATTAACAGTGTTGTGATAGCTTCAGGCAGACACCAAATGGACCCAGCCATACATGTGAAAATTTTCATAGGTTTCCTTTTGTTTTTCTCATTTTTTCATCAAAGTTGGTCCTTCATTCTTTCATTATTAAAACAATTTCCTAAATAAACCATCCAAGCTTCATAAATCCCATCAGCTTTTACCTCTGTTTCAGGGAATCCTAGGGCTTCCCCGGTGGCGCTGGTGGTAAAGAATCCACCTGCCTAGGCAGGAGACATAAGAGACGAGAGTTCGATCCCTGGGTCAGGAAAATTCCCTGGAGGAGGGCATGGCAACCCACTCCAGTATTCTCGCCTGGGAAATCCCATGGACAGTGGAGCCTGGGGGTCCACAGTCCCTGGGGTGGCCGAGGAGTTGGACGTGACTGAAGCGACTTAGCACATGGAATTCTAATACTAGCTCCCAATGATTAGGAAATCTGTCCTTTTTTAATTTAGTGTCACATTTAAAGTGAATTCTCGCCCTCCATTTCCTGTCACCTACACCTGATCAGTTCGGGTTCACTTTCTTCTCTCACACACTCAAATCTGCCCTGATGGAAGAATTAGCTCTAAAGGATGTAGCTCTCATCAGATCCCAAAAACATATCCTGCGGGTCTTATTTTCCCAGTAAGGAAGTTGGAGTAAATCTTCGCCGAAATCTCTTTCTTGCTCCTTACCCTCTTCTGCCTTAGCCCAGAAGGTCACTGCTTTCTGCTTCTCATCTCTTTCTTAACTTGGTGAGCATGAATGCAAAGCTTGTCCTGCCAATGTGTCCCCAAATCCTTTCGTCCGGGTGTTGTCACCGGCCACACCGTTGGCCTCGGCGATAAATCACCTTCCTCGTTTCTGGCTCTCCGTCTTGTGACTGAACATCCAAGGCTGCGGCACCAGATGTGTGTCCAGCTGCGCCGACGTCTCTCTCGGAGTTTGGGACCCATTTCTGCTCACTTACCTGCCTCCTTCACTCCTCTGTGAGCGCCTGCTGCCAGAAACCACATTTTACTCATCTCTGTATCACCAGCCTCTAGCACAGTGCCCACCTCACACTAGAGTCTCGATAAAGGTTTTTAGAATATTGAATATATTCATTGGGTGGCCAAAACATTCGTTCGGGTTTTTCCACCACACGTTACGGGAAAACCTCGAACGAACGTTTTGGCCAACGCAATACCATGACTTACAAACCAAGAGACCCAGGGCAGGTGAGACAGTTCACAAGCCCTGAAAGAGAGTATAGAGTTGAGCATGAAGTACGGCTCAGTGAGCTTTCAGAACAGGGGAGTAAATAAGGGCTCAAGAGTTGTAGAAAGTTTCATAGAGAGTGTAAGACCTAAATTTGGCCATTGGGGGAAAAAAAGAGAGAGAGAGCCCTTGAGGCAGCAGCGAAGGTGCTTGCATTCTCCACCGTGCCCTCCGAGCTCTCTGAGTGGGGCAGCCTTTGTCTGTCTTTCTCATCGTAGCCCAGCCTCTCTCATTAGGTCGGCTGCATGTTCCGCTTCCACCTTTCCCAACCTGGCCTGAAAATCCTCTTAGGGTGCTTATCTGCACAGCCTCATCTTATTTTTTTAGCCCAGAGTGAGATATCAAAGGCCGATGCACAATGACATTTTTGTCTCTTCTCCCAAAGGTCTCTGGGGCCACTCTTCCAGCCTGGTCTGGTTACTGAGGCTGCCCCTCTGGAAAAACAAGGCTGTGGGGTAATTAGGTCATAGAGAGGACTGAAACCAAAGGGTCCCGCTGGAGGCAAGGCTAAAATTCATAAACAAAGATGGGCACAGCTCGAATTCAAGACAAGCTAATTGTAGATTCGTGGGCTTGCTCCAGTAGGATGGTGACAAATACAGCCTTTCTTGAAATGCTTTGCCTGGGCCGGCCTTTGAAGCATTTATTTTCCATCACTGAATCATTCAATAGCAATATAATTGTTATTTTCATTTCCCTGGTTCGAGCGACGGGTCTAAGAGCCAGTCACCATTCCCAGTTCATTAACCGACTGGCCTTCGAATTAACAGCCCCTCCATTGGGGGTTGCCTTGGAGACAAAGCTTCCTGTGGGTAATCCAAGATTATCTAGCTCTTTATCCTGCATGTGACCCTTAATTACTTGCTAAATTAGAATGGTTTTCTGAAAATCACAAGCGGAGGTTAATACGTTCTTCCAGAGCTGGTCAAGCTAAGATGACACTGAATTCACAGGGAATTCAAGTGACATGATCCCTGAAGGCGTCTCTTTGAGGAAGAAGATGAACTCTCCCCCGGGAAGGCGCTGCCCCCCATAAAGCCCTGTCACTCACTGCTGCCCTGCCTGCTTTTAGAGCTGAGGTTTAATCTCCTTGGGACAAATCACTATGTCAATATTGAGCAGATTCATTCTGGTCCTGGAGCCTGAACCCATTTGTCTTTCATAATCAACTGCTTTCAACTTAAGTTCATATTTTTTTTTAATCATAATTGCAGATTTTTGCTCTATGCATTTACACAAGGTCAAGGCTTCATGGACCAATTACGGACAAACAAGGGGATGGAAGAAATTATTTTTTTAAAAAAGAAAGTAAACATTTTAGGGGGCGGAAATTGGGGCCCTAGAGTATCTTCCCTAACATTAGACAGGCCTCAAAGGGAGATTAGGGGGAAGGAAGAACTCTTAGGATGTACCTAATGAGATGCCCCTTCACACGGCTTTTCCCCAAGTACAATATGAGCAAATGCAGGTATTAAATGAGATTTGTCATGAATGCATACATTTAGCATTGCTAGGTTTTTATTCATTCAGGCTGTAATGAATTTTTTTTCAGGTCTGAAACATTTATTTTTTGTTTTTTCATTAAACAAATATCTTCATGCCATTACATGATTAAAGTATTCTTTAGTCTTTACTTCTCATTGTCTCTGGCAAGTTAAGGATATCCACATTTTTGGCAGTCCGTCCATCAAGACACCGGACCTATGTGTTGTACAAATTAGATACATTACGAGATATAAATATACTTCCAGTAAATTGAGTTAATAAAATGAAAAAGGGAAGTTGGTTAATATTATTGAGTGTCGTTTCAGATGATTAAAAAACTGTCTTAAAACCTTAAATAGTATTAGTAATCCTCAACATTAAAGTATCAAACTCAAAATACTATAGTCTGGAACCTCACAGGCATCCATCCAAAAAGTGTTTAGGAAATTCAACTGAAGTGAATTAGAAATAAACCTCATTGATGATTTGGCACCCCAAGTAATTCATTCAGATTCCTGAAGGAGTTGTCTGCAAACTGCTAAAATCCTAGTCAATCAGAATGCTTGACTGATTACAGATAAAGCTTTGTGTGGCCATGGTTATATTCTTCAGCTGTGTACCACCTTTTAACATATTTAAGCATCTATTGTGTATAAGACATCACCCTCATTTTGTTCAACTGTAGTAGTCAGAATAAGAATTATTATAAAGGTCATATGAAAATCATTTTATTACATCTGCCTATAGCTTAATCATGGTAAGTCTGAAAAACCAGGAAATTGACTTTGACTATGGTACCCTTCAGTTAGCCGTCAAAATGATTTGCTTTTAGAGAGGTCTGGTGAAGCTTGGAGCAGTAACCCATGGATACTGAGGTGTTTTTTTTTTTTTTTCCCTGACAGTGTTTTTAAGTAGTTTTGCTTAAGACTCGTGGTTGCCAAGGGGGAAGAGGGTGGAATATGGATGAATTGGGAGTTTGGGATTAGCAGATGCAAACTAATATATAGAGAATGGATAAACAAAGTCTTTCTGTAGAGCACAGAGAACTATATTCAATATCCCGTGATAAGATTCTTGTTGATATCTGATAGAAAACCACAAAATTCTGTAAACCAATTATCCTTCAATTAAAAAATTAAAAATAAAATAAGATAAAATATCCTGTGATAGACCATAATGGAAAAGAACTTTAAAAGGAACATACATATATATGTGTGTGTGTATATATATATATATATATATATATATATAACTGAATTGGTGGCATAGTGGTAAGGAATCCACCTGCCAATGCAGGAGACCAGGGTTCGATCCCTGGGTCAGGAAGATCCCCTGGAGGAGGAAATGGCAACCCACTCCAGTCTTCTTGCCTGGAGGATTTCATGGACAGGGGAGCCTGGTGGATTTCAGTCCATGGGGTCGCAGAGAGTCGGACACGACCGAGCGCGCACGCACATAAGCACATAACTGAATCACTTTGCTGCACAGCAGAAATTAACACACTATTGTAAATCAATTATACTTCAAAATAATCATTTTTTAAAAGTAAGTCTTGTTCAACATTCCTTGAGGTCTGTTCCAGATGATAGAAAGCCTGCAGTATATTACTGCTGCTGCTGCTAAGTCGCTTCAGTCGTGTCCGACTCTGTGCGACCCCACAGACGGCAGCCCACCAGGCTCCCCCATCCCTGGGATTCTCCAGGCAAGAACACTGGAGTGGGGTGCCATTTCCTTCTCCAATGCGTGAAAGTGAAAAATGACAGTGAAGTTGCTCAGTCGTGTCCGACTCTTAGCAACCCCATGGACTGTAGCCCGCCAGGGTCCACCATCCATGGGATTTTCCAGGCCAGAGTACTGGAGTGGGGTGCCATTGCCTTCTCCAGCAGTATATTATTAAGTGCTGTGCAAGAAGGATTCTGTAATCAAATCACCTTTGGCAATGTTTATTTAAATCAAAATTAATTGGGCTTCACCAGTAGAGAGCTGTTAGCACTTTAAAAAATTCAAGTCTCCTAAACTTATTTGCTTATATTGAATAGAATTCTTATTTTTATCATACCTAACAGCATCTCCTGACACTAGTGATATTTAAGCACACTTTGGGAAAACACCTTTTTATTTTTTTTACACACTCTGGGTAACAGGTGCAGATACAACCAATTAAAAAAAAACAAACAGGGGATTAAGCATTCCATTATCACATCCTCACCTATAAAAAGGTACCCCCATTAAAAGTATCCTGAGAAGAATTTAAACAAATCACTTTGTAGCCCTGCTCTAGCAGTTATCCACTATCTGTTGGGAGAAAAGAATGATTCCATAAGCCAAGAGGAGAGGGGACCCAGAAAGGAGAGTAACTGTTCTACATAAAGACTTGATCCAGCTCCATGATGACCTTCCTTAGAAACCTAACATCTTGTATCACTGTTGATCAAAACCTGATTATTTCAGATCAGATCAGATCAGATCAGATCAGTCGCTCAATCGTGTCTGACTCTTTGCGACCCCATGAATCGCAGCACGCCAGGCCTCCCTGTCCCTCACCAACTCCCGGAGTTCACTCAGACTCATGTCCATCGAGTCAGTGATGCCATCCAGCCATCTCATCCTCTGTCGTCCCCTTCTCCTCCTGCCCCCAATCCCTCCCAGCATCAGAGTCTTTTCCAATGAGTCAACTCTTCACATGAGGTGGCCGAAGTACTGGAGTTTCAGCTTTAGCATCATTCCTTCCAAAGAAATCCCAGGGCGGATCTCCTTCAGAATGGACTGGATTATTTCAACTACAGTCTAATCTTGAACTGAAAACTCTTTGTTCTTATATTTTCATGTCCTCCTAACTTAGATCACTCTTACACTCTGCCTCTTTAATAATCAATAAAATCTATAAGACAGTATCATGTTCTTGCTTAAACATGTGTAGGAGACACTGTCGGCTGCTTTCTGATCTTGCATGTCAACCTTCTTCCTTCTGAACTGAGCACTGCCCCCCTCCCCTGCCCCCGCACTTTGGCTAGATATTCACACACACACAGCTCATGTGACTGGGAGGCTGGCCCCATCTTTATCTCCTGGGACAGATCATGATTTGTCTAAGCCAGTGGTTCTCAACGTGTAGACAAACAGCATTAGCATCACCTAGACCTTGTTAGCAATGCAAATTCTTGCATTCTAACCTCAACCTACTACATTAACTAGAAATGTTGGGGTGAGGCTCCCCAGGTGATTCTGAACCCCACTGAAGTTTGAGAACCACTGTTCTTAACCAGTGGGGCTTCCCAGGGGATGCTAGTCGTAAAGAACCCGCCAGCCAACACAGGAGACTTAAGAGATGAGGGTTTGATCCCTGGGTCAGGAAGATCCCCTGGAGGAGGGCATGGCAACCCACTCCAGTATTCTTGCCTGGAGAATTCCACAGGAGCCTGGTGGGCTACAGACCATGGGGTTGCAAAGAGTTGGACACGACTGAAGCAACTCAGCACACAGCACGGTCTTAACCAAACCTGGTGATCCCATGTTCTTTACCATAACCGAGTCAGTGCATGGTTTTTCCCTGGCTACCATTAATGTTCCAAAGATGGACATGTAACCTGACCTCCTCAAATGAAGGGCAGAAGTTTTATTCCGAGGTTGAAAGAGAGATTTTCTACCTTTCATGGAACATGAGGAGGGTACCGCCATCTTAGAACTTCGAGAGAAGCCTGAGGACAGGAAAGTCAACCCAAGGTAGAACCATGGACGTTTGCAATGCAGAGCAGAGTCTGCCTGTACCTTCCTGCACCCGGCTCTACTTCCTACATCTAACTACAGCTCTGCCCAATGACAGGCTTCCCTACTGTTTCAGCCACTTCATATTGAATTTTTTTTGTTTCTGCAGCTGGAAGCATCCCATTTATTAAAATGTTATCATAATTTTTTAAGGATTAATCTGAAATATCCCAGGAAGTTGTATTCCTGCTACTTTGCCTCTAGCATAGTGGAGCACTCAATTATGTTTGATGAATGAATATGAATTAATGCAAGCATGCATGAATGAATGACCACAAGCAGGCAATAGCATCATTACTCTTATCAAATACAATTGATTCAAAGTCATTATGAGGTTCCACCAATAGTCAATCCACTAGTGCAAGCAAAGAACTCACAAGTAACCGTAGTCTTAACACCATTTTTGCTGCAACCAAGTGAAATCCTTTCCAGCTAGCTTAAGCAAGAATGACGATTATCATATGGAATTCTAAAGTGACTGAAGTGTCTCATAGACCATAGTTTGTACCCCTGACTCTTTGCTAACAAGAACAGTGCCTTTGGGGATTTCCCTGACTGTCCAGTGGTTAAGACACTGCCCTTCTGATGCAGGGGGCACGAGCTTGATTCCCTGGTCAGGGAACTAAGATCCCACATGCCACGTGGCTCAGCCAAAAAATTAAAAAAAAAACAAAGAATATGTGCCTTTTGTGAGAGGAATGTTTGAGAGTTCCCATTTCTCTATATGTTAGCCAATATTTTATATTATCATACCTGTAAATTTTTACTAGTCTGATGACTAGGAAATGATATCCCATTGTTTTAATTTCAACTTTTCTGACTTAATTCACATTAGTTGGGAATAACATCTTAACATTTATTTCTTGGCATTTCAGATTTCCTCTTGAGGAAATGGTCTATTGTAATCTTTGTTTTTTTTAATTGGGTTGTATGCTTTTTTATTCATTTCAAGGAGCTCTTTTTCCTTTCTGGATATTGATCCTTTGCCAGATTTATGCATAGAAATTATATTCTTCCTGTATGTGATATTTTCTCCCACTTTGTTTAGCGTATCTTTTGTTGAATAAAAGTTTTTTTGTGTGAATTTTCAGTAGGTGAGTTTATCAGTCTTTCTTCTTTATGAGTCAAGCTTTTGTATTTGTTTGAAAGAAGCATTTTTGTACACTGAAGTCATAAGTATATTCACTTATATTTTCTTATAAAAGATTTTACTTTTTCACATATAGATTTTTTTTAAGATTTCTTTATTTTTGACCATGCTGCGTCTTTGCTGCTGCAGGCTTTCTCTGGCTGTGGCGAGCTGGGGCTGTTCTACAGGTGTGGTCGGAGGGCTTCTCATCGTGGAGGCTTCTCTGGTTGCAGAGCACTGCCTCTGGGCACGTGGCTCAGTCGTGGTGGCTCTCAGGCTCTAGAGCTCTAGCTCAGTACTTGTGGTACATGAGTTTACGGCCCCAAGGCATGTGGGATCTTCCTGGACCAGAGATGGAACCTGTGTCCCCTGGATTAGCAGCCGGATTCTTAACCACTGGACCACCGGGGAAGCCCTCACATGTAGATTTTTAATTCACCTGCAATTTGATTTTGTATAAAGTGTGGAGTTTAAAATAGTACGGTTTTACTATATGCTTGCTGTTTTGGAGAGGGGAGAGGGAAAGCTCCCCATTCTGACCTCAACTGCTTAAAGCAGTTTTTGGTCTGGTGGGAGATTTGCATTGCTGGAGATTTATTGTTGAGAAAGTATTCTCTTTCCAGCATCATCTTGCCATAAGTGCCACACGTTTAAAGAATTACAGAAAGAATCCATTATTTATTGGGCTAGCCAGTAGCTGACAAATTTTTATTAATGCCTTACATGTCACTGAGATTTCCTTCAGTTTCCAAGTTGAATACACTCCAGCATTCCAAATGGCTGCAAAAGACTTTATCTCTAGGGCATGGAGAAAAAGAACTCCTAACAGCTCTGGTTCAATTCTTCTTTAATACATAGTGGAGGGGTGTGATTACTCCCTATCTATGTCAAGTCCCCTTTCTTTACATGGAACTTTGACTCCCAGTTTGAATGTTTTGCTTAACCCCTCTTTGATTGGCCTTTGTCATTCTGCACTGGGAAATCAATATCTACAAATATTTATTTTGTGGTCAAGTATGGTGCAGAATAAAGAGACTCACAGACTTGGAAAATGAACTCATGATTGCTGGGAGGGGTTGGGGGAGGGATAGTTAATGACTTTGGGAAGGTCATGTACACACTGCTATATTTAAAATGCATAACCAACAAAAACCTATGGTATAGCAAAAAGAAATTTAACTTTACTTAAGTATAATTTAACTACAATAAATAAATTTTGAAAAAAAAGTGGTGCAGGATGTCACAGTTCAGATGAGAACATTTTCTTCCCCTCCTGATTTCTTTCCTCTTTTGCTTTCTGTTCTCCCGCCTATTTTTTCTTCCCCTTCCCCCCACCGCCCTTAACGGTACCTGGAATTTGTCAAGGAATGAAAGGTAATGTTTTGTCTCAGCAGAAGTATAAAGGGTCATATAAGAAGAAAAGTTTAAAAAAAAAGAAGAGTTAAACAGTTCAGGTTTATGGTGAACAACATATCTTCTTTCAGGTGCCAGGCCTAATTTTACGCTTACCAACATGTTATGTACATTTTACCAAAATCTCACATTTGGGTAAAATTCCAGATTTAAAAATATATTTTAGAAGTCAGAAAGGGGTCAATTAGTTTATTTAAACATCACAGGACCAAGAAAAGTATCCTCACATACACTGACTGCTTAAGACAAATAATATTTGATGGGTTATGGATACCTGAACCAAACGACATAGTGATACACAGACAACTGATGTCAACACATCCTGTGCCAAACACAGCGTCGTTCTCCCGTAACTGTCCTACCTAAACTGCACCCGGAACAGTTCTTACCTATATTTTATTCATTAGCCTGAAGGTAACCATGCTGCTGCTGCTGCTGCTAAGTCGCTTCAGTCGTGTCCGACTCTGTGCGATCCCATAGAGGGCAGCGCACCAGGCCCCCCCATCCCTGGGATTCTCCAGGCAAGAACACCAGAGTGGGTTGCCATTTCCTTCTCCAATGCATGAAAGTGAAAAGTGAAAGTGAAGCTTAAATTGCAAATTTTATTATATCAATAATTGGCGAATTATTTAGTACTAACTACTATAGCATTTGTAATACAATTAAAATAAACCAAATTAATCATATTGGCTCTGCTCTTTTCAACTCTGTGGCATGACCCAGAGGCTATTCATACACTGTCTTGCTGCTGCTGCTAAGTCGCTTCAGTCATGTCCGACTCTGTGCGACCCCATAGACGGCAGCCTACCAGGCTCCCCCGTCCCTGGGATTTCTCCAGGCAAGAACACTGGAGTGGGTTGCCATTTCCTTCTCCAATGCATGAAAATGAAAAGTGAAAGTGAAGTCGCTCAGTCACGTCCGACTCTTAGCGACCCCGTGGACTGCAGCCCACCAGGCTCCTCCGTCCATGGGATTTTCTTGCAACATACCTAAAAGACATCAGGCAGTTAATGCTATTGATACTATGAAGGCACCAGTTCTTCAGCGTTCACTGTTCAAATCTGACTGCACTTGGGTGCATTTTCTTAAGAAAATAAGAGCTGGGAAGAAGAGATGCACTGTGCGTCCTGATGAACGCGACTGTGATGAGACTGATTTGATGGGACTGAGTTAGGCTTCTCTTTGCTGTTAGTGGAGGAGGGAAAAGATGTTACCAGAATAGCTCATGTTTGCTGAGAGCTTACGGGTTCCAGGCACTAAATTCATTCCAAAATGTAAAATCTAAAACGGCAGAGGTACTATTATTAATCTCCCTATCTAGATGAGGAATCCAAGCTTCAGAGAGGCTAACCATCCCACGCACTGGGAAGGCCAGCAGTCACCCCTAGCTGGTTGACTCCAAAGCCTTTGTCATCACTGATTTACAATTGATGAAAATTTGGAGAAGAGCTTTTAAGATGTCCAATACGTTATTTCAGGGAAGACAGTTACTGAAGTTGAAAAAGAGAACTGTTTCTTAGACATGAAACAGGTAGAGGAGAGTAAATGAAAACGCTGGGTTAATTCCCAGGCGGCTCAGACGGTAAAGAATCTGCCCGCCAGTGCAGGAGACATAGGGGCCATGGGTTTGAACCCTGGGTCGGGAAGCTCTCCTGGAGGAGAAAATGGCAACCCACTCCAGTATTCTTGCCTGGAAAATCCTAGGGACGGAGGAGCCTGGTGGGCTTCAGTCCGTGGGGTCGCAGAGAGTCAGACAGCACTGAGGACAGCACACGGCTGCAGCCACGCTTACCACCCAGAGCGGCACCTGATACACAGTAGCTCTCAATGCACGTGCACTGTGTTAGCAGGACTGCAGGTAACAAAACCGGAAACAGCGGCTTAAAGGAGGGAATCTTTTCTCTGAAGATAGAAGACTGGAAACAGGCAGACATCTCCTGCCAGAGGGGCTCATGAAAATTGTTAAAGACAGGGCACCTCTAACTCCCTGGGCATCATTCTTAGCGGCCACAAGATGGCTGCTGCCCCCACACTGCACGCATGTTTCAGGCGGAAAGAAGGACAAAAATGGAAAAGCAGAGCCTTTATCACATGAGGTTGTAACTTTTTATTTGGTAAGTGACTCCTTCCTTAAATATTTCTACCTACCTCTCATTGATACCCAGCAGGCTGGAGAAACAAATATTTCAATAAGCTAACATGCTATATAAGATAAGCTACAATGATGTATTGTTTAACACAGGAATATAATCAATACTTATATATTCAGTTATATACTTACAACAACTATAAATGAAGCCTAATCTTTAAAAATTGTGAATCACTCTATTGTACACCTGCAACTTATATACTATTGTACATAACTGTACTTCAACAAACATTTTTAAATAAAATAAATAATATGTGCAGACCCCTCAGTGCAATTTCTGGCATTATAGCAGGTATTCCTCAAGGCTTTGCCATAAAGAGTAACATCAACGTTTCTTTAACAAATACTGATTGATTCTTTATGAAAGACATAGAGTTTGTTCCCACAGAGACGAATGAATTGAAGATAAAATGATAAATCTATGAACTGAAAAGCCTGGAGAGCCTGGCGCAATGACCCACACATACTATACAGACAGGAAGTGTTTGTTCTGCGGTTGCTGAGGTGGTACTGAGAATGTACTTTCCTTTAGTTACATCTGGAAACTGGAGAGTGGAGAACTGTAAGTTCATACTCAACTTAAAGATTTGATTTGATTGAGCAAAAGAGATTTAATAAGAATGGGCCATGAATCTGGAGATAAGTTGGAAGGTCAATGAAAGATAAAATATTGGGGTCATGTAGTTCCAAGGGCCCGGTGGTACTCACAGGCCACATTTAGAGCTCATGAAATAAACTATTTAAATCCTACTGCTTATTCTCACCTTCCATGAACCAGGAAGCAGGTGCCCTCAGACCCGAATCAGAAGCACCTTGACCTTGGAATCCCCAGCCTCCACAACTGAGAAATAAATGTCTGTTGTTTAGATGGAGAAAAACAAACAAACAATCATACTGCTTGTTCAGATTTTTTAAAAATTCATTAAGACACATTTATGAAAAACAAAACTCTGGATGATCGTCAGTATCTTGACAATATTTTTTCGAGATAAGGAAAAGAAGGTTCCCCTTTATTTTTATGTATTTATGTTTGACTGCGCCGGGTCTTCCCTGCTGCAGGGGCTTCTCTCTAGTTGAGATCAGCAGGAGCGCCTCTCTACTCGTGGTGCACTGGCTTGGATGGCGGCTGCTCTTCCTCCTGGGCCGCAGGGCACCCGCTCAGGCTCAGTAGTTCCGGTGTAGGGGCTTAGTTTTTCTGCAGCATGTGCAGTTTTCACAGAGCAGGGATCGAACCTGTGTGTCCTGCATTTGCACGCGGATTCGTTACCACTGAGCTACCAGGGAAGACCCAAGATTCTCCTTTAAAATGCAGAACTTACTTGTTGACTCATAAAGACCAATACTATCTCAAATGTCCGGTTTATGTGGCTCCCTCCCTTCGCAGCTCGTAATCCCTCCTATCATACACTCGGTTTTATTTGAATGCATTATTGCTACGGTTTCAAAATGTGGAAAGCTTATGGAATTAGATTTTGAGAAAGGTAAAGGATGAGCGATAAATTGAGGCCTGAATCAACACCAACCAAAAGATCCTAGGTCTCTCCAGGCCCGTGGATTGCTGGTTGCCGGTTTGATATGCCCGAACACGGGCTGGTGGAGCTCAGTGGGTTAGGACCAGTAATACTCGCGATTATGCCTTGCTGCCGGAAAGACCTGTTTCTGCGAAGTTCACGTGCTGAACACCAGGAGCTGTGCAATTGGTGTCACATCAAAAGGAAGGCCTTTCTCCTAACTAACGCTGTTAGTATGGCCGGGAGGGGCGGGGGGGACGGAGGGGGGGGATTGATGCTGTAGGTTCCACAGGTGTCAGGGCTCCAGAATTCTACCGGCAGGAGGCAGAGTCTCACAGGTAGGCTTCGGGTCTGCACCTACAACCCTGCACGGCACGCGGTAAGAAACTGCTGGCGTCCCTTTCCCGCCCTAGAAGACCAGAAGCGTGTGCTCGGACCTCGCCGCCCGGCCCCGCCCCTCCCGTAGTCCCGCCCCTTCCCGTGGTCCCGCCCCCTCCTCGTGGCCCCTCCCCATCCAGCGGACCTGCACCTTACCTCTGGTCCCGCCCCCTCCCCGCGGCCCCGCCCTTCCCTGTGGGCCCGCCCCCTCCCTGTGGCCCTGCACCCTCCCTTGGCCCCGCCCCCGCCCCACGGCCCCGCCCACCGATGCTCGGCGTCCGGCGGCCTCCCGGATCGCGGGGGCGGGGCGGGGCTCACCCTTGCCCCCGGGGCTCCGCCAATCAGCGAGCGCCCTGTTGGCCGTCCGCGGCGCCCGCCCCGCCCGCTCGCGCCGGCCGCCGTCTCCCAGAGTCCAAGATGGCGGGGTCCAGGCGGCGGGGTCCCCGGGCCGCGATGCGGCCGTTGCTCTGCGCTCTGCTGCTGTGTGTCTGCCGTTCCGCGGGCGGCGACGGCCCGGGAGGCAGCCCCGGGGCGGCGGGCGCCACGGACATCCCGTCCGCTCCGCCGCACCGCCGCTTCGAGTACAAGTACAGCTTCAAGGGGCCGCACCTGGTGCAGAGCGACGGGAGCGTGCCCTTCTGGGCCCACGCGGGCAGTAAGCGGGGCGGGCAGTGAGCCGGGAGGGCGGGCGGCCGGCTGGGGCTCCTCCGCTCCCTCCGCGCCCCGGGCGCGTGGGTCAGCCCCAATCCGCGGGCCCCCGTCCGCACCCCCTCCCCCCTCCCCTCCCCTCCTCACCCTCCTGCCGCGCTCCCTTCCGATGCCCCCCGCTCGTTGTGTTCGGTCTCGGGCTCTTCCTTTCTTCCTGCGCTCACTTGAGCTCGCTTCGAGGCGTCGCGTTTCACCCCAGCGCCGCGGCTCCTGGGAGACGTCCCGCGCCCCTGTCCCCCCGCCCCGATCGGCCCCAGCCTGGACCTGCGCCCCCGCCGCCCCTCGGCCCTCCCCTGCTCCCCCACGGGGTCGGCCGCGGTTGATACTCCACTTGAGTGTCCGGTGTCCCCTGACGGCTGCAGGGATGGCCCGTGTTGGCTTTAGAGCCATCTCGGAGTCTTCATGTCAGAGGACATGCTTCTCTTAAATTTGCCTTTCTCAGGGACGTCCTGTGGTCTTTGATCTTTTCTGTTGTATTAACACATATGTCACTTATAGTTAGGCTTGTTGCTTCATAAGAAGAAGGGATGCGAGGTATTGATTGAGAACTTGAGTCTAAAAACTAGCACCGTGTACAGCTGTTGCATTTTTACTTTTTTTTTTTTTTTTTTGAGTGCGTGATTGAAATAACCTGTGCTCAGTGTTTTATTCATTTTGTGTATGTGGCACTGTTAAGCCCCGTCCGTGCTAAGAGAGCCTTGCTCCCTGCTTACGTACGTGAGAGAAAACCTATCTGTGAGAGTGCTGATGTGTCACGGCTGCCTAAAACGTGGCAGCTGGCGTCTGTAAACTGCTCAGTGACCATCAGATGCAACCTTTGAAACGAGTGGCAAATGCCTTTCTATGGGGTGAGAAGCACTGGCACTTTGAATTCCATCTTTGAGTGTCGTGAGCAGTCATTCATGTAAGGTTTGTATACATTCTTTTAGATTGTCCAGGGCTTGAAACAAGATGTTTCATTTCTAGAAAGTAATCGCTGCTTTACAAAGCACACTTTTAGGAAGAGCTATTTCCTTGAAATTAATGTGTAATTAAAAGGTAGAAATTTCAATTAGGCTTAATAACCAAGTCATTAAGTATGTCGAGGAGAGTGCAATTATTCTGTTACTCCGCAGAGGTTAACTGTGTACCTGCTTCTCAAAAGCCTATCTCTGGGCATTTCTTATCAAGGTAGCCTTGTTCTTAGTAACACAGAGCTGGCGCAGGTGTCCCAAACACAGTGTGGGGGATTTTTGTTCTTCTTGAAATGATGCTGAGTTTTTCAGTAGTGGTGATAAACGTGTTGACGTTTTTCACTTCTGCATTTCTCCATCGTCTTCTTGTTCTCGCTTTTTCTTGCACTCACACCACATACATCAGCCAATTAGGAATGTTAATCAACTGCTTAAATTAGTTACATTGACTTTCTTTACAGAACCTATAACCAACTAAGCTTTTCTGCTACAGAAATGTCACGCAGCATACCTGGGCGAATGAAAGTTGTATGACTAGATTGAATTTGCAATAAGGAGTTTAGAATTTTAGCAGTGACTTTTCTGTTGACTCTGGGAATCACCGCTCTGGGTATCTCTTGCTTTCATTATCACTGTAATTTTTGCCATCTGACAGCTTTCCTTAACTCCATTGATCATTTTTTCCCTTTTCATTTTGCCCTGAGATCCATTATTTGAAACATTTTTTTCAGTAGAGAAAGTTAAGATTTAATTTATTTAATCCTAACAAATCCCCCTTACATCATCCCCAAATTAAGACCAAATCTGTGGTGTCCCTCTTTCTTAACTCTAATGTCCTTTGCACTGTGAGTACATATCCTCGGGTCCATAAGGGCAAAAATGATAACAGCAGGTCATCAGCCTTTCGAGCTCCAAGAGCTCTTTCACCTTCTTCATGCTCTGATTAGATCCCTAGTAGGTCAGGCAGGTGCTGGCTGTTTCATAGGTGAAAAACCTAATATTCAGAAGTGTAAAACTTCTTGGCAAAGGTTATGTAGCTAATGTCGGTCGGGTAGGACTCAAATCCGGCTCTTCTGGTTCTCTGTCCGGTG
This sequence comes from Bos javanicus, assembly GCF_032452875.1. Lineage (NCBI taxonomy): Eukaryota > Metazoa > Chordata > Mammalia > Artiodactyla > Bovidae > Bos > Bos javanicus. Next base: position 58,267,669 of record NC_083891.1, on the reverse strand, counting down.
CCGCTCCCAAGAGGACTGCCCAGACCTTTACGTTCTGCAGGTGATGGTGGCAGATGGCGGCTAAACTTTCTAAAGGGTCTCAGCTTGTCTTTCCTGTCAGCTTTCCTACCTGTAAAGAGACAGTACGGTTATGTCCCAGCGTGGATGTTAGAACGTCAGAACTGGTTAATATCCGAGAAGGTGTGCTCCAATTGTCCAGAGTTAGACTGATAGGTGCTTTAATAATTACCTAGTCCAATAAGGCGACGCAGTGGTAAAGAATCCACCTGCCAGTGCAGGAGATGCAAGAGACATGTGTTTGATCCCTGAATGGAGAAGATCCCCTGGAGTAGAAAATGGCAACCCGCTCCAGTATTCTTGCCTGGAAAATTCCATGGACCGAGGAGCCTGGTGGGCTATAGTCCATGGGGTAGCAAAGAGACACAACTGAATGACTGAGCACAGTCCAGTAATAGGAATAGCTAACATTTATTGAAATATTTATATGCACTTGTATAAGCACTTACATGCCTGTAAAGTTAGAGAAATGGAGTAACTTGCCTGTGAGCAAACAGCTAGTAAGTGGATAGAGATACAGACCATTGTGTTGGGGGTCTCTGTTCTCGCTGAAAATCTCCTGATGCTGAAGAACTGTCTGTTGACTGGAAATTCAGTTGACCCTCTCTCCAGAACAAAGCATACATGCTCAGAATTTTGCATGTAACTTTTGGGGTGTATATAAATGATTGAGCCCAGCCCCTTCATTTACAGTGAATATATGGTGAGCCCGAGAGGAAGAGAATTCTTTGCTCAAAGGCACACAGCTGAAGTGAGACTAGGAATAGGTCTCTTGATTCCTAGTGGTATGTTCTTTTCACACTGTTTGAGCTTTCTAACATTTGTACACTGGTAAAAATACACCAAAGTTTTAAAAAAGAAAATATACACATTGCTGAGTTATTTGAAAAAGATTATCGTAAGAATCAAATAGTTGATTTGCCTTTCAAGCTATAATTTCTTCCCTCCTACCCCTTGAATTTTTAGTGGTTAGTTGCAGCTTTAAGGTTTATTTGTTTGTTTTTTGCAGAGATATCACACTTTCCAAAGATAGAGGAGTATTAAAAAACCCCTAAAATTTAAAAGTTGAAATTGTCATCATGGAATTTTTCCCTAATAAAATTACTCTACAGGCAACTGAATTAAAGTTAGATCTCTTTAGGTATATATAACAGTTTGTTGATGATTCATTGAGTTTTATCGAATTATAACTTAAAGCTTTTCTTCCCTGATTGCTATTCTAGATGCTATTCCAAGTTCGGATCAAATCCGAATAGCACCATCTTTAAAAAGCCAAAGAGGATCAGTGTGGACAAAGACAAAAGCAGCCTTTGAGAACTGGGAACTGGAGGTGACGTTTCGAGTGACTGGAAGAAGTCGCATTGGAGCTGATGGCCTGGTATGGGAATTTCTTTAACTTGGAAATTTACACAGTGGCATATACTGCTAGTCTCTAAAGGTTCCCTGTTGCATATTTACAGGCAGTTTGGTATACGGAGAATCAAGGCTTGGAGGGGCCTGTGTTTGGATCAGCTGATATGTGGAATGGTGTTGGAATATTTTTTGATTCTTTTGACAATGATGGAAAGGTATGGTTGTTTTCAGGACTGTTAACCCACTTTAAATGTATTTGCTAACAAAGTTAGTCTGTGAACAATATAGTTTATTTGACACTTTGGTCAGCTTTGTAGTAGAGGATTCCCTAAACTATATTTTAAGCATGATGATGAATCTTTATGTAGCTGGGAATTTATAAATGGAGAGATAGAAGTTCATGATTTTTCTTATTCCAACTTGAGGTAACAACGGAACCTTAAGTCTGAGAACTTTTCAGGACCCACCTCCCCAGGCCCCTGTTTATGCTTAATAGTTTTGAGGATCAGACTGGGTAGTTGAGACGTAGGCGGTAAGGCCAGCAGTGTTTCAGACTGTTAGTGCTTTTTTGTGAAAGCGTGTGCATTGCCACTGTTAGCTCGCTTACTGATACCTTTTTATACATGGTAATCACTGTTTTTTGGAGAAGGCAATGGCACCCCACTCCAGCACTCTTGCCTGGAAAATCCCATAGATGGAGGAGCCTGGTAGGCTGCAGTCTATGGGGTCGCTGAGAGTTGGACATGACTGAGCAACTTCACTTTCACTTCTCACTTTCATGCATTAGAGAAGAAAATGGCAACCCACTCCAGTGTTCTTGCCTGGAGAATCCCGGGGACAGGGGAGCCTGGTGGGCTGCCGTCTGTGGGGTCGCACAGAGTCAGACACGACTGAAGCGACTTAGCAGCAGCAGCAGCAGCAGCAGCAATCACTGTTTTTGATCAGCCTGATTTCTCTAAAACAGTTAAGGACAAAATGTACCTATGAACTGGAAACATTAACTTGTGCCTTAGCAGCCCTAAGACTGTGATCATTGTTTCTGCTGCTGGTTTGTTGATTATCAGAGGTCATTATTAGCCATTTAAAGGAGAGCCTTAACAATGAACTCCTCCGGTGCTGGGGCCGTGTTAATTCTCCTGTTACTAAGTTCCCTTAAATCCCACACTAGTTCCATGCTCACAGTATCCTAGGATTTTAGAGGTGTTAGAGAGCTTACAGCACACCCAAAATAGTCTATACTTCTTTAATTTAAGGCTTTAAAACAAATACATTCTCCTTATTTTTAGAAAAATAATCCTGCAATAGTGATTATAGGCAACAATGGACAAATCCATTATGACCATCAAAAGTAAGTGTATTTTTTTACAGTATTCCAATTTTTAGTTTCCTTTTGGAAACCTTATAAAATATTTTGTTTCAAATCTGAACATTTTCTAAATGAAAAGGTTATTTTTTCTTGAGGTGTTTTTTGTAACTTAATGGGAAGGTCTTATTTTACTTTGATTTTGTTGTAAAGTTCCTTCTGTGGACCACCTCGATTTCAAACATAAAAATGTGTTGTCGTTAACCTGAAATTGTATAATACCTTCAAAGATTTATGAAACATTCCTGGCTCTCAGTGATGCAATAGCCATGTTTTTTCATCTTTATTCAAAGGGATCTTTAAAAAATAAAGTTTGGAGCCTTAACCAACCTAATGACTAAGCAATTTATGCCTCTTTGTTCAGTCCTGGTATTGCTGTATTGAAAAATTTTCAGTGGGTTACAAAGCTTCTGAGAGTTTAGTGTATTTATAATGTGTGTGAATTGGGCATGTACATTTTTAATTTTCACATGGTTGTGGGGGAATTACCTTTCAGCCAGTCTGTAAAATGCAAGAAAAATTACTTTCCTGCCTTAATGATGTTTAACTCTGGTAATTCCTCATGACCACCTGTTGAGCGATTTGAACTAGAGGTCCAAGGCCTCTCCCTGGTGATTCTGCTTCAGCTGATTGAGGGCAGAGTTGAGGAGCCTGCATTTTTTTAAAGCTCCGTATGTGACTCTGACTCTGCTGAGGAAGAGAATCACTGTCCCCTTGCCGGCAGCCATGCTAACATCGGCTCCTCGTCCAGACTCCTGACCCGAGTCGCAGGGAGAACTCACGTGTGAACTTGGTGTCTTCTGCATAGATAGTGTCAGATATCCCAAACTTTGTCATAACTTGATATGGGTTTTGGTCTTTCTGGAAATTAATTGTTTTAAATAGTGAGTTTTTAAAATACCAAGAAACTTCCCTAAATTTCTTGTCTTCCTTTCCCTCACACTATAGTGATGGTGCTAATCAAGCTTTATCAAGTTGCCAGAGGGACTTCCGTAATAAACCCTATCCTGTCCGGGCAAAGATTACGTATTACCAGAAAACATTGACGGTAAGTGACCAGCTCTTAGAGGCAGTCCAGTGAGCAGCGCTCCAGCGTGTCTCTTCTGTACTCTTCATACTCTAGTGCGCTCCTCGTTCTGGTGGAGACTCTGCATCTAACTGCGTGTTCACATCCTCATCAGCGCTGCTCTGTGAGAACAGAAGTGGCTTCACGACGTGGTTCTCGTGTCTCGTGTTGGCACGCGTGGTGTGCTGTCAGACTTGATGGTAGGTTTGCATATAGTCAGTGAATGTTCAGGCGTGCTGCTGTGCGCCTCGAGAACGGGAGTGAGACAAAGGCCATTGTCTGCAAAGAGCGTGTCTCATGGAGGCAACCGTAGGTAACACCATGCTGCGTGATAAATGCTACAACACGGATACCATTAGGGACCCAGAGGCCAGAAGCCTGTAACTCTGCCAGGAGGGAGGTAAAGGTCAGCAATAGTTTCTCAGTTGAGCTGCACCCTGAAGGAGGAGGAGAAGCCTCCCAGATCGGGTGCAGATTCCAGGCCGAGGACATGGGCCTCAGAACTGTTGAAAGATTGGAGAAAGGCCAGTGGTTGGTATGGCTGAGGGAGAGAGGAGCCGTGGAAGGTGAGGTAGGAAGCTTGGCAGTAGTGAGCCTCAGCCGCCTGGTGTAGTGTATCCTGTAAGGAGCAGGAGAGTGGAGTGAGCGGGTTCCAGTTCAGGACGATGACCGAGGCAGCGGTGGTCTTCTAATGGTGTTCGTGAGAGAAACAGGAAGCGGGAAGGTTGAGACTGACTCTTAGAGGGCTGCATCTGTGTGACTTGGTCCTTTACGTGCGGTTTCTCCCTTTTTTCCTCCCAGTTTCATTGAGATGGAATTGACACACAGCATGGTAGGAGTTTGGAGTGTGCAGCATGATTTGACTCACACACCACGAACCGATGGGTGCAATACGTTCAGTGAACATCCATCGTCTCATGCAGATAGAAAATGAAGCACAATAGAAAAAAATGTTTTCCTGGAAGGGTTCAGCCTGAGAGTGTTCATTTTTTTGTTACGTTAAAATTTTTTATTAGATCCTATTTCGTGCATGATTTCCAAACTGAGATAAAACTGCACGTGTTAAAAAAAATTAAGTAGTAGTGTCAGAAGAGTCTTTGCGCTGACTGCTTCGTATTCCCCCTCTGACCGCTGTGAGGTGCGACGTCAGCCTGTTCACCGTGCTTCCGTGTTGTACATCGCACCCTTAGTGCGCATTTGTCTTATAACTGGGAGGTGATCTTTTTTGACTGTCTTGGTCCAGTTCTCCACCCCCACCCCCTGCCTCTGGTTTCCGAAAATCCAACGCTGTGAGTGAGTTTGTTTTTCGGGTAAAATTGACCTACAACAAACACTGTGTCAGCCTCTGGTATACAGCGCAGTGGTTCGCCTTTCTGTACATTTCAGAATGGTGGCCGAGGGAAGCCTGGTTGCCTGGCGCAGTACGCAGGGGCCTGGTGATCCTGGCTGTCTCCCCGCTCTGTCTCACACCTGTGACTGTTTGGCAACTAGAGGCTCTGCCTCTTAATCTCCTGCCCTGTTCCTCTCCTCCCCAGTCCCCTCCGCTCTGGCAGCCGCCTGTTTGTTCTGTGCGTCTGTAGCTCTGTTTCTGTTTTGTTCTGTGAATCATAAGTCGTTGTCTGTGTCTGGTTTACCTGCATGACGCCCTCTAGGCCCATCCATGGTGTGGCAGGTGGCAAGATTTCATTCTTTCTTATGGCTGGGCGGTATTCTCTGGTATGATTCACACGTACCACATCTTTACCCATTCGTCTGTTGAGTGTTTCAGTTGCTTCTGTATCTAGTCCGTTGTAAAGAAGCTGCAGTGAACAGGAAAGAAGAAAGTGAGAGTGTTAGTCACGCATTTGTTCAGTCATGTTGGACTCGCTGTGACCCCATGGACTGTAGCCCGCCAGGCTCCTCTGTCCTTGGAATTCTCCAGGCAAGAGTACTGGAGTGGGTAGCCATTCCCTTCTCCAGGGGATCTTCCCGACCCAGGGATCAAACCCCAGGTCTCCTGCACTGCAGGCAGATTCTTTACTGTCTGAGCCATGTAGACGAATTGAATTTGAGGTGATATTTAGGTGGACGATACCCAGCAGGCAGTTAGAATACCTAAGGTCAGTACTACCATCGTGCTTTGCTTTTCTACAGATGCCGTCAGTATCTATCTGGTCATGCAATACTTATAAGTAAAGGATAGCTTGCTTACATTTTTCTTTTCCCTAAATCATGAGCTAGCCTTGTACGCCTTTGTGTAAACTCAGAAGAAGACAGTCATTTGGGAAACTTTGTACTGGCTCAGTCTTAAACTCCAAACTGATTTGGAGACCTCAGAATAGAGGCAAGTGTCCAGCCTGCTATGACTAAGTTAGATTGCGTTCCACGGGCTTGTTACACGTTGTGCAGACTGCACAGTCTCACTGGGGACACCACTGGTCACACGCACCAGCCCCCCAGCCCTGGCAAGTGCAGACCCACACTTGAGTCCACAGATCCCAGGGAGGCCGCCTGTACAGCCCGACACAGAGGCCGTCAGCCCTGCCAGCAGTTCCTGAAACAATAATAATCCTGCAACATAAATACCCGCAGAAGAGTTCCATAGTCAGATGAGGTTGGTAGGACTGTGCATACAAGCAGAGTCAAGATTCTAGGAAGTCCTGGAATAAAGAAGCCTCTGTTAAGCCGCTCATTCTTTAGGCTCACTGGACCATGGGGTGCTCTTTCCACCTAGCGTCTGTGAATGTCTGTGGAGCCAGCGTTTGGAAGAATCCATTTGAGAGAGCCTTGCTGGGACACCGCTGTGGCTTGGTGGTCCCAGCCCTCGTCTGCTGTTGCTTGCTGTGACATGCCCCCGTCCTCTACCTGGCAGAGGCATGCTCCTTCTACTAGTTCAAGGTTTCTTTCCGTGATGATCTGCCTTTCTGAAACTCTTTAAGTGTTTTTTTTCTCTAGTGCTTATTTTTTCTTCCAATTTTATTGAAATGTAATTCACATGCAACACTGTAGAAGTTTAAGGTGTACAGCGTTACAATTTGAAGCTGATGGCCCTTTGACAGTTATTAGACCAGGTACAAAGATCAAATCGCCGTAAACCGACTGCATGAGATTCATTTTACAAGGTCTTTGTAAAAGCTCTAACGCGCAGTGTGTCTTTCTAGGTAATGATCAATAACGGCTTCACACCAGATAAAAATGATTATGAATTTTGCGCCAAAGTGGAAAATATGATCATCCCCGCCCAGGGGCATTTTGGAATATCTGCTGCCACTGGAGGTCTTGCGGGTAAAGCCTCGCCGTCTTCTAACATTCAGAGGTTATGAACTGATTCTTACTAGGAATCCTATACTTTGGAAATGGGTAGCTTTATTTACTTTTAACCTTTTGAGACAAGTTACAACCTTCCCATGATCAGTGGGGCCAGGCCTTTGGTCTCTTGGGGCTGCTCATCCTGTAGGCTTACAGTTGGCTGGGGTTTACACACGATTATGTCCATCAGAGTACCAGTCTGGGTGCGGTATTTTATAGTGAAGGAGACATATTTAAAAGGTTGATTGCCTAGTGTTTTAGGACTCTGAGAGTTGTCACAGCACATGTAAATGAATTTATAGCCTGAGGAAATATCACTGGAGACTGAACTTTAAAGATGTACTCATCATATCTTTTTCATATGTGGTGATAAATGAATTTATTGTTAGATGTTAATAGCATCTTGTGTTTGTACTGTATAATAGTCTTATTATTTCCAAATATGTGAATTTTTCATTTCAACAGCACCGGGAGGGAGACAGAGAGGCTAGATCATATTTACTCTATTTTTAGGTGGCTTTGCCAAATCTTGGATTAAAGGGCTTTCTAAAGATCACGTGGCCAATAAATCAGACCCAGGCAGGAGTTGGTCTGGGTTTCTGTCCCCTTGGGTCCAGTGCTCGATTAACACTGCGTGACTTCTCCTAATGTTACCTAACCCTGTGGTGTTTCAGTTTTCTCTTTAATCTGGCTATGTATCTAGATCTCCGTAAAAGTAGCAGAAAGCAAACACCCTGTGGTGTTTCAGTTTTCTCTTTAATCTGGCTATGTATCTAGATCTCCGTAAAAGTAGCAGAAAGCAAAGAGATTGCCGCAGTTGAGATCCGTGTCTGGTTTGTGGGTGTGAGGCTAGCCAGGATGAGTATGATAGTTCCACACTAAGGAGTTTGATCTCTTGGCTGTTTTTAGCTCAGCCAGCTGGAAACGAACGAGTTCAGGTTAAATAAAATTGCTAGTACGGGCTGTATGAGGGAAACAGATACAAAAGAAGTACGGAAGAGTAGCTGTATTACCTAATTGAAATGCTTTGGTAGTGAAGGGGGTGCTGTTAGTAACACCAGGACGACACGGGTAAATCGGGGCTCCCAGTAAGCCAGGACAGAGCGCTGTCGGGTTTAAAACACGTAAGTAAGGCTAGGGTGGCGAGTGTAAGAAAGGCTCAGAAACAGATGGGAACAGGAAATACCTGGAGGACAGGCTTCTGGCTCATGTGACCGGGACACAGTCCGTGACGGAGCTTTGTGGAAGGATGAAGGGGGGTCTTGGTGCCGGGAGTATGTGACTGGGACGCAGTCCGTGACGGAGCTTTGTGGAAGGATGAAGAGGGTCTCGGTGCCGGGAGAAGAGTCTGCGCTTGTCTTGACACTTCTCTGTTTGGTCTTCCCTTTATCAGGTATTAAACATCCATAACACGTTAAATGCAGCTAAGTGTTCTGGTTTAGGATTTAAGAAAGTAAATTCTTGTTTAGTTCTAATGTAAGTCTTTCAGATGAACTTTTGTCGCTGAGTTCACAAAGCACCATTGCCTTTATGAAATTAGAGCTAATTTTCAGTATTCTAAAGTAAGAGATGTCTATAAATTCACAACCATAAAAATGATCAACTATGGAACTTTTTCAGTTTGTTTTTTTCCTTTAATTTGTAGACGACCATGATGTTCTTTCTTTTCTGACTTTCCAATTGACTGAGCCTGGGAAAGAGCCAGTGAGTATACTTATTTTTCTCAGAAAGCTTATTTGTAATTTACTGGTGTTGCCTCATAGCTGAAAACTTGAGAAGATTAAGTCAGGTTCAGATCTTGTCTCCTAATGATCGCTGTTACGGCCTGTTCAAGTTGTTCAACGTCCATTCATGCCTTTCCTTCACTAGTAAAACTGAGACGCTTGTGCTGGCCACCTTGACGTTGTAAGCATTAAAGGCAGCGCACTTCTGGCAAGCACTCAGTAAATGGTAGTGGCTATTGTTATTTTTTGTCATAATATTAATAGCAAGAATACATTAACTTTTCAGCTAGTGGTGGAGTAGTTAATATGAGAAAAAGGAACATATATCGAGGCTTATTACTTTCTTACTAATTTTTTTTTTTAATGATCTATTCTTAAACTCCACATAAGCCTACAGTTGATAAAGAAATTTCTGAAAAAGAGAAAGAAAAGTACCAGGAGGAATTTGAGCACTTTCAACAAGAGCTGGACAAAAAAAAAGAGGAATTCCAGAAGGACCACCCCGACCTTCAAGGGCACCCTAGTAAGTTGGAGCCGGGCCGTCCTCTGGTGCAGCGATGGTCGCGGCCCTTTTGAGTCCCCAGCGCTTCATTCGTCTTACCTTTGCCACTTATCTGTCACACTCCAAGTACTTCCTGGAAATGATTTTTAAACCAGTCTTCAGTCTCTAAAGGGCTTTGAGATCGATGCTTTTACCCGGAAGAGTGTCAGTTAGAGAAGCGGGCAGCTGGGAGTGCTGGGTGACGGGACGAACAGGGAGCCCTGGGCCGCAGGCTCCCCACAGGCACCCTGTGTCCCTGCGCCCCCAGACGGCAGCCGTGCTGGGGTAGCAGTCGAGACTCATACATGCTTGTTGAATGGAATTGTCCAGGGTTGGTTTCTTTCCTTTTTAGTGGCACACACTTACCTTAGTTGATAACAAAGCTAGTACTTGAAAACTGTCGAGACTTGGGAGAGTAATGTGAAGTGATTATCTCCTATTACTCAGACAGAATTCTGGACATTAAAGGTTGAAAATTTTGAAATACTAGTTTAAGCTAGTGTAACTGAGAACTTATATGGGCTCCATGTCATGAACAAGATAAGGCCAAGTAGAATGACTCTTGTGATCTGCTAACTTTTATGATCTCAGGTCCCCATCAGCACAGATGATCAAGGCTGTGTGTAATAAGGGCTTCCCTGATGGCTCAGCAGTAAAGAATCTGCCTGCCAGTGCAGGAGATTCGAGTTTGATCCCTGAGTGGGGAAGATCCCCTGGAGCAGGAAATGGCAACCCGCTCTAGTCTTCTTGTCTGGTAAATCCTATCGACAAAGGAGCCTGGTGGGCTGTAGTTCACAGGGTCAGAAAGAGTCCATCATGGCTTAGTGACTGAGCACACACACTTGATAAAGCCTGGGGCTGGCTTTTGAACTAAGTAGTGTGTTAATCTAAATGATTAACAGTGTTATTCAGATTTAATGATAAAATGAAAAATAAATTTTATTTTTTCCTTGGATTTGTTTTAAACATCACATATGATTTGTAAGTATATCCTGAAACTTATTGTAGTAAGTGTTTGAATAAAAGTATCTGAATTCAGTGTGGTTAGAAATAAAAGGAAAAGTAAAACTGCTTTCAACTCTGTTTCTTAGTCTTTTATGTGAGTAAAATGCACAGATTTTAAGAGAATAGTTTGATAAATTGTGACAAATTTTAACCATCACTCAGATGATTGTATAGAATGTTTTTATTGCCCCAGATCAAGTCAGCCCCCTTCCCACAGAGACAGCCACTATGCTGATTCCTATTAAAAAATTAGATTCGTTCTGCCAGCCTGTAAATAGATTCGTTCTGTAAATAGAATCACACAGTCTGTTTAAAAGAGAAAATAATTTTTAGGTGAACAAATTCAGACCTAAGTTATAAATATTCAGCCACCAGAGATGACGAAAACAATTAGTAGTTGAATCACGACTGAATCAATTGCACGCACGTTTGTAACACTGAAGGATCATGCCACGGTGTTGGCGATGGCCTTCGTTTAGTGGAGGTTGGTGCTTTGGTCACTTACAGGAATTCGAAAACCACATATGTGTGGGTGAGTCTAATAATGCCTTGTGATCTGTGATCACCTTTTCAGCAGATGAAATGTTTGAGAGCGTGGGAGACCGTGAGCTGAGACAGGTCTTCGAAGGACAGAATCGTATTCACCTTGAAATCAAGCAGCTGAACCGACAGTTAGATATGATTCTCGATGAACAGAGAAGATACGTCTCTTCCCTGACGGAGGAGATCTCTAAGAGAGGAGCTGGAGCCCCAGGGCAGGTGAGCTTGCGAGGCCCGTGGATGTGCCTGCGGCAGGGAAGGAAGCAGGAGCCATGTCTGGGTGTTAGGCGGTGTGCTCTGTGGAGTGGGGACTCTCGGGCTGGCTGGTCATCTTTTGTTTTTCCTCCAGACCTTTCAACAAGAACTGGATACTGTTGTGAACACTCAGCATGAGATTCTGAGACAAGTAAACGAAATGAAGTAAGTACACAAAAGTCCCGTCTGAGTACATGTGACACCTTTATCCTAAACTCGTGGCTCCTCTAGACATGAAGGCATGTCACTACTGCAAGGTTCCTCCATGGGTAAGAATCACATTCTGGGTTATTTCTAAATAGGGTAGGTCCAGATTTTTTAATTGTTCCCAGCTAGAAGAGCAAGCTTTAGCGTTTTTAAGGGGGGTGTTAGTTGTCTGACAGCATTTGTGCATTTGTAAACTAAGAACTTCCCAGGTGGCTCAGTGGTAAAGAACCTGCCTGCCAGTGCAGGAGACACAGGTTTGATCCCTGGGTCGGGAAGATCCCCTGGAGAAGGAAATGGAACCCACTCCAGTGTTCTTGCCTGGAGAATCCCATGAACAGAGGAGCCTGGCGGGCTACAGTCCTTGGGGTCACAAAAGAGGCGGACAGGACTTAGCAACTAAACAACAAAATATAAAAAGAATGTAGGAAATACGTAACAGTGCTGTGGAAAATAACTAGAGGAATAAGGGGCGTAGTGTTATAGGGCTGTAAGACAAGCATACCTGATGCAAGAACTCCTTTGTGACGGAATGAAGCCATTCTGAAGGAAGTATGTTACGGTGAGTGCCTCTTTTTCACTCTGTATTGTACTGTGAGAGAGACTGTGTCCTTGTAACACTGAATGGTAGGGTTTTTAAAAGGATTCACTTAGATGATTAACAGCATTCAATGCCTGAAGCAGAAAAACAGCCAGCATGCCACGTGTCATAAGCTAACACGTTAGAGAACTGTCCCAACCAGTACAACCCTTGGCAGACTAGAGTGTTAAGGTGAGTTCTTCCGGACTGGAAAATGCAACTGAACGAGGTTAAGCAGAGGGTGATAGCATTTAACACCTAGAAATTAAAGCTAACTGTAAATTTGTATTTCTTTCAGTTGTACTGTTTGGTAGTTTTGAAAAATCTTCAAGTTTTTTGAACTCATGATTGAAACATGTACGATGCTAAATGAATAGTTAAATTATTTTAGAAATAGAAACCAGATCAGTATAACATTTTTTTAAATGTTTTGATCTAATCTTAGGCATTATGGAAAATAAGGGACATACATCCGTCATATAGATCCCGTGTATCCCTCACTTAACTTCCTGATGTTATCATGTGTGTAGCCACAGTACAATTGTCAGAATAAAGAAGTTGACGTTGGTTCAGTTCTACTAACTGAACTAACGATCCTACTCAGATTTCACCAGTTTTCTACCAACGCCTTTTCATTCGAAGATCCTGTCCAGGATTGCACGTTGCATTTAGTTATTTCTCTTTTGACCTCTGCAGTCTGAAATAGTTTATCTCTCCTTGTCTTTTATGACCATGGCAGTTTCCAAGAGCATTGATCAGTTCATTGGACCGTTTGGTTCCTCGATTTGGGTTTGTCTGATACTTCTCGTGGTCGGATGGAAGTTCTGCACTTCTAACAAGGATGCAGCAGTGCATCACGTCCATGGTGTTGATGTCTTGCTCCTGGGGATGTTGGCTGTGGTCATTTGGATATTGTAGTTTCTTCCCAGTTTCCCTTGGTGGTTAATAAATATATATTTGGGGATAGATACTTTGAGTATATTTGTATCCCTTACACTCCCTTTTGTATTAAGAAACCAGGAGATTATCCAGATACTTTGGATTTTGGTTGGACTGAACCCAACACTGCAGGGCTGATTTTAGCCTCCCTGCTTTCCCTGCTTGAGCGCTCTTTCTCCAGCGAGGAGTGACCTGGCTCTTATCTGCAGCGTATTTACTTACTGGCTCAGTTTCAGCGTGTGCACAAAGTACATATAAAGTGACTGCAAATTATTAAACCATGTCCCTGTAAGAAACACACTTACTGATGGATTTATATAAAGCTCCTTTCGCCTCTCGTCTTATAGTATTTGAAGCTCATGTACAGTTTACTCAAACTCATGTCCGTCGAGTTGGTGAGCCCATCCAACCATCTCATCCTCTGTTGTCCCCTCCTCCTCCCGCCTTCAATCTTTCCCAGTATCAGAGTCTTTTCCAATGAGTCAGCTCTTCGCATCACGTGGCCAAAGTATTGATGTTTCAGCTTCAGCATCAGTCCTTGCAGTGAATATTCAGGGTTGATTTCCTTTAGGATGGACTGGTTTGATCTCCTTTCTGTCCAGGAGACTCTCAAGAGTCTTCTCCAATACCACAGTTCAAATTCTTCAGTGCTCAGCCTTCTTTTTGGTCCAACTCTTACATTTGTACATGACTGCCGGAAAAACCATAGCTTTGACTATACTCACCTTTGTCGGCAAAGTAATGTCTCTCCTTTTTAATACACTGTCTCGGTTGGTCATAGCTTTCCTTCCAAGGAGCAAGTGTCTTTTAATTGCATGCTTGCAGTCACCATCTGCAGTGATTTTGAAGCCCAAGAAAATAAAAGTCTGTCATTGTTTCCGCTTCCCCTTCTGTTTTCCATGAAGTGACGGGACCGGATGCCGTCGTCTTAGTTTTAAATGTTGAGCGTTTTCCCTCTCCTCTTCCACCTTCAGGAGGCGCTTTTAGTTCCTCTTCACTTGCATTTGTAGGATTGGTTTTAACACAAATTATTTAGTATTCTCTGTGCTTAGACAGCCTTTAGTAAAAGATGAAGGCATAATAATGTAGTTTTTAGAAGTTATTTTCCAATTTTGAGGACAGTTTTTTAAAATACTTGTTTTGTTTTGTTTTTAAATGATCTGTTGCATTGAGCGTAGAAATGTATCTACCCCTTTGATGTCTGTGACATCCTGCTAGTGATTCTGCTGTCTAAAGCGACTTTCTGTCTCAGGAACTCCATGAGTGAAACTGTCAGACTGGTGAGTGGCATGGCGCACCCTGGGCCGGCGGCGGGCGTGTACGAGACCACCCAGCACTTCAACGACATCAAGGAGCACCTGCACATCGTGAAGCGAGACATCGACAGCTTAGCGCAGCGAAGCATGGTCGGCTCTCCTTCCTGCTCGCCTGTGACTAGTTACCGCGGTCTGCTTTTAGCAAGGACAGACACATGCTACTCAAAATATTTTAACTTTTAAACTGATGCCAGTGCTCACTTTTAATATTGGGGGTAGAATGACTCCATTATGACCCAGATGTCTATGTGTTCCGCATCACACTTCCATCACCTACTGAATAGAATTGTTTAAAAAGATAAATTTGCTGTTCCAGTTACTGGGGTCATCACAACCTCAGACTTTTTTTTTTTCTACAAGTTCTCTTTTAAAAAACATGTCTCTGGTTTTCAGTAACGATACCCTTAGACAGCTTTGAAGACGGTAGGTGTTTCTTGACACACCTGTTGGTGAGACAGACAGGCACTGAATATTTCATGTCTCTCCAGGCTGTTCAGGAAGCACAGATCTGAAACTGGCTGACTTATAGCAGCTCTTTTTAGGCAAGGTTTTTCCTTTCTCCAGCTACTTCCCTGTTTTACTTGGTTCATTTTTTTCAGTTTTGTTTTGTTTTCTTTGCTTTTTTAGGGTTTTTTCTTTTCTTTTCTTTAGTGTAAGTGCCACCTACGTTTTTGGAGAGAGGCAGTAAATACTAAAGATAGGTAGCATATTTTTGAAGTTTAACATGCGTCAGAGACAATATTAGGAAACAGGCCTCTGGAACTTTTACATTTTTTCTTATTGACTGGATTTGAAAACCCTTGTGAAATCCACAAACGCTTATAGCATTTGCCTCTTCCCCTTCCAGTTTTTTAAACATGGTTCAGTCGTTTTCTCATTGACCATTTTACCTCCCACCCAGAGCATTGTCATCTACTCCTAAATTCCGTTTGAGGTTATTTCCCCCCAGCTTCCGCTTTTGTTGCAACGGCCAGGCTAATGCTGTGGATGATACGTACCCTGTGCAGAGCCTTGTCCTGCAGGTGTGAACGTGTTGAGAACAACTAATCTTAGAAGCCGTTTTGTCTGGTTACCTTGATGAAATCTTTGTCCCCGGATTTTAATTTTTGATACTTGCGTATAATAGAAGGAATACTCGTGTAAATGGAAAAAGAAATGTTTTCCCAAAAAACTAATCAGTGATGTTGAACGTTAGGAGGTCGGGGTGGATGAGAGCTGAGAAAGGCCCGTTCTCTATTGGGCAGCCGTGCTCAGTTGTCTGAACTTGAAGCCCCCCGACAGCAGTGGGGCTGCCGTGGGTAGTCACTGCAGCCGGGATGACGGGGGTGTCCTGGGGTGGGCTCCGTGACCCCCGGGGACACTGACCTCATGGTCACTGAGATGGGGGAGGAGCCGGACGGCGGGAGGTCAGTGACAGAGGGCGCGAGAGGGGAGGCCTCCCCCGTCACCTGCTCTTTCAGAAAGTTTGGTTGTGAAAATGAAGAAGATGTTTATGGGGTGAATACATGAAAGTATTAGAGTTTATACCAAGAGTTTTATAAAGATTTCACATTTATTTCCTTTTCTGAAATAGTGGTTTGACCGATTACAATAGAATTTCTTTTTCCTCATAGCCATCAAACGAAAGACCGAAGTGCCCAGAACTACCACCATTCCCATCGTGTTTATCTACAGTGCACTTCGTTATATTCGTCGTGGTACAGACGGTGTTATTTATCGGTTATATCATGTATAGGTAAGTGTCTGAAATTTGATCCAACATTTTTCTGTATTTGTTTAATTTGAAATATTCAATAAGTTATCTATTATCTGTAATGGAACTTTGAATACCTATAAAATTAGGATCATACAAAGCGAATGTTATGTCTAGAATATTTCCATTCGCGTGGGTGTGCATGTGTTGGACATGTGTATCTTCATGTATTTCACACTTGAAAAGATATTTTTAATTTTAAGCAGTACTGTTTCATTCCACTGTAAAGTGTACAGAACTTCACAGGTGTTTTTTTTTTCTCTTTTTCCTTAGGACTCAGCAAGAAGCAGCTGCCAAAAAATTCTTTTGACCACCATTTTCATGTGTACATCATGTATGTATGTACAAAATGTCTTTTTGAGGGAATTTAAGTATTTAAATTGCTTTTTAGTCTAAATTATTTTGTATAAAATAACTGTTTAAACATTGACTTAAGAATAAACCTTAAAGACAACCACATGTAAATTTGTGCATAGTACATAAATCTATTTAAATTTCAGTGAATTTCTGGCCAGTAGAATACAGCCACTGCACAGAATATTGATAAATCAGAGGGTTAAAAAACAGAAAGGGGGAACCCCCATCTATGAAAGTAGCCCGTAAGTCTCTAGTGTTGGAGGTTTCTATCTTTAGCATAAATGCCCTCGCCCTCCTGCCCCCAAAGTATGAGGTCTGAGAGCTACCCATCATGTTTATTTTGTAACCAAAGTCTTTTTTTTAAGAGGCCAGAATTTCCTGTTCCAAGACTCAGTGCTGCAGTCCTTAAATCTAATACAGCTCCCTTTGAAATCAAAAAATATTTTGTCTGAGTGTTAGGATCTGGGTAATAGGATTCAGAATGTTTATTAAAGCATTTTTTCCCCTTCTGATCATCAGTGATATATTTCACTTTTAAAGGAAATTTGGGGGGAGAATTAAGAGCTGCTCTTTGCCTGAAAAACCATTTAGGTGGGAACATTCCTCTGATGATGGTTTTTATGGGTCTTTTACCTGGTGAGGTGTTCATTTCATGATTGCTCATATTCTTGAATGTCTGTGTTCCAGTGGAGTCAGTTCAAAATTACGAAACTCAGTCTGCCTCCGTATCTCTAAACCCACCTCGGATGGCGCGTGCTGAGGACACTTGAAGGCCACAGCACCTGCCCCTGCCTTCAGGCTGAGTCGCCCCACGCAGCGTGGCGTCGGTGGCACTGCGTGTTAGTCGCGAGAAGGCAGGAGCAGCAGCAGTGTTAAAGTTTCTGAAAGCAAAATCTGAAAAATAGTGTTATTACTTCTGATTTCTTTGTTTTAATGCCAGAACTAGGGGTATTGTGAAGCACGTGTTAGTAAGCGTAACCTTGAATTGTCAGGCTGGAAGGAGTTGCTGTAGTCTGTACATAGTTCTAGGTATTATAGAGACTGTCTGTAAATGACATTTAATTTAGTTTTCATAGCTGATGTAGACTTCAAAATACTCTTACATTCCCTTGTCTAGCTAGCTAAAATGATGCCTTTCGTTTGTCATAGCACTGAAAATAGTGCTGTTTAATTCTTCACAGCTTTCAGAAATTTGCTCTGAGTTGTTATTTGCTGATTGGACTGCCTGCCTAAAACCCATACAGAGACTCTGAAGAAGTCTGCATTAGAGCAGTAGCTAACTAGTACTGCATATGCACACAGTCCTAGCATTGCTTTTTACAAAGCATTTATCCCAGAACACTGAACAAGAATATTCTATTGATGACTCACACACTTAGGACCACTTCAACATAGAACTGCTCCACAGGTTTTTTTTTTTCTTGTAGTGTTAACATGTTGAAATTCATATTTCAGAGACATCATCATGACAGAATTTACTCTTATTCCATGAAAAAAAATTAATACTTTCAAAAGAATGTTTCAGTTGTAGACTGTGAGACTTGGAAATCCTCTTGAGATGAAAAAGCTGCAGAATATCCAGTATTATAAAAATCCAGAGCCACGTGTGCCTGAACTTAAAGGAATATTAGATCTATGCAGTGTACATTTTCCAGGCTAAATTTCAAGAGGAATTGTTGCGATCATTTCTAATGCAAGTGAAGACAGCTAGGACAAAAGAGCATACACGTGAATCTTTCTTTCTTTCTTACTAATTTAATTTGCTAAAAAAAAAAAAAAAATCACTCAGTAAGACGGTTCATACAAGTTATTATTGTTGGAAATTTGGTTTGTTTTTCTCAAAGTCACTGACTTCAAGTAGTTCATTTCTGTTTTTTAAAAAAAGGTGTTTGCTATGTGGGAAAATCAATCACTGCCAGGATTCTCTCATTTCTGTACTGTTTTATAGAATTGAATTTTAACTTTTCTCACACCAGCAAGTATTTTACAGGTGCCTTGGATTAAAACAAAGTCGATTTTACAATTTTACTGTAAATCTTTGTGCTTCTGCCACTTTAAAAAAGAAATGCAATTGTATGATGGTTAATACTCTTATTTAATCTGCCTTTTGCATTCTGAGTGTTTGAATGTTTTATTCGGCCTGAACTTTCACTGTGAGGGCACGGTATTCTGTCACATAGTAAAGAGACATCAGTGTTTCTCAGAGTGAGGTCTGTGAGCCCTCTGAGTCCTGGAGCGCTTGTGAAGAACGCAGATGCCGGAGCGCCATTCCCCACCACCTGCATCAGAACTCCGCAGTGGGAGCTGCAGAGAATCGTTTTCGGCAGGTGACTCTGAGCGCACTACTGTTTAACAACCACTGAGACGAGGAGGGGTGAAAGAAACACAGGTTTGTGTAGTTTTACAGCTGAGCTGAGAGCTAACGTAACATTTTCATCGTCAGCGACATTAGCAAATGTGCACTGATTCTTTATACTTAGAACGTATTAATTAACGTTCTTTTCACCGAAACGCTTGGTTTATCAGCAGCTACAAACTAAACCCAGGTTGCTGCCTGTGGCTCGCGGTACTTTGGTTGACGGCTCTTACAAATCATCTTCAGATCATGGTCGAGCCATGGAAACCCCCATCTTCGCGTCTGCCTGCTAGAGCGTTTGCTTTTCCTGATTGTGGTTTTTGTGACATTTTCTCTCAGACAGTTGTACTTTTTGATAACTTGGGGAAAACAAAAATTACTTGAATAAGGGATTGCCTGACCCGCTGCATCGCAGGGACACAGTCTTTGTAAAGAACGTAAATGACAGTTGTGAATATTAAGATGTGATTATCTTTTTCCTGTCCATGTGCTCATTGCAGGGAGATAGTGAACAAATGATTATACTGGGGATTTTTTTATTTATAAGATCTAATGTAAAATCACCACTTGCAACTTTTTAGATCTGTATGTTGCCTGTTTAATATATTCTTTTAACATTTAAAAGGGTTTTCTATCCATTGTTAAATTCAGTTAGGTGACATTTCGTCGTGTGTTTTTTTTTCCTGATTGTTAATTTGATGCTAGCTGGAATTCAAAAGATGACATTGACCTTATTCAAATAAAGAAATATTTTAGTAAACTTAACTTTTTCCTTCATTGGTCTCAGATAATCAGTTATTTCCCAAGTAGGTTATTTCCCAAGAAGGCCCTGATCTGTGATAGTATTTCATGTGTCCTGTGCTTTGCGTTCTGCCCTAGGTGGCACCACCTGCAGAGTCAATACACGGAAGCATAAAAAGAATTAAAAAGTACTACGGATAAATGCTTATCCTTGCTGGTAATGAAAAATGCAAAATATTAAAAGAATACATTTGATATTTTTATCTTCAGTAACCAAATATTGGTAAAAGTGTGGCTAGAACTTTTAGTCATTACTAATGGGAGTCTTTTTAAAAAATCTTTTCTTCTTTTTGGTAAGTAACATTTAACCAAGTAATTCCAATTCTGAACTATGAAAAAAGAAAGAGTAGAGCTTTAGTGTCAGACAAATCTGGGTTTAAAATCTTGGCTTTGCCACTTCCTAAAGATGGCCTTCATTTTCCTCATAATACTCTCTCAGGGTTGGCAGCTTGTAAAAGGTGGTCTTTATAAGTGGTTTCAGAAAATGGAAACTGAGGTAATGGCCCTTACAGAAAAGGGCTTCCCTGGCGGCTCAGCTGGTACAGCATCCACCTGCAATGTGGGAGACCTGGGTTTGATCCCTGGGTTGGGAAGATCCCCTGGAGAAGGGAAAGGTTACCCACTCCAGTATTCTGACCTGAATCCCATGGGGAGGGAGTCCATGGGGTCGCAAAGAGTCAGACACGACTGAGCGACTTTCAACGTAAAAGAAACTAGATGGGTTTGAGTTCATGTTGATGTTTGGCAGAAACCAACACAATTTGTAAAGCAGTTATCCTTCAATTTTAAAAAATTAATTAAAAAAAAGAAATTACGTAGCTTTGAAAGAAATCAGAGGAAACCAAAACCTAGGCAGTGAGCCTGCCTGGGGCGGGGTGGTGGGAGCTAGACACTGTTGGGCACTGGGGACGTGCCATCGTAAAGATGTAGGGTTTTATTCAGAACAATGAGGAGGCTTTGGAAGGTTAACAGCTAGTTTTCCCTTTTCACCTGGGGTGTTTATTTTCCCTTTCTGGAAGATTCCACCGGGTGGCCAAGTAGAAAGGCCATTGGAATAAACTGAATAAAAAGTTTTAAAGACACGGTGCTCTTTTCAATGGAATTACCTTATGGGAAGGCAGTGAAAGGTCTGATTTCATAAGCAGTCCCAGGGAGTGTTCGCTTGTCACCCTGGTGTGGTCATCACCCCGGAGTTTCTGTGATGCCCAGCACCATCCCCCCCTCTTCACACACACAGAAAGCACTGCTCAGGGAGGAGCAGCTTCACTGACTGGCTTTGGAGTTCAGAACCGAGACCCTCACTGTTCAGATCTCCTAATTCCTAGTAAAATGCAATTGTAATCGTTTTATAATAAAGTGAATAATTTAACAGAATAACTTACAGATTTTTATCTTTATTGTTTTGTTTTTAGAGATTGTCCTTTTCTTTCAGAAATAAGGAGAAACAACAGAAACAGATTATGGCTTTTCCTTTGTATAAAGTTCTGTAATACTTTACTAGTAAGTCTCCTCAATGGAGATGAAAAGCAGTTTATTATAAATAATAATTTAGGAGTCATGGCTTGAATGTATTACGTCCCAAGCAACACATCTTAAAAGTGGAAGTGGAATTAAGTATGAAAGCACATTCTCAATCGAACACCAAGAAAAGTTTCTTACTTCAACCTAAATGTTAATTTTTAAAACAGACCATTTTAGCAACATTTTAGGTTAGTAAAATGAAGAACATCTTAAAATACATAAAACAAGCATTTTAGGCAAAGATCCAGTATATATGGTTGTGTACAGTCTGAGGGAGAGTCATCTATTTCCTGAAACGGCTCATGCCTGTGGATAAAACAATAAGCATAGCTTACAAATAGGCTGTATCTCTCCCCTCCTCCCCACCGGCTCTTGGAGTGCTTTAATTAGAAAGATACTAAGGTAGATTAAAGTCTTAGCCATGCTCAAATTCCTCCCTTGACCTGGAGGAAACCACAGCCGATGAGAATCTGCTATTAACCAAACACTGTTGAAAGTTTTCTCCAAATACACTAGTGAGTTTAAACACAGCCCCCAGGAAGTGACTGCGTTTAAGAGGAAAAAAGTGTGAAAGTGTTAGTCACTCAGTGGTATCCGACTCTGCAACCCCATGGAGTGCAGCCCACCAGCTTCCTCTGTCCATGAAATTCAGGCAAGAATACTGGAGTGGGTAGCCATTCCCTTCTCCAGGGGATCTTGACCCAGAGAAGGAACCTGGGTGTCCTGCGATGCTGGCTGATTCTCTACTATGTGAGCTACTAGGGAAGAGGAAAATACCCAGTCCCCACCGATGACCTGACTTAACCCATGTTCTTACCTTCTGGGTCAGAGCTTTGCAAGTGTCCAGCACATTGTTCCCATGCAGAAGTGTAACCTTTCAGTGCAGGAACAAGCTAGGCTGATCTTCCACGTGCAAGTGAAAGAGCCTCTGGCTTGCCCTTCACACTTGCCCTGGTTGGGTATTTGTGTCCAGGACCCAGTAACCGCTGAAACAGCATAGGATTCAAGCAAACCAAAACACAAATCCTTACATAGTCCTGAGAGTCCAGTGGGATAAAATGATGGATCAAAGGATTATTTTTGCTAAATAAAGCATTTTAGGTTTTGCATCTCATGGGACTCAGTTCTCAACAGGATGTTGTCCTCATGGGCTAGAATTTGGAACCGCACCACAGTCATATAATCAGTCACCTCCAATTCATTTAATTGAAACAACCCTTGATGAAGCCCTACTGCACTTATAATTTAAACCTTAGAAATGGGAGAGGGATGGATAATGTGAAGGATTCTTTTTTCCCCCTTTAGTGTACTAATTCAGAAAGTAGTTGGTTGCATCTGATTGCATGCCTCGGTAATCAGAGCCATCTGCCTCTCTGTGCTAAGGAGTTCACCTCTTTAATCCAGCTTAGAGCCCACAAACCACTCCTTGCTATCGTTATGCCCTTGAATAGATGAGGCTGCGCAGAGTCCTTTGCTTTTCAACGTGTTGCTATCACCGAAAATACTTGGGGATTTTGTGATTTATTTCTGTTGAGTTTTCTCGGAGTGTTTGGTTTTCTTTCTCTGGGGGCAGACACAATGGCTTTCCTTATGAAAACTATGATAAGTAACCAGGTGAAGAATTTAGGACTCGGTGGCGGGTCTGAAGAAAAAAAAGAAGAAGGAGGAGCGTCTGACCCCGCAGCCGCTCAAGGGATGAGTCGAGAGGAGTATGAGGAGTACCAGAAGCAGATCATCGAGGAAAAGTGAGTGCACGCAGCTCGGGCTCCCTGTTAGAGCAGAAGGCAGCTCCCTGAGCCACGCTGTCCGGCGCCCCCTCCCCCTCCCGCCCTTCAGAGGCCTTTCCTAGGCCGTCTCCTCTAACCTCAGGGAAGTCTGTCCTGCTAAAAGCTGAACCAGTTCCTAGCATCAGCAGCTACTCTGTCTTGTGTGAATGAAAATGAAAAACGCTATAAACAAATCTACATGTCATCCTTAAAAGCAGCTGAAACTTTCTGATCCGGGCACATTTTAATTGACCTCAGTTGTTCAAATGCAAAATTGGGCACCTGAATATTTTTACAGTCATCTGGAAATTCACCCTTAGGTGAGTGCAGAAAGCTTTCAAACCAGGAATTCAGACTTTGCGCCTGGAAGGGGGCCTAAAAGAGCATAGAGTACAATGTTCTTGAACTTAAATGTGTGGGGGAAAAAAAAAGCCTGGAAAATACAACATGACAATTATGTCATAAGACTTGGCTTCTCAAAAGACTGAATAGATATGCGGACTGCCTATTATGAAAACTTTAAAAGTTGCAGACGAGTCGAGCAGTATAAAGAATGGCCACGTGACCTGTGGCCTGAAATGGGCAGTTGGCGTTTCATCACGTTTGCTTACAGATGATTGGTTGGAGGATAGATGATTGATTGATAGATAAAATAGGTACCGAGAACCACTTTTAAAGTAAATTACAGACGTCCTGATACTTTACCCCTGCATACTTTGCCTATATAACTCCAAAAGATAAGGACGTTCTTCTGGCTGTATATAAACTGTGATAAAAATAAAACATTAGTAACATTTCAGTTGGGTATTATGGAATGTGAATATTACCAATTTTTAACTACTGAAGACTGATCTTTAAATAAGTGTAGTCTATATTTAATTTTTTAAAGTTTTAAGTAGAATTTAAGAGTTTTAATAATCAAATCAACTGAGTATTGAAGCATCAGTCTTGAAGTTAAAAGTTAACCATATGTTACAAAAGGTTTTTTTTGTTTTTGTTTTTTTTGCCACTGTGGCTGTTTTGCTAATAATTACATGATAATTGCCTAGGTCTTATTGCTATAATGATTAAAGGAGAAAGAGTTGATGACCTGGAGGAACCTAAGGAAGCTGAAATCTTCCATTTAGTGGGAACCTTGTCTATTGTATTTTTTCCTGAAAGCAACTGTGGCTTATAAAACTACCTCGAATGTACTGTACTTGGCTTTGCAGTAAATTTAAGGTCTGTTTTTGTTTTTTTTTTTAATGCAACTGCAAAAATAATGTGGGTGCTAAAATAATACGCAAAAAAAGGCAGCATTCCTTGAATACTGGCCAGTTTTGCCTATGGTGTGTTAAAAAAAAAAAGCGGAAGCAGAAAACTAGCATCAGATGTTCTCAGCTCAAGGGGACCAATAAAAAGAAAATGGTCAGAAATATAGACTACATATCTGATATTAAAATATCACTTAATGTGTCCCAGTAATAAATCTGGTCACAGACATGACATCTGTTTGATTAACTAATGTCATAGTTTTACTTAATTTTATATCTGGACAGATCAGAAACCAAAATAGTCAAATGGTATCATCAGTCAGTTTTCACCCACTACTCAGCTCTGTGTGTGTGTGTGTGATACGTTTGTTTGATCACCCAATTAAAGCAACGGTAGCAGGACAGCGAGGCTGACCTGCTTGCACGGCAGGAGGCAGGACGTGCAGTCCACTGTGAGTTTCCAAGAGCTTATCGCCTAGAATACAAAACAAAGAGGCAGACATCAGGGAACTGTGCTCCGTATTTTGTAATAACCTATAAGGGGAAAGACTCTGAAAAAGAATATATATAAAGGGCTCCCCAGATGGCACAGTGGTAAAGAACCCATCTGCCAGTGGAGGAAACTCAAGAGATGGGTTCGATCCCTGGCTTGGAAAGATCCCCTAGAAGAGGAGGTGGCAACCCACTCCAGTATTCTTGCCTGGAAAATTCCATGGACAGAGGAGCCTGGTGGGCTATAGTTCATGGGGTCGCAAAAGGGTCAGACACAACTGAGCACACACACACACGCACACACACACACACACACACACACACACACGTATATATAAAGCAGAACCACTGTGCTGTACACCCAAAACTAACGCATTGTAAATCAGCTGTACTTCAATAGAAAAAAATTTTGAAATGTATAATTTGGAGCAACTATTACGATGAAAAAATTAGGCATCAAAAATGGTTCACACAAGTTACGTCTAGAGACAGCTACACATGTCATAATATATATAATCATTAGAATGAGTATTAGCAAATAAAAGCCTCCTTAACTTGTCCTCATCACTTTAGGAAAGTTGTGGGATTGACGTTACTAATAGTAAATCAAACACTACTCAGCAATGCTCTCCACGGCACGTTCGTTTTTACTTTATTTCCATGCTCAGATTCCACACGCACACCAGCCCGCCCCCGCCGCCATATTGGTAACATTAGTACTGAAAGCGGTCTATACCTAAATAGAATATTTGGAAAGTTCTAAATAAAACAACCTGTTGATCCCTCCATTTCTCTCCATTATATGAAAATGTCCCCTTGGTTATGATACAGCAACGGCTATGGCATCACTTGTAACTGGAACCTTGATGTGCATCACAGGCTTAAGCATAAAAACTAAAATTATGAAGCATCTAGAAAAAAAAAAAAACAGAATATTTTTGCACCTTGGAAGCAGGCAGAAATTTCTTAAACATAACCCTGAAATCAGTGACCATAAAATTTTGAAATGAGGAATTAGACATGATCAAAGTTAAAAACATGCACTGCAACTAGAGAAATACAAAAAGACTTGTACAAAGAAGTTCCTAGTAGCTTCATTCACGAGAGCGCAAACTAGGAAATAATCCAAGTGTTCATCAACAGAATAAATAAACGAATGAGATCTACTCATACAGTAGAATACACTCAGTAATGAAAACAAATGAGATCTATTCATACAGTAGAATACACTCAGTGATGAAAAGGAACAAACCCCTGGTAAGCAAAACAAGCTGGATAAATCCCCAGTATTTTTATGCTGAGTGAAAGAAGAATTACACAGAAGAATGCATAGCGTGTGGTTACATGTGTATGAAGTTCTAGAACAGGCAAACCCAACCTATGGTGGGAAAAAGACAGTGATGGCCTCTAGGACTGGGAGCAGGCATCGATCGAGAGCGGGATGAGGGCATTTTCTCAGCTGATAGTAATGTTTTTTACACCTCAATCGAGGTTTGGTTTACACAGTAAAAACAGAAGCAAGAGAAGAGGAAAAAAATGTATGTATGTACACACAGATATATGTGAGATTTATCACAAGGAGCCAATGTTCACGTGGCTGTGGAAGCTGGGAAGTCCCACCATCTGCCATCTCCAACCCAGGGAAGTAGGTGGTGTGGTTCTCAGAACTGGAGGGTTCTCGGAGCAAGAGGAGATCACTGTCTCAGCTCAGCAGGCAGGCAGGGGGCCTTTTTGTTGATTCACAGCCTCCGTGGATTCCACGAGCACCCCCTACCCCACACACGCACATCGAGGAGGGCCTTCTGTTTCACTCCGTCCACCGTCCACAGACTCCAATGCTCATCTCATCTAGAAACAGCCTCCCAAACACACTCAGAAATGATGTTTAACCAGGACACCCTGTGTCCCAGTTGAGCTGACACACGAAGTTAACCATCACAGTCCATTTAAGGTCTGTGCATTTAATAGCATGCAACATTTTAATTCAAAAGAAAAGGAGCCCCAATACTTTGGCCACCTGACGTGAAGAGCCGACTCACTGGAAAAGATCCTGATGCTGGGAGAGATTGAGGGCAGAAGGGGAAGGGGATGACAGAGGATGAGATGGTTGGATGGCATCATCAACTCAAGGGACATGAATTTGAGCAAACTCCGGGAGATGGTGAAGGAGAGCCTGGCATGCCACAGCCCATGGGGTTGCAGATGGACATGACTTAGCTACTGAGCAACAACAACAAATAAACAGATATGTAATTGGAGTTATGGTATGCACATTGAAGTGTTTGGGGGAAGAGAGTACTGATGTCAACAACTTTGAAATGCATCAGAAAATATGATGGATAAATGAATGGAGAGAAAAATGGAGAGAGAGGGCTAGGTAAGTGACATTTTCTAAAACGTATAGGAAGATGCCAGTAGTAGAATATAAATGGTGAATATATGCGTGTCAACTGTAAAATTGCTTCAACTTTTCAGTACACTTGAATCTTTTTATAGTAAAATATTGATGTTGAAGGAGATCGGCTTCTGCCCATGCCCCCAGGTCTCTGATCTCTTCAGCAAGCTCTTTCCCTAAATGAGAAGACTGAGTCCAGGGTTCTCTTATGCCTCCTCCAGGCCTGACCTTTTGCAGAGGGAAATGAGTTCAAAGAGTGTCCAAAGCCAGGCCCCAGTGATGAGCAGTTTAATGTGACACCTTCAGAGCCAACCCGTCCTTCAGCCAGGCTTCTGTGTAATGATTCCAGAACTTGGAGTTAAGAAATAGAAATCAACGGAGCCACTGAAAACAGGATATTTATTTTAAGGCAAATTATGTAGTTCAGGGAGGAGGGCATGGCTACCCATTCTAGCATGCTTGCCTGGAGAATCCCATGGACAGAGGAACCTGGTGGGCTACAGTCCACGGGGTCACAAAGAGTCGGACACAACTGAGTGACTTAGCATATCATAGCATGTAGTTCAGTGGCAAAGAATCCACCTGCAATGCAGGAGACTCAGGTTGGATCCTCAGGTTGGATCCCTGGGTCGGGAAGATCCCCTTGAGAAGGGAATGGCAACCCACTCCAGTGCTCTTGCCTGGAAAATCCCATGGACAGACCACAGGATCACAAAGAGTCGGAAATGACTGAACAAATAACATGCTTCTTGCAAAGATGCTTCACCAGACCCATTGCAGACATGGCCCCAGGCCTCGTGGGCCGAACCAGGACCAGAGCGTCACTGGGAGTCACGGGCCCTCATTCGATCCCTGGCCGCCCATCCTCCTCCATGCGGCTGCTTTGTCCTTTTGGGGCAGTCAGCCCTCTGCTCCTCTGTTACCCAAACCACCCGTGAGGATGGGCAGCCGACATCCTCTGAGCTCACTGTTAACAAATCCAGCCACACTGCAAGTCTCTGACTTGCTCCGTCCCAAACCCAAATTCTCAGAGAAGAAATTCCACTTGGTCCAGTCCTGTACAGCTAGAGGGCAGGGCCACATATATAAAGGTTCCTGTTGTTGTCGTTGAGTCGCTCAGTCCCATCTGACTCTTTGCGACCCCATGGACTGCAGCCCACCAGGCTCCTCTGTCCATGGGATTCTCCAGGCAAGAATACAGGGGTGGGTTGCCATTCCCTTCTCCAGGGGATCTTCTCAACCCAGGGATCAAACCCACGTCTCCTGCAATGGCAGGTGGATTCTTTACCACTGAGCCACCAGGGAAGCCCGTATGAAAAAGCAGCCTCTAGCAATGTGCTTCCTTGGGCAGCTAGGAGAAGACGTGGTTCAAGGGAGCTTCACCGACATCCTCAAAGGTGTTTACTTCTCTCTGGATCATCAAGAACAAGGGAGCCCACTTCCAACAGCAAATCACAAGTCCAATTAGGCCATCCACAGAGCGTTCTGAAAATCCACACCCGACCCTGTGTGAGTGACCCCTTCACCCAGGGAAGGGACGGCTGTACCTAAATTGGGGCTTAACAGGTTGACAGTGAAGGGAAATAGCTTTATATTATATCCCCAAATCCTGTCTGCCTCCAAACGGCCCCCCGTCCTGGCTGCTGCAGCTCTGTTTAGCTTGCATAAGAATCGCTCAGGCCGTTTGTTAAAAATGTCACTTCTCAATGGCAGGGCCATGATGGAAGCAGGGAGACCATTTAAATGGCCAATGCGGCCTCTAATCAAGTGGCCCAAGTGGTAGAGAAACGTGGACAGAGCACGTTTGCTGTTTCCATAGTATGCAGCAAAGGAGACGGCCGCGTCTGAGAGGAGCCAGATTTAAACCGCGGTGAGAAAAATGGATCTTCCAGCCAGTGATGTGCCGAGCTGACCCACGGCATCCGGCAGTGACCCGTCAAAGTTAATCGCATGTATCTCTCCCCAGTGTCTCCCCAGTATCAGTCACATCAAGTTGATAGTACTAGTTTGAAGTCCGCCTCAGTGGAAGTATTGACACCACGGAACCTGGTGGGTGCCTCAGAGCTTCTCTCCCCAGAAAGCTGGTTGTGATACATTAGCCAGTACACCACTACTTCCAGCTCTTTTTGATAATTCGGGACTAGAAACCTATTTTAAAAATCACTGCATAAGATATGGTATGAAGATAAGAATCACTGCATGAGATACGGTATGGACTGATGGACGTTCATAAGGCTGCTATGGTTAGAATGGAAGGGGTGGTTCTGAGAGACACTGGAAGAAGTCTGCACGACCTGGTTTATAGACGCTGACAGCAGAAAGGGAGGAGCGGATGCTTCTCCCTGGACTAAGGCGCCATTTCCAGAGCACGTCTCTTTGGCAGGGTCACAGAGAGAACTTTTCGCAGTTGGATTCCCTGTCATTTATATTTTACATGTCCCTGTTCAGCTGTTAAGGATTTCAAGTGCTTTTTTTTTTTTTTTTAATTCCACATTATTGTAGCTTAGAATTCTGATCCCCATTTATTGATGGAATTAAATGAATTGAATAATGACTGAATCTCCAAGTCTCAGTCACTGAGCGTAACTGTTTTGCAAAAACACAGCTCTGCAGAGATCTGGAGAAGAACATCCTTTAAAACACAAAATTAGATCTCTCACTTTCAGAATCTTGCAGAATCAAGGCAGCATGTGTGGAGACCGAACCTGGCCTTAAATAGATATGTGGAAAGTCCATGTAAGGGTTTCTAAAAGGATGTCAGGAAAGGAAATGGAAGGAGATGCCAAGGGTTTGCTCCAAACATTTTTGTTCCATAAAAATAAGTGTTCTGTAGAATTTAAAACTTATGTGCCAAGTACAAATTATTATGTATAAAATAAGCTATAAGGATATATTGTACAAAATAGGGAACACAGCCAATATGTTAATTATGATCATTATAAATGGAAGATAACCTTTAAAAATTGTGGGGAAAAAAGAGGGAGGAAGAATTCCCTGGCAGTCCAACACTTAGGACTCTGAACTTCCTGTGCAAGGGGCCCAGGTCCGATCCCTGGTTGGGGAACTAAGATTTCCTATGCTGAGTGACACAGCTCAAAAAAACTTTTTTAAATAAAATAAAAGTAATAAATTGCTATATTGTATATCTGTGACATATAGTATTGTACAGCAACTATATTTCAATGTTTTAAATTCTAGAAATAAGTAAAACTTACATCCCCAAAGTAATTCTCAACATCCTCTGTTATCAGTTTATACACCTAGCATTTCAGAAGCACTAAATGTGTCAGCCCCTAAAAAATATAATAAAATAAGAAACGAAATGATTTTGAAAACGTAGCTTCTCTCCATGATGCGGACAGGCTGGGAAGCTGCCCGTTGGGAAGCACTCACAGTGACTCTGACGTCTGAGCTCCCAGGTGGGGTGAGAGGAACACGGTGAGGTCAGCTCTGCACCAGGGGTGGTCCCCCCCGCCTCTCCCGAGCCGCATCAGAAGGCTCGCAGAACCGACGTGTCTGGGAATTCGGGTCTGTACTCAGTCGTGATCA
This sequence comes from Bos javanicus, assembly GCF_032452875.1. Classification (NCBI taxonomy): domain Eukaryota; kingdom Metazoa; phylum Chordata; class Mammalia; order Artiodactyla; family Bovidae; genus Bos; species Bos javanicus. The sequence continues at coordinate 58,237,195 of NC_083891.1, read as the reverse complement.
GTGGGAACTCAGAGGGTGTGGCCCTGTGTCTGGCTCCTCTGAGCAGGGCTGGAGTAGCCAGTGGTCTCATGTCCTCTGATCCTTTCTTTCACTTTCAGGATGGAAAGAGATGCTGCGTTTACACAAAAAAAGGCCGAGAGGGCGTGCCTCAGAGTTCACCTCAGAGAAAAGTACAGACTCCCAAAGGTGAGACTCTTAACACAATAAACATGCAGTCATTTTTTACATAATAAGAAACGCAGAGTGTTGGATTATCAGCAAGGGTCACACTCAGAAGGCTGTGTGTGTGTATATATACATATATAAATATATATATAAATACATATATATTTTATGTCTTAATCATAATTGGGGCTTCCCTGGTGGCTCAGCTAGTAAAGCAGATCTTCCTGGGTTGGGAAGATCCCCTGAAGAAGGGAAAGGCTGCCCATTCCAGTATTCTGGCCTGGATAGTTCCATGGACTGTATAGTCCATGGGGTCGCAGAGTCGGACACGACTGAGTGACTTTCACTTAATCATAATCGAGGTATTTGATATAGTGAAAAGAGCATTGAATTAGTTCATAAAAACTAGATTCCAGGCACTTAACTTCTATGAACTTCCATTTCCTCCCAACAAAATGGAGTAATACCTGTTTATGTAAATATATTCAAGGACTATAGAATATCTGTATATGCGCAATGAGAATAACGGTCATTGCAGCCGACATTTACTGAGCTCTTCTAAGTGCCAGGCACTGCTCTCAAGTTCTTTGCATAGATAAATCCATTCAGTCCTCACCACAGTCTTAGAAGGTGTGTTCTTAGAGGAAACAGATGGAAAGAGAGTGACTACCGTCCCGCTAAGGGACGCGCACACAGACACACACAGACACTCCATCAGCTGGTTGTGTGTCTTCCAGAAAGATGGGGTATTTTAAGGATATATACATACATATTTGTTGTTGTTGAGGATATATTTTTGACAACTGTTCTGTGGTTCGGTGAGGATGTAAGGAGAACTGGGTTTGAGTCCTGGCTCTGACATCAGCAATCTCAGATGGCTTCTTAATACATCTCAGCCTCCTTTTCCTCGTCTATAACACGAGGGCAGCGACACGTACTTCCTGACACGTACTTTCTTCGTCTGAAATCATAAGACAAATCAAGTGCCTGACTAGTGGAAAGAGCTCCGTGGGTGATCGCTCTTACCGCTGTTATTATCTCTACACACAAAAGCCTTATTTCTTGATAATAACAAGGGTGAGTCACTGAGGTGAGTCAACAACTTAAGAACTACAGGTCTCTAAACCGAAAACAGTAGGGCTTCCCGGGGGCTCAGGCAGTAAAGAACCTGCCTGCAGTGCGGGAGAGCCAATTTCGACCCCTGGGTCAGGAAGAGACCCTGGAGAAGGAAATGGCAACCCACTCCCGTGTTCTTGCCTGGAAAATCCCATGGATGGAGGAGCCTGGCAGGCTACAGTCCGTGGGGTTGCAAAGAGTCACGACTGAGCAACTTCACTTTCTTTCACTTAAACTGAAAATATCTGCCCTTTGATTGTTTTTTTAATGGTGAGCTGGTGGTCTTGCTCACCCAAATCCTCAGGGGTGGACAACCTCCTTTGCAAAATGTTTGATGCACTTCAGAGAATAAAATAATTCCTAGATCTCTAAGCTTGGTTTGTTTCTTTGGCACAAGAGCCTTTCCAACAGAAACTATGGAAGGAGGGGAGAACTAGAGCCATGTAATACATAGATCCGTATCCTCCCTGCAGTGGCAGTGACTTTACTCAGCATAGGCTGCCTGCCTGCCAAGTCGCTTCAGTCACATCCAGCTCTTTGCCACCCTGTAGCCCACCAGGCTCCTCTGTCCATTCTCCAGGCAAGAATACAGGAGTGGGTTGCCATGCCCTCCTCCAGAGGATCTTCCTGACCCAGGGATTGAACCCACGAAGCTTATGTCTTCTCCACTGGCAAACAGGTTTGTTAACACTAGCACCACATCTAACTCCTGCTCCCCGAAGCCACCGAGAGGAGGCAGGACCACAAGCAGTCGATACACTATGAACAGCGGAGCCAGTAACTTGGCTGCCTGGGTTACTAATGCCCATGAACCCATTCTTCTATAGCTGGTTCAAATGCACAACACATATGAGACCCCCTCCTGATTTTTTCATAGACCCCGAAAGAGACCTTCGAGTTTGTCTAAGAGTCCAAGCCATGGCCTCACTTCAGACATGAGAAGACTGCAGCCAAGGTGGGAGTGGGGTGGGGGTGCTCAGGGACTTTGCAAAACCCCACAGCTGTGGAGTGACAGAACCAGGATTGGATCTCGGGCCTCCCAGACCTGAAAAAGAGCATCCTACCCACAAAGGGATTTGAACACAGCTCCACCTGGTCTCAAGGTCTCTGCTCTTTCCACTCTTCACGTTTGAGGCGTTCTGAAAGTTTTAGAGCTGTCTGGAATTCCACGTGGTTTAAAACTGCCCTGCCCCTTCTGGGACAGCGTGCCCTGCTCCTATTTCAGCGAAGCATCTCAGAATCTGTCCTCCAGAGACCTGGGCCCGTCGCTTTTCCCGCTGCTCTGTCAGCTGATGGCTTGACGGGAGACCGTGAGCACAGACAAAACTCCGGTACAACCCGAGTAAACAGTGATAGCGGCTCCTGAAAGCGCTCCCCACGTCATCCTGCACCGTGGAGTTCACTCTCTGGTGGGGGCCTCCCTGAGGGCGCCCATGTGTCGTGGCTTTGTGTGTGTGTTAGTCCCTCAGCCTTGTCCAACTATAGCCTGCCAGGCTCCTCTGTCCGTGATTCTCCAGGCAAGAACACTGGCGTGCATTGCCATTTCCTTCTCCAGAGGATCTTCCCGACCCAGGGATCGAACCCAGGTCTCCTGCATTGCAGGCAAATGCCTTCCTTCTGAGCTACTAGGGAAGCCCATGGCTGGATGGTGTCAAAATGGATTCTACATCTGATGCTTCAAGAATTTGCTGCAATAACACAACGGCCTGCTTTTTTGGTCAGCACCTGGAAACTCTATCTAACCTCAGGTGCACTGTTCATAAAAATGGTGATTAGGGCTCACCTGGTGGGCAGTGGATAAGAATCTGCCTGCCGGTGCACAGGACCCAGGTTCGATCCCTGGGCGGGGAAGATCCCATATGCTGTGGACTCAACAAGAGAAGGCACAGCAAGGAGAAGCCCGCCCACAGCAGCAAAGGGTAGCTCCTGTTGCCGTAGCTAGAGAACGTCCTTGCGAAGCATCGAAGACCTAACACAGCCCAAAATAAACAAACAAAATAAATACATTTTGAAAACAGTAACTAATAGGAAGAACGCCATCAAGGATCGGCCGGGTCGTATTCCGTCCAGTCCAGATCTCCCCAGCCATGAGTGACACCCCTGCCTCCGCGCAGGCCTTGGGCTTGGAGGGCAGCCCGCCGCGCCCCCTCCTCCTTGAGAGGCCGTCACAGGCTCTTGACGCCGGCGTGGGGGCAGGACCCCGGGTCCTTCCATCTTCCCGGTGTCCCCAGCCGCAGCCGCGGGGCAATGTCCCCAGGCCGCCCCAGCAGAACCGCCCCTCGGTGGGTCTCAGTTCTTCCCTGGGGACTGCGCACTCTAGGAGGGTCAGTGCGGGTGGCCAGGAGCGACTTCCAGAGGGGGGCTTGTTTTTTGCAGTGCACACTCTGTTGATATTAGGGATCGCACAGTGCATGTTGCGCTGCAGTGGCTGATGTGCTAGCAGGCATGGGAAGGACGCTGGGCCCTGCTGGATCGCTGGGTGGGGGGCAGGAAGGGGCCACATCTTCGAGGCCCGTGGGTGGGCATGGTAGGGAGCTGAGCCGCTGTCTCCACAGCCACCGGGGTGCTGGCCGAGAAATCTTGAAACAGCTGGCTGTCATTGAGGAAGCGTTGAAGGAATTGGAATTTTCAGCTGCGAGAGGAGACAACTTTGAGGAAACGATGGCCATGGGGGAGAGTCATTTCCCAGGCCTTGAAAGTCTTTGCATCAAGTCAGCCTCTTGAGGGGGGCTACAGGCTCGTATGGAACCATCCATCAGTTAGCTCATAGGGCTTCCTTTGATTATTCATAAGAATCTGCATGGTGGACCCTTTAGAAAGAACCTTCTGAGAACCACAAGGGGAATATAGGTGGTGGGTTTTCCTCTCCTAGATGCCCCATAAGGAGCCCTGGAAAGCCAGGCAGTGCCCGTGGGTGTCACTGAAGTGGGGAAAGGAGATGGCCATGGTGCTGTGTATGGTGAACCGGGGGGGAAGGGATGAGGGGCCGGCGTGTCGGGACTGGGCCCTCGCAGCAGCCCAGACCGGCTAAGGGAGGCCTGGGCCAGCGCAGGGACAGAACAACAGGTTCTCGAGTCGTTGCCCGCAGCCCTTCATGGGGCTTGCCATCCTGATTACTGCACTAATGAGAACTTGAGACCAGAACACAGAAGCCTAACATGTCTAAACAGTGCTGGCCAGAGAGCGCGGCTCACCAGGGCCTTACCCGGCTCCTGAGCACAACCTTCCCTCCCCTTGGAGTTTGCAGAACCCTCAGTCCCGGGCCGTCTCATAAAATCCATGTTGGGTAAACAGCCGGACTAACAGTATTAACAGCCCACAGGGGGTTGGACATGCTCACCGGGTCCTCCCCGCTAACGAGGGGGGACCCCTGGGGGCCTCATTCACGGTTCCCCGGGGTCACTCCCAGCGGTTACATAACCAGCACGAGGCGGTCCTGGGCCCGAACCCTCGCCCAGGCCCAACAAGAGCAGATTTGAGGGAAATGTCTTCCCAGGAGCTGTCGGGTCTGATGAGGATAACTCTGTCACATTCTGGAATTAGAACTGTATTTTTGAAAGAAATCATTTGGCCAGTGTTTGCTGCAAAAAAGAGTTCTAGTCGACTGCTGACCGGGGGAAGGGAAATTCGGTCTCTGAGAGGAGCAGTGGAGCCCTCACGCCCGCCAAACCACACACGCCTCCCTTCCGGGTTTTCTGCTCATTGTCAGTATAGCCTCGTTGGTCAGACCCTCATCTTCTGATGACCCCTGTCTATTGCAGTCATCGCAGGAGTCAAATGAGTGCGGTCATGAAATCGCAATAACTGGACATGTATGTAGAAGAGTATATTTGCCGTGTCCCCACCCTTGAAAGCCTCCCCACCACCCCCATCTCATCCCCCTACTCCAGGTCATCACAGGACGTTCACGTCCACACGTACGTCGGTTTCCTCTGCTTTTCAAATGCCAGGTCGTTAGGAGACTTCATCGGCGTGAAGTAACCCACGACCTCATGTTAGACTTGAGTCCTGTTCCACCCAGTGTCCTGTCCTGGGTCTTCAGTGCTTTCTACCCACTGGCCTCTCCATTGTAAAGCAGGTCAAGTCTCTCCAACTAAAGCAAACAGCACTTTGAGTGAACGTGGCTTTCTAGGCATCTTCCTAAATGATCGGTTCCCGCTGCTCTGCCAAAGCCTTCCTCCTGAGGATGCTCTGAGGTCGGTCTCGCTGCAGTAGACAGTCCCGCTGTTCCGTCCGGGCCCTCTTCCTGGAGCGGTCCTTCCCAGGGCAGAGCCTTCCTCACCCCGTCTCACTCAGCGCTTCCTCCCTGAAGCCCTCTCTCTCTCAGCCTCTCAGCACCACCCTCCTCATTCTGCTCTGTAACCTGTCTCTCCTCTCTTCCCAGGGTTACCTCCCCGGTCTGCCCCCAGGTTTCTGAATATCCCCGGGTGCTCCCCCCACCGTCTTCCCTTTGTCCCTCACGCGGTCACGCTCTCCCCGAATGGAAGCATCTCCTGTGGCCTTCAGCTGCCACCTAGACGTGTGCTGCTGACCCTCCAGCCTCTACCTCCTTCCTGCGCCTTCCCCTAAAGGTCACCATCGCGTCCACCTCTCCTCGGGCACCTCCAGCTCAGACCCAGAAATGTCTTTCCCTGCTCCTGCAGGATCCACCTCCGCCACGGCCCCCAACCCACACCACCCCCAGGCTCACCCTCCAGGTCCCCCCTCCTCCAGCCCGGCACAGAGCGATCAGCAGGTGACAGCCGTTCCACCCCCTGCTGCTGCTGCTGCTAAGTCGCTTCACTCGTGTCTGACTCTGTGTGACCCCATGGACTGCAGCCCACCAGGCTCCTCCGTCCGTGGGATTTTCCAGGCAAGAACACTGGAGTGGGGTGCCATTGCCTTCTCCGCATTCCACCTCCTAATCGTTCTCAACTCCTCCCCAAGTGCAGGGCTCAGCACTTCTCAGCAACTTGACTACACTACCTCTTGTGTGTGCATTAAGTCTCTTCAGTCGTGTCCAACTCTTTTCGAGCCTATGGACTGTAGCCCACCAGGCTCCTCTGTCCATGGGATTCTCTAGGCAAGAATACTGGAGTGGGTTGCCATTTACAATACCTCTTAAGTAGTTTTTTGATTGTGTCTTGCTCCCCTCAAAATTGCAGAGTGAGGTTTCCAAGATGCAAACAGATTCTGTTCTTCCCCTTTTAAAAAAAAAAAAAAAAGGCTTCCCATGACTTTTTAGGGTAGAGTCCAGCCTCCTGGCCTGCACACCTTGAGTTGGCTCCCAGCTGCCCAGCCTCACCTCTTGGGGCCCCTCACCTGGACTAGCTCCTCCTCCCACCTCACGTCCCCTACACCCTGCTCCCTGTGACCCCTTTCCTTCCTGGAAGACGTTGCTCTACTGCTGCTTCTTCCAGAACCTTCCATGATCTCCCCACTCTCCAGGTCCCCTGTGCTTCCATAGCGCCTGAGTGCATGTCTCGCCTGCCATCTTTCTACTCTGAATCCTCTCACCTGCTGGACTGTGTGCTTCTTAACAAAGCGGCTGAGGTTTCCGTCTTTGTCATCGGGGCCTTGCATGGTGTCTGACATGGAGAGGCTGCACACACACACACATGCACACACACACATACACATGCGCATACTACACAGAGACATACACTCACACACACATATGCACCTGCTGCACACACAGACGTACATATGCACATACCACACACAGAGACACACGTGCACACACATGCACACATGCACACACTACACACAGAGACACACACATCCATACATACATACACGCGTACTGCACACACAGAGACACACATACATATGCACATACCACACACACATGCACACAGACACACGCACCGATCACACAGATATACATAGACACACACATAAACACCCCCACACACAACAGTCTTGCTGAATGATCAATGTTAGTCGGGGAAAAAAGAAAAACAAAAGCACACCCAAAGAACGAAGTATCAAAATCAGCAGAAGGGATCCATCTGCCACAAGAGTTAAATTACAATCAGTTTTCACGAAAAGAACAAGTCTGGATTCGACATTATGATTCCTTATAAAATACAAAGATTACTTTAGCTCATAATTAGGATGTCATATTTTGTCAAGCAGAGGAAGTCATAAATAAAGCCATGAGGTTTTTTTTCCCCTAAAAACAAAGGTGCCCCCCCTCTCCTAGCCAATTCAAAATGTATATGTAAGTCAAGCCAAATTAATAAGAGAAAACAGCTCCACAATGAGCGCTAATCCTATTAACAGAATTGTCAATCTAGGTTAGTCATTGAAAAATAACGTCGGGCCCCCCGCGGAGCCGGCGCTTTCCTTACACCTGGTGTTTGTCTGCGGTATTAAGGGCATCGCTCGCTCTGAGCAAAGATGAAGACAAGAAAACCTAGCAGGAAGGCTTCTTTCAACATTCTACACTGAGAGCGCAAGCTGCCTCTTAAAGGCAGAGACGATTCTGCGACCCTCTCTCTGCCTGCCTTCTTCAGACCAGGCGCTCTTGGGGCTGCCCTGCAGGGTCCCAGGCACTAAAACGCCCGCCTTGAGCAGCTCTTTCCGGCGGCGGCAGCTCGGAGGCCCTCCGGGGCCCGCTAGGGGCCATCCCTTCCCGATCCTCCCCTGCCGGCCCGGTTCTGTTTGCTGCTTCTGCTCCTGCCCTGGGAAGGTCCTCGGGGCCCTGGGAAGGGGGGAAACGGCCATCGGCTTTGCATGTGCCACCTTCTCACTTACCCCTCACGGCCACCCTGGAAGGGAGGGAGGCCTCATTTCCCCTGCTTGGATAAGAACAGCAGTTCAGACGGGGTGCCGGGATTCCCGAGGTCACACAGCTGGTAAATGGCAAGACCCCAAGGCGATCTGACTCACCAGCCGGGTTTTCCTACCAGACCCAGCAGCAGGGCTGGGCTCTCCTTCCCTAACAAGCAGAAGGACATCGCGAAAGCCTCTTCACCTCCCAGGACCTCGGTTTCCACATCTGTAGAGGAGAGGCTTGGACAAGTGACCTCTAGGAACGTCTCGAGTCCCCCTGGAAAGTCTGCACACAGGAGAGCAGCGTGAGACGCACACAGTGGGGGAAGTCTCGCACCTCGCGAAGCCCCTGTGCGCACTCGCTCAATCAGCGTCGGAAACTGGCGGCTCTTTTCAGAGTCACAGCCTCTGCCTCGCTCCTTCAGGAGCTAAAGAGGGAAAGACCGTGCGGTGTAGCAGAAGCTGACGCTAGCAAGCCCTGACAGGGTCTCAACACCTCTCACGCATTAGAATCACCCAGGAAGCTTCTAATTTTTAAAAAGTTTTAAAAACACACACACTTTTTTTTGAGGTGGACCATCTTTTAAAGTCTTTATTGAATTTGTTACAATATTGTTTCTGTTTTCTGTTTTGGTGGTGAGGCATGGAGAATCTTAATTCCCCAACCAGGGGTCAAACTGGCACTCCGTGCATTGGAAAGTGAGCTCTTAACCACTGGACTGCCAGGGAAGTCCCAGGAAAGCTTTTTAAAAATTCTGTTGCCTGGATCCCTGCCCCAGACTGTGCCTATGTGCGTGCTCAGCCGTGTCCAGCTCTTTTGCGACCCCATGGGCTATAGCCCACCTGGCTCCTCTGTCCGTGGGATTTTCCCAGACAAGAATACTGGAGTGTGTTGCCATTTCCTCCTCCAAGGGATCCTCTCGACCCAGGGATCAAAGCTGTGCCTCTTGCTTGGCAGGTAGATTCTTTACCACTGAGCCACTGGCGTAAGTCCAAAGTCAGATCTTCTTGTTGATGTTGTTGCATTGCTCAGTCATGTCCGACCGTTCGAGACCCCGTGGACTGCAGCACACCAGGCTCCCCTGTCCTTCACATCTCCTGGAGTTTGCTCACACTCACATCTATATCATTCTGGTGCGTGTCTGCATATCAAGCTTGACTGGCTGGACTCTAAGTGGGAACACTCAACTTTTTGGCGATATAACCATGTGAAATAGTTGATCACCATATTTCCATTTTGATACCAGATGAGGACCAGTTCACCAAGATGAGGAAGAAGGAAGTCTGAATCCAGGATCATGCTTACCCTTCAGCGAAAGGTCAGAACCAGTCAGAGGAGTAACAAGGGCAGGAGGCGGTGCTATTTAAATAATGGGGCATTCAGCCCTGGCAATTAAGATTATAAACCTGGTTAAAAGGCAAGAGATTACCACTGATTCTGGTCAGCCAGCCTAAAAATAATTAGTTCTTAACTGCATTAAACAATATCCCATATTGATGAGATTTCTAGAAATGAGAAGACTTCTGAAACAGGACCCTGAAGAATGAAGGCAGCCTGTGCGTTCCTCTGTATATGCCAGCTCACTTGGCGCCCTTCTCATTCATTCATTCACTCGTTCGTTCACCTGTCAGGGGTTCTCAGCATCAGACTTCCGCGCCTGTGCTGGGGCTGGTTCATGTCAGCTGTACCTGCGCTTGGGCTCACGGCGTGTGGTGAAGCAATCACCTGTCAGGGGTTCTCAGCATCAGACTTCCGCGCCTGTGCTGGGGCTGGTTCATATCAGCTGTACCTGCGCTTGGGCTCACGGCGTGTGGTGAAGCATGGACGCCTTTCCTCGGTGCATGCATTCTGTCAAAATATTCCTGGCGTTCCCAACCTGGAGCAGCAAAGTCAGGACAAGACACCCATTGCTTGGATTGCAGAGGAGTCCCTCTCAGCAGGGCACTTTGTCGTGCAAGGGGAGGCAATCCCAGGGTCGTGTATGAGTCCCATGTGGGTGAGTGCACGCTCAGTCTCTCAGTCGGGTCCGACTCTTTGTGACTCCATGGACTGTAGCCCCAGTGTAACCCTCCAGGCTCCTCTGTTCATGGAATTTTCCAAGCAAGAATATTGGTGGTGGTGGTGGTTTAGTTGCTAAGTCGTATCTGACTCTTTGAGACCCCATGGACTGTAGCCCACCAGGCTCCTCTCTCCGTGGGATTCTCCAGGCAAGAGTACTGGAGTGGTTGCCGTTTCTTTCTCCAGGGAAACTTCCCGACCCAGGGATTGAACCCAGGTCTCCTGTGTCTCTCACTGCACTGGCAGGTGGATTCTTTCCCACTGAGCATGCGTGTGGCCTGGGCGGGTGCCACTCCTCCTCCAGGGGGGATCTTCCCGACTCAGGGATGAACCGTGTCTCTTACGTCTCTCGCATCAGTAGGCGGGCTCTTTACCAGTATCTGGGAAGCCCCAGGCTGGGAACCATATACACGAGGCTCCCGTGGACGGGTGGGAACAGGGGTTGGGGGGCAGACAGAAGTGCAGGTCACAAGCCGGGCACCTCGGTCAGTCTTCACCCTCTGGTCCCCACGTGCATTGGGTTGGGCCTGACAAGAGGTGAGGGGAGCTGGGCGCTCTGGGTCATTTTCTCCCAGAATTGTGTCTAGTGCTGAAAGGGAAATGAACAGGCCCAGTTTGCTAGGAAAGCCGAGGCTCTGGAGTGAAGGTAGGTAGGGGCACTCCCAGGCCAGAGGTGAGGGGCGGGAGAGGGAGGCCTCCTTCTGATGGGATGAGCACCGTGTGGAAGGCCAAGGCCTTTCAGGGCAATTCAGCTCCCCCACCCCCAGCTTTACCTCTGAGGGTCATTACCTTTAGGAATAGCCATCTTTAACTGCTTAATACATTCCAAATTATTCAGTCATCATTTAATTTATCTTCTATAGAATTACGAAAGTTATGTCGGTTCATCACCCAGTCGTGAGTGGCTCTTTTCGACCCAATGGATTGTAGCCCGCCCAGCTCCCCTGTCCATGGGATTCTCCAGGCAAGAACAGTGGAGCTGGGTTGCCATTCCCTTTTCCAGGGCATTTTCCCGACCCAGGGATCGAATACTGGTCTCCTGCACTGCAGGCAGATTCTTTACCATCTGAGCTAGCAAGGAGGCAAATAACATAAACCCAATTTATAAATAAGGAAATAAGTTCAGACAAGGGATATTAGGTGCCCAAGGTCACACAGCCTGTATGTGGTGGAGGTAACCTTCACGCTCAGGTGTCTGATCTTCAAGCCAACCCTTGACCTCTAGGCAGCCCCTATGGGAGTGGGAACGTAAACACGTCAGGAGCTATGAAACAGCTTGTTTACAGTCAAGAGGGCCTGCACGTTCAGTCGTCGTCCCTGACAACAGGCTCCTGGAGTCTTGTCTGTGACAACATGCCAGATACTCGCTGGGTTCCGAGACTTAGAGATGAGTGAGTTACAGCCCCCTGTCTTCAAGAGAGGTAGGGTGGGGCTTCTTAAACTTTGACAAGCAGCAGAATCACCAGGAGGGCTCGCTAAACCACAGACGGCTCAGCCAGGCCCCACGGCTTCTGAATCAGCAGGTCAGGGAGAGGGCCAAGAACCCTCGTGTCTAACAAGGTTCCGGGGGATGCCGCTGCGGCCGGCTCGGGAGCCCACTTTGAGAACTGCTAGGGTAGATGTGGTGGTGACCCAGATCCCCTCTGTGAGTCGGGGGGCACAGTGGACCCTCTTGGCTCTTCCTTCCCTGGGTCAAGGAAAGTGAAAGTGAAAGTCACTAAGTCACGTCCGACTCTTTCCGACCCCATGGACTATACAGCCCATGGAATTCTCCAGCCCAGAAGACTGGAGTGGGTAGCCTTTCCTTTCTCCAGGGGATCGTCCCAACCCAGGGATGGAACCCAGGCCTCCCTCATTGCAGGCTGATTCTTTACCAGCTGAGCCACAAGGGCCAGGGGAAGGAGGTGAAAATAAACCCGAGTCGGTCCGCAGCTGCAGAAGCTGCACTCTGAGCAGCCTGCAGAACAGGGGTTGGGGAGCGCCCTCCTGAGGGCATCGGGCCGCTCAGGGCACCAGTGAGCTGGCCCCCTGGCCCCGCCAGCCGCCTATTCCCCCAGCCTGTCCAGGTTCCAACCTGGTGACAAGCGCAGAGAACTTCTTACCACCCGGAGGGGTGTAGATGCTGAAATTCCCAGGAATGCCTTTACAGATTGTATATGTTTTATTTCAAGCGGGCAGGGGCCCGGCATGGCATTTAGGTAAGCTGAGAATTCAGGCTGCCCCCTGCTTCTCCCCTCCTTCCTGCAAAAAATGCCCAGAGGACCGTCCACAAGGGAGGCACCCTCGAGGGCAGGTGAATACAAAATAAATAGAAACGGAGGCTTGGCCGGGAGCCCCTGGGGATTAACTAACTAATTAATCCCCACACCAGTTTGACGAGGAACTAATTGATCTGTTAAGCGCTTTGAGGGGCCAAGGCCTGGCCAAGTGCACGGGAAGCTTCTGTTACCTGGGAAGCTGACACTGAGAGCCGTCCTCCCAGGCTTCCAGGGAGAGTCAGGGCGAGGGATGTGCTCCCCAAAAGCCTCCTTCCCCTTGGCATCAGAAGTCTGCATTCCGAGGAGCGGGGAGAAAGCACAGAAGTAAGCATGGAGCGGGAGCTCTGGGGAGGGCGGGGCAGGTAACCCAGAAGTTCCGTGTTGGAAGGTGAGCCTCCAAGCTCCATGACCATGTGTGTGTCTCTGTTAGTCGCTCAGTCGTGTCCATCTCTTTGTGACCCATGGACTGTAGCCCACCAGGCTCCTCTGTCCATGGAATTCTCCAGACAAGAATACTGGAGAGGGTTGCCATTTCCTTCTCCAGGGCATCTTCCCGACCCGGCGATCAAACCTGGGTCTCCTGCATTGGCAGGTGGATTCTTTATCGTCTGAGCCACCGAGGAAGCCCCTTTTGATCTTCTGTGTCCCCCAAAGCCCAGTTTGCCCCATGTTACAACCTGATCTCAGAAAATTATATCTGAGAGCAGCCATCTAAGAAAAGAAAGGACCCTTGCCTTTCGCAGAAAAATGTGTCCTGTAGATTCTTCTTTGTTATAGAACAGAGGGCTCTGCAGCCTAAGAGTAAAGACAAATTCAGAGACCATGCAGCAGGAACTAAGTGGCTCAGAACAGCCAACGCCTAGGACCATGGGAGAAAATTGTAAGGCAGTAGCAGTGAACAAGGCTAGCCCGGGGGTGCTGCGTTGGAGTCCGGGTGTGAACGATTCACTCAATAAACAGGTGGTGTGCGCCAGACTTGTTTCTAGGCATCAAGGATGTAAAGCTGAATTTGAGCCGCTTCTGTATCTGGTAGAAGGGAGGGAAGGGGTGATGGTTAACCGGGAGTTGCCCCTAAAGAGTGATGGCTGGATGGAGAGCCTGCTCTGGCCCTATGAGCCCAACAGCCCCCCACCCCAGAGTGGGCTCAGTTTGGGCCACTGAGTCATAGTCTGGGGCTGATGGAAAACAAAGCGTGCAGAGCAGCCCTAAGGCAGAGTTGGTCAAGCTTTTTGGGTATCAGCAGGACAGACAGGGAGTCTGAAAATGCAGATTGCTGGACCCCAGCCTGGAGTTTCTGATCCAGTAGGTCTGGGGTAATTTGAGAATTTGTGCTTCTAAGACATTCCCAAATGATGCTAATACTGCCTGGTACAGGGACCACGCTTTCATGTTTTTAATTAATTAGCTAATTTTGGCTGTACTGGGCCTCCCCATCTGTGTGTGGGTTTTCTCTAGTTGTGGCGAGTGGGGCTCCTCTCCCTTGTAGCGTGAAGGCTTCACTGCGGCACCATGTCTTGTGGGCTCTACAGAAAGGGGTTGGTAGTCATGACACACGCATGGGCTCTTCCCAGACCAGAGTGCCCTGCACTGGCAGGCCAATTCTTAACCCCCGGACCTCCAAAGAAGCTCCTCACACTTTGAGAACCACAGTGCTAGAAGCTTCTGAGAGCCAAGTGCAGAGAGATGGGGCATCTCAGCTGGGACGTCCGGCCTCTGCAGCTGGTACCAGACCCAGGTTCTGCTGCGAGACGGCCAAGTGTATCGTTCCGGCATCCTTTCTCAGCAGACCTCGAGCTCCCTGCTGCGGCCAGGGTTGGTTGGTTGGTTGGTTTTAGAAGGGTTTTTCCTCTATCTCCGTGTTTGTTTTTCTGCACAGAGTGAGATGGATGAGAACCAGATCCAGATGGCTGGAGACGATGTGGATTTGCCCGAAGACCTCCGGAAAATGGTAGATGAAGATCAAGAAGAGGAAGAAGACAAGGATTCTATCCTTGGGCAGCTACAGAACCTTCAGAACATGGACTTGGACGCCATCAAAGAGAAAGCCCAGGCCACCTTCTCGGAAATCAAGCAGACGGCGGAGCAGAAGTGCGCTGTGATGTGAGGCGGGCAGGCGCGGAGGAGGCCCACTCAAGGCGGAAGCGACCGCTCTCCTGCGCGGCGCTTCCAGCAGCATCGACGTTAGCGTAGTGAGCGGTTAAGAAAACCGTGAGGAAACTCGCAACCAACACGTAGAGGACACCTCGGTTGCTCTAAACGTTCCTGGTAGCGCCCCTGGCAGCGGGAATCACGCTGTCCTTTTAGTTGTGAATGTGACGAAGCCTGAGCTTTTCAGCTGTGAATGAGGCAGAACACGCGTCTGCTTAACGGTCTGTAGGACGGCCAGGAAGAAACAAAAGCAAACCGTGTTTCATCTCCGACTTTCTGCAGACAGGACAAGGGCCTGACTCTGTCCAACCATTAAGCAGGACTCCGGGTCCCTTCAGAGAAAGACGTGGAAGGTCAGGGTGCCCCCCGGAGCCCAGACTGCAGGCTAAGGGCCGTCAGAGATCACACCACCTCTGTCTCCAGGATGCCGTTGATGCTTCTCATGGATGCTTGCACGAAGCCGAAGGGGAGGGATGGGGGAGGAGACGAGAGAGGAGGCAGAGAGGAGACCTGGCCGGCGTTTGCACCGCAGATCACCCTTCCAGAAGGGTGGGGAAGAATGGATTTGGGTGGAGGTGGGAGGCTGGGGAGAGGGGCGGCTTAGAGGCGGGGTGGGGGGCCGCGGGGAGCACCTGGAACGGCCAGCCCTGGTCCAGTATTCGGTGTCAGCTCCTCTTGGCTGACCTTGGTAACAGCACCGGACCGTGAGGGTGGACAAACAGCACGGAGACCTTAAATCCGCCCGTGTGGGTATCTCTCTCATCCTCTTCTCCTCTCTGGCCCCTCTCCCCATCTTCCCTGCTTTTTCTTTCCTGTCCCTCAGACACTCACCTCACTCCCTCACACTGTCTTCCAACAAACTGTGCTGTCCTTCTCTGCCACAGTCCTCCAGGCTACAGTCAACCCTCATATCCACAGACCCGGGACCCAGACATATGGAGGGATGACTGTCCTATGCCGGGTTATACAAGGGACCTAAGCATCCTTGAATGCTGTGTTCGCGGCAGGTTCTAGAATCCTTGGCAGACATCCAGGAACGACTGTATACATGGATTTTTTTTTTTTTTTTTTTTGCCTAACATTTGCTCTCTTTCAAAGGAAATGACCCAGAAGATTTAGAACATTTACCTCTGAAGCACTTAGAACTGTTTAACCAAACCAAACTCAAAACAAAATTCTAGT
This sequence comes from Bos javanicus, assembly GCF_032452875.1. Classification (NCBI taxonomy): domain Eukaryota; kingdom Metazoa; phylum Chordata; class Mammalia; order Artiodactyla; family Bovidae; genus Bos; species Bos javanicus. The sequence goes on along the minus strand of NC_083891.1, from coordinate 58,221,511 downwards.
TTTTTGTTTTTTTGTTTTTTGGCTATGCCATACGTCTTGCAGGATCTTCCCCAACCAGGGACTGAACCCCGGCCCACGGCAGTGAAAGCAGGAAATCCTAACTAATGGAATGCCAGTGAACCCTCAAATACTGGTTTTTCAATGAATGGTACAGAAAAAAATAATTCCCAAAGACCAATTTTATCAAGAAGAATTGCTCTATCAGAGGAAAAGGGAACTAAGACGCAAAAGTTAGGGGCTAACCTGTTCTCTGAGCAGAGTTCCTGAATGTGATATATAAGAAAAAATTTCATGTTATGAAAACATGTTAATAAAATGAATTACTAGGGATCGAGAACCCATGGTCCTTGGCAAAGTGTAGCCCCTCTTGTAAGTTCCTGGGAGAATACTGGTATGATGTTTGAGGGTAATTAGCCTTCAAGTCCACTTAGTCCATTCAGGCTGTTGTAATAAACACCAATAGACTGGTGGCTTATAACATTTTCACTTTATCCTCACTCGGTGGAAGGGGCAAGGGAGCTCAAAGAGTGGGGTCTCTTTTATAAGAGCACTAATCTCATAATACACTAATACACCGAGAATACACCAATATATTCAGTATATATATATACACCAATATGCACCTGAATATTCATTGGAAGGACTGATGCTGAAGCTGAAGCTCCAATACTTTAGCCACCTGATGGGAAGAGCTGACTCATTAGTAAAGACCCTGATGCTGGGAAAGATTGAAGGCAGGAGAAGGGGATGACAGAGGATGAGATGGTTGGATGGCATCACCAACTCGATGGACGTGAGTTTGAGTAAGCTCCGGGAGTTGGTGATGGACAGGGAGGCCTGGCGTGCTGTAGTCCATGGGGTCACAAAGGGTTGGACACTACTGAGCGACTGAACCACAAAATCTCATACGCTAGGGCTCCAACCTCATGACCTAAGCATGAAGTCCTACATCTTAATACCATTTCTATGGGGTTTAGGACTCAGTATATGAATTTTGGCAGGAGGGACACAAAGTCAGATTGTAGCATCCATGAACGCCAGATACCATGAACATATTTTAAAACCATGCTTGTCTTTTATCAGAATTGGCATGTGAATTATGATTTGTTTTATACCAGAAAGTTTGAAATACTCACAATTTTTAAAACCACAAATAAAGGATAAAACTTATTTTCAGGGACTTCCCTGATCGTCCAATGGTTAAGACTTCAAGCTTCCACTGCAGGGGGCACAAGTTTGATCCCTGGTCCGGGAACTAGATCCCAAATCCTGCAGCAGAGATCCTAGGTCCCACAGGTAAGACCCTGCACAGCCAAATAAATATTTTAAAAATAAAATGTAAATACCATTTTTAAAAAAGATTCCACATGTTGCATAGTATGGCCACACAAAAAAATTTTCCTTTTAGTCCAATGCCTGACTCTGTCATATAATTGGAGTGGATGAGATGAATGGGAGATGCATGGGACTGACTGATTCTGTCATATAATTGGAGTGGATGAGATGAATGGGAGATGCATGGGACCCTGTTTCATCTAGTTTGTCGTGACATAAAATAGCATGCCTTCCTAATTATCCCACAGACCAGCTGCAGGATGATGTGCAAGACCTGCTTTCTTGACAAAGATGCAGCCAGTGCTGCTCAGAAAGTCGCTACATTGGCAGTTCTCTTGACAACCCAAACTGCTCCAGTACTGCTTGGAGCTGTATAACTGTAGAGGACTCTGGCCATGGGTATCTGATTCCTCTCATTTGACAACACTCCACACAGCCCCACACCATGGCACGTCACACCACACCGCAGCACACCATGTCACCACACAGCCCCACACCATGGCACGTCACACCACACCGCAGCACACCATGTCACTGCAGTACCATGCCACATGCCTGTGTGGTGGGGGTTGGGGTGGGCAGGGAAGGGCATGGATCAGGACATTCAGAAGGCATTTTCCTTCTAGAAGGAAGACATGTCTATACCATGGGACAGACACAAAACACAGAATCCAACAACTACTACTGCTACTACTAAGTCGCTTCAGTCGTGTCCGATTCTGTGCGACGCCACAGACGGCAGCCCACCAGGCTCCCCTGTCCCTGGGATTCTCCAGGCAAGAACTCTGGCGTGGGTTGCCATTTCCTTCTCCAATGCATGAAAGTGAAAAGTGAAAGTGAAGTCACCCAGTCATGTCCGACTCCTAGCGACCCCATGGACTGCAGCCCAACAGGCTCCTCCGTCCATGGGATTTTCCAGGCAAGAGTACTGGAGTGGGGTGCCATTGCCTGCTCCAACAACTATAAAGGGCCCAAAGGAATCTATTCCACACTAGTATACAGTAAAGGGATCCCTTCTACAATAGCCCAGTGGAGCCTTAGCTGAAAGCTCCCTGAGGTAGATAGTGAAAGTGACTCACTTGTGTCCGACTCTTTGCCACCCCATGGACTATAATATAGACCAATTTTCCAGGCCAGAATACTGAAGTGGGTAGCCTTTTCCTTCTCCAGGAGATCTTCCCTACCCAGGAATTGAACCGGGGTCTCCTGAATTGCAATTGGATTCTTTACCAGCTGAGCCACAAGGGAAGCCCAGGAATCCTGGCATGTGTAGCCTATCCCTTCTCCAGCGGATCTTCCTGACTCAGGAATTGAACCGGGGTCTCCTGCATTGCAGGCAGATTCTTTACCTACTGAGCTATCAGGGAAGCCCAGTGGTACAGAATTCACCTTCGGCTGCTGCAAGGGAATTCAGCCACCACCCCTTCCAAATGTGGGTTTGTGGACACCTCTAATTGTTAAAAAAGCCTTCCTTAAAAATAAAAAATAAAAAAGCCTTCCTTGTCTTAAGCTGATATCGGCAGCACCTCCGACCCCTTAGCCCCGGCTCTCTCGTATGCCGCTCCGCAGCTGAGCCTCAGATCCCACTCAAGCCCCTGATGGTGCCCCCACTCAGCCTTCTCATTCCCAGTGAGGACGTCTTCAGTTCTTTCCTCAATTCTCACCGCACAGTGTCAACACTGTTAACCCACCGGGCAATCCTGCTCTGACCGTCACTGTCCCCAGGTGAAGCCGGCCTTGCAGAAGGCTCTGGTGCTGTCGCTCCCCACACCTGGCCTCCCTTGATGTTTGAGCTAACTGATAGTCGGGAATTAGGATCCTAGATCCAGTTCTGCCAGCGCGTGACCTTCACCCAGTCATTGATTATCTCTGGAAGTTCATTTTCACAAAAGTGAAAACGGACGGGCTGGCTGACTTTACATTCTCTGATTCACGCAATGCTTTCAAGGGCGGTTGATATCCAGTGCAGATTTATCTTGTGAAACAGAGCAGATTGGCCCATGGTCACTGTTGCAGACCGGGGTTTCTTTACTAACTCCAGCTGAGCAGAGGGACAGCAGGCCCCTGGGTGGACAGGGGACTGAGTCTTTGTAGGTACTAGAAAGGAAAGGGATCAAGAACACAGAGGGCTGCCCATGGAGAGAAAATTTAGGGGTCCAGGGAGCATTTCTAGCCAGGCAGAAGGAACCGTAGTGAGTCTGGGGAGAGGTGTGGTACAGTGGAGTCCAAGAAGACAAATGGACTTTCCAATTTGCCAGGAGTTAGTTTAGTCCTCACTCAGATATGCACCCTTCCAGTGTAATGAAGGAATATTAACACAGCTCAGCCATTCGGAGGCCAACTAATCCAGTTTGTGAGGTGTATGAGCACTTCATCTTCGTTCTTTGTCTACCTGCTAGATCACCGCTTACAAACAGAACCATCAGAGACAGGGAGGAGAGTGAGACCAAAAGCGATCACAGCTTCTGATAACAGGATGATTTCCTACAGAATTAAACCTCCCTCTGAAAAGAACTGCAAGCTCTAGACAAAACACAGAGAGAAACAACAGCCTGAAGGTACCAGAGAAGAGCCCAAAGCAGGTTTGCACTGGAGGGGAATCAGATCTACACTTGGAGGGGAAAAAAAGCACTCATGAGTTTTTGTTTGTTTATAGGTTACTACTGCTGGCTCGCCCCACTCAAACTAAGTTAGTTAAAACTCAGAAAACGTGCAGTCATATTGGCTGCAGTTGCATGGGCTCCAAGAACCAGCAGAGTCTGGGATAAAAGACGATTCCCGGAAGGGAGACGGACCTACGAGGGCAGTCCTGAAATCCGTGTAGTCAGTCACTGTCAGTCGCTCAGTTGTGTCCGACTCTTTTGACCCCGTGGACTGTAGCCCATCAGGCTTCTCTGTCCATGGACTTCTCCAGGCAAGAACACTGGAGTGGGTTGCCACTCCCTTTTGCAGGGGATCTTGCTGACCTAGGGATCGAACCCAGGTCTCCTGCACTGCAGGCAGATTCTTTACCATTAGAGCCACCAGGAAATCTATGTAGATACTGGCTAATCCCTGACCTATGCATGCGTTAGGCTGACTGCAAGCAGCCCCGTTAACTGTTTCTTAACTGAACTAAGAATTCTGCCGCTGCCCATCCGAGAGAAACAGTTTGCAGTTTGTATCCAGCTAAGTTCACTAACAGATAAACAAAAATACTGTTTAAAAAACATAACTCACCGAATAAGTAGAAAGGAAGAAATAATAAAGAGCACAAATCAGTGACATAAAAAACAAAAAATGGAAAAAAAATGAACTCAGAAGTTTTTTTTTAAAGGATCAACAAAGTTGACAAATACTAGAAAGACTGCTTAAGGGGAAAAAGAGTGAACACAAACATCAACACGAGAAACAAAAGAAGGAATACGGTACAGGCCCTCCAGATACTAATAAAAAGTTGGAGTGCGTGCTAAGTCGCTTCAGTCGTGTCTGACTCTGCGGCCCTATGGACTGTAGCCCACCAGGCTCCTCTGTCCATGGGATTCTCCAGACAAGAATACTGGAGTGGGTTGCCATGCCTTCCTCCAAGGGATCTTCCCAACCCAGGGATCAAACCCAAGTCTCTGCATCCCTTGCAGCCCGGTTCTTTACCACTAGCGCCACTTGGGAAACCCATGAAAGTGAAAGTCACTCAGTCGTGTCTGACTCTTTGCGACCCCATGGACTATACAGTCCATGGAATTCTCCAGGCCAGAATACTGGAGCAAGTAGCTTTTCCCTTCTCCAGGGGATCTTCCCATCCCAGGGATTGAACCCAGGCCTTGCGCATTGCAGGCAGATTCTTTACCAGCTGAGCCACAAGGGAAGCACAAGAATACTGGAGTGGGTTGCCTATCCCTTCTCCAGCGGATCATCCCCACCCAGGAATCAAACTGGGGTCTCCTGCATTGCAGGTGGATTCTTTACCAACTGAGCTATCAGGAAGTTTAATAGGCAGAAAACAAAACAAAAGTTTGATAAGGGAATATTATGGAGAATTTTGTGCCAATAAATTTGACAACTTTGTGAACTTGACAAATCTTTGACACAACACACCTCACGAATACTGACACATGATAAATAGAACAACTCCATGTTTATTTAAGAAATAGAAATAATTCTCAAAATTCTATCCACAAAGAAAACCCAGGCCCACATGACTTCACTGGTAAATTCCGCCAAATATTCAAGGAAGAAACAACATCAGCCTTACAGAGACCCTTTCAGGAAACAGGAGTGGAGGGTTTGAACTGGGAGCCGAGCTGCCTGGGTCTAAACCTCAGCCCTAAATTTAGCAGGTGGGTCCTTGACCAAGCTCATCCTCAGTCGTGTCTGACTCCTTACGGCCCCATGGACTATAGCCAGGCTCCTCTTTCCATGGGGTTTTCCAGGCTAGAATACTGGAGTGAGTTGCCATTCCTTTCTCCAGGGGATCTTCCCAACCCAGGGATCATACCAAGTCGCCTGTGTCTCCTGCGTTGCAGGCAGATTCTTTACCTGTTGAGATATCAGAGAAGAAAGAAAATATGAGAGGAGGGACTTCTTCCAAGCAAATTAATTAGGCAAATACCCTGACTCTAAATTCTGATCAAAACATAAGCAGACCAATTTCCCTGTTGCCTAGAGATTTAAAAATATCCTCAGCAACTAATAACAAATCAAATTCAGCAATATAGAAAATGGATAATATATCATAAACAAGTTAGCTTTATAAGCAAGCTTTATTTAAGTGACAGACTGGGAGAAATATTTTCAAAATGTGTATCTGATGAAAGACTGGAATCGGGGAGAAATAGATTTCTTTTTTATATCTAATTACATATAAATATATAGTTTAATGCATTTTATATAGATTACATACACAGCTTGATTCCAGTCTTTTGTCAGATATAAATTATATAATTTGTAGAAATATATATTTAAACTCTTGCAACTAAACAATTAAAAATTTAAAAACAAGAAAAGAAAGGCAAAATCATTGAGCAAGGAAGATACACCAATGGTTGAGCACCTGAAAAGGTGCTCACTGCAACTGTCAGGAAAATGAAAATTGAAAACAACCACAAAATGACTTTCTTTCTGTTTTCTTTCTCTTTGGCCACACTGCATGGCTTGTCGGGTCTTGGTTTCCCAACCAGGGGTCAAACCCATACCCGCTGCCGTGGACTCGAAGAGTCCTAACCACAGACTGCCAGGGGATTCCTTCTTTCTCCTTTTTTTCTTTTTTTAACAAAATGTCATTTTACCAGTAAAGTGTTTAAAATTTTAAAAACTGACAACAACAAGTGTGGGTCAAAATGTGTTGTAATTGGACTGTTTATATATTATTGCAGGGAGTATTAACTAACACAACAACTCTGGGGAAGAGTTCTGGAAGTTTCATATAAAAATAACACTCTGAGCTAAACTGCCTCTGACCTAGCGTTCCGCTCTCAGGATTTGAAAGTGCACGTCCTCAAAGAAGATATGCCCACGAATGCTGACAGCAGCTGTATTCATAAGAGCCAGGAAGTAGAAACAGTCCAGGGGCCTGTTAACGGGTGCGTGGGTAAACAGCCACGGAATATTCCCACAGCTCAGCAGCAAAAAGGAATGACCCTCTGATACAGGAAACAACACGGATCCATCGCAAAAGCATGAAGGTGAATGAAAGCCGTCTTGTGCAAAGTAGGTGCTAACGCAACCCCATTTGTAGTAAGTTCTTGAACAGGTAAACTATTCAATGGTGAAAAATACTAGAAAAATGTTTGCCTCTACAGGAATGGTGGTGAGCACTGACCAGGAAGGGGCAGGCAGGAATTTTCTGGGGTGATTTTAATGCACACTATCTTGATAGGGGTTTGCTACAAAAAAGCATATTAAGGTATACATCTTTGTGAAATTCATTAAATAGTACATTAGATGTATACATTTCACCATATGTATGTTTTATTGAAAAAGAAAAAGAGAATCCTTAAAAAACTATTGAACTCTAGCCAATGATATACTCGCAATTGTGTATTTGGGGATAAAATGCACTGAAACCTGCAGCTTACCTTAAGAAATACAAAAAGGAACAAACAAAACCAAGAGATGGATTGATAGATAAGAGATGGGTAGATGGAGAGATAGAATAGAACAATATAGCAAAGTATTAATTTTAAAATCTAGGTGGTGGGTACATGGTGTTTATAATCCTTCAACTTTATTATATGTTTTAAATTTATCCAAATATATATTTTATATTTATAATTAAATGTTGGGGCAGAATGTGCAAACTTCTCTACTTTTGGCAGCTCTAGTGAAAAATGTATGACAGGAAGAAAGGCTGAAACAAACAAGTGAAACACAGTATTCTCCATACACGTTAATCTTTCACTTTCCTCTCTGCATAAGCATTCAAATAGAAAACAGATATTTGCTTCATACTCTTGTGTTCATGTGTAGGACTCTCATTTAAGAGTTCAGAGCATTGAACAATATGTAAATATCACTCCCACAAAAGATGAAACTTTCTACAAGAATTTCACATCTCTTAACGCAATTAAAATAGAAAAGTTAATGCATTTTAATGCTCATAGCAGCACTATTTACAATAGCCAAGACATGGAATTCAGTCAATCTGATTTCAATATTGACCATCTGGTGATGTCCACGTGTAGAATCTTCTCTTGTGTTGTTGGAAGACGGTGTTTGCTACGACCAGTGTGTTCTCTTGGTAAAATCCTGTTAGCCTTTACCCTGATTCATTTTGTAGTGAAGGCCAAACTTGCCTGTTACTCCAGGTATCTCTTGATTTCCTACTTTTGCATTCCAGTCCCCTATGATGAAAAGGACATCTTTTTTGGGTGTTAGTTCTAGAAGATCTTGTAGGTCTTCATAGAACCGTTCAACTTCAGCTTCTTCAGCGTTAGTGGCTGGGGCACAGATTTGGATTACTGTGATGTTGAATGGTTTGCCTTGGAAACAAACCAAGACCATTCTGTTGTTTTTGAGACTGCACCCAAGTACTGCATTTCAGACTCTTTTGTTGACTGTGAGGGTTACTCCATTTCTTTAAGGGATTCTTGCCCACTGCTGCTGCTGCTGCCAAGTCGCTTCAGTCGTGTCCGACTCTGTGTGACCCCATAGACGACAGCTCACCAGGCTCCCCTGTCCCTGGGATTCTCCAGGCAAGGACACTGGAGTGGGTTGCCATTTCCTTCTCCAATGCAGGAAAGTGAAAAGTGAAAAGTGAAAGTGAAGTCGCTCAGTCGAGTCCGACTCTTAGCGACCCCATGGACTGCAGCCTAGCAGGCTCCTCCATCCATGGGATTTTCCAGGCAAGAGTACTGGAGTGGAGTGCCATTGCCTTCTCCAATTCTTGCCCACAGTAGTAGATATAATGGTCATCTGAATTGAATTCTCCCGTTCCTGTCTATTTTAGTTCACGAATTCTTAAGATGTCATATAAATTAAACTCAGATTCAGAAATTGTGAAAATTTTTTGCCTCCTAGAAAACTCTTATTATGGACAAATTACAAATCTAATGGAAAGTAGAAATACAAGTATAACAAATCCACATGGACCCACGTTTAGCACCTGGGCGGCACTTCACCCAGTACCACTGTCCTTGGAAAACTCTGCACTGTTGAAATTCCGTCTATAAACTGAAGACATCGTTCTTAGATTATGTCTAAGCCCTTGAGCTGTAGAAGAATAATATAAGTAAACACAGTGATGCTTGCTTGTTTTCTTAGGTCATTTTAGAGATCTTAAAAGATTTCCAAGTTGTGTTTCTTTAACTCTCATTCCTTTAACTTACAACACATCTACCCTCTAGTTAGTGCACAAGCTCCTGACATTTGAATAAAGATGACTTCTGGGGAGCATCTTGAAAACCCCATTGAAAGCATCTTGTGGTTAAAAGGGGCTAATTAGTTTGGTCAGGACATAAGATCAGCATTTTTAGGGCTTAAGGGGTCAAAGGAGAAAGTACAATAAAAATTGACAAACAAATGTCCATAAAGTTGCAGTCAACTGTAAAAGCTAATAGTCTGCCGTAGAGACAGAGGAGCCCCTCTGGAGAAAAGAACGGCATTCCCTAAGATGGTGCACCCCGCTAAGAGAGGACGGCGCAGCAGGCTCCCGCAGACGGCAGTGGTGTGGCGTGGAGCCCCGACTCCTGGTTTGACGAACATTCACATCAAAGGCGGAGCAGGCAATCCCAGCCAGCGCTGATGCTAACAAGACTGGAGTGGACTGAGCTGACTTTTGAAAGCGATCAAATGATTTCTATGGACTATTTGGGAAGGACAAGCGAAACAGTTTGACGTTTCCAAACGTCTGGGAAATAATTAATATTTTAGAAAAGCTCCAAAGGACTGAATAAAAGAATGCGGGAAAAAAAAGTATACCCATGCTCATTAATAGCTGTGTGAAATGAGACAATTTACTAAATCTGTGTCCTCGTCTGTGAAACAGAGTTCCTCACAGTTATCCATTAAATCAGCCACAACTGTGTCTCACACATGTTCTAAATGCTAGGGATCTGAAAACAAGGTCCCCTTTCTCATGCGGCGTAGATTCTAATGAGGGGAGACAGGTAACAAAGAAATCAATAAAGAGGAAGGCAGTTTTGGAGAGTGGAAGGTGCTGTGAGACCAATAAAATGAGGAAGAAGGATCACGGGAACATGTGAGAGGGCACTGCAGGCAGCGAGCACAGTCAGTGCAAAGGCCCTGAGGCAGCGAGGGGCTAGGGCGTTTTCAAGAGAAAAGGCCCGTGAGGCTGTAGACCAGTTAGCAAGTGGCAGCTGATGGGAGAGTGGCCGGAAGTACTCCAGGAGGCCATCCGGAAACTGGGGGAGAGACAAACAGGCTTATAAGAATCCTGCCCTTACAGGATGCCAGGAAGAGGAAATGAGGACTGACCCCCTGATCACTGCCCTTTCAAAAACGGGAGGGAGGACTCTCCTGGAGTCCAGTGGTTAAGAATCGGCCTGCCGATGTTGGGGCATGGGTTTGATCCCTGGACTGGGAAGATTCTACGTATCTGAGGGCAACTAAGCCCGTGTGCCACAGCTACTGAGCCGGCTTGCTCTTAGAGCCCCTGCCGGGCAACAAGAGAAGCCACTGCCGTGAGAAGCACGATCTCGGGAACTGGAGAGCAGCCCCTGCTTTCCGAGACTGTAGAAAGCCTGGGCACAGCAACAAACACACAGCACAGCCAGAAATCAAGTAAACAAAAATTCTGAAGAGAAGAACCCTGGAGACGACCAAACTCTGGGTGGCAGTTGGGTCAAGGCTGCTGCAAAGCGGGCATCCTCAGATTTGCCTTCTTAGCACCCTAAGAGGATTGATGGGCTTCAAGACCATCAGCCCCTTGAGATAAATGTCTCTTGTGCTTCCCCTAGACACTCTGAATTCAATTAGTTTAATTAGAAAACAAGTAAAGAGGAATTATCTGAATTTAGCTTTGCTTTGCTTCTAACAATTAAAAAAAAACCAAAAAGCACATTTCTTTGGCAGAAATCCAAGTTTCCCTTTATTTACCTATTATGAGATAATGATGTAAATGTCCCACATTTTTTGGCAAAAAGGTGAGCATCTCTTGCCCAAGAGGTCACATTTTACTTTTAGAAGTAATGACACTTTCTGATTTCTTGACTCTTGAATGAAGTAGGAGCACTGATACGCTAGTCAATATTTTAAAAACATATTTTTAAAACATTAAAGGACATTGAGAGTGAGAATGCTCTGATTTTGCAGTGTTTGCTAATTTGGATTGTAAAAATACTCCCACTATGGCTGATTTCAAGCTACTTAGAGGAACTCAGAGCTGGCGAAAGGTGCTAACCTTCGGTGCACAAGTCAGGAAGAGCTGGTTCTCTCGAAGCAATGAGTCAGGATATCAACTGTTTGCTCAAAGGCCCTGCAAATCTGTTGCCAAGGGCACTTTTCTCCTCCACAAAGGCTACCTGGATTTGCATCAGCTGCAAAAGCAAGCTCAGGGCCAAGGTAACTTGACAAGTGACTGGGGAGCATCCTGAGGAGCAGCTTCGTTGCGTGTGCACAACAAACATATTCCTCTGGGATTTAAGCGCGGACCAGGTCTGTGCGCAAGCATGGGGCACCCAGTGACGGGTCCTGCGAGCTGAGGGGCAATGGCAAAGCCACAGCAGCCTGGTGGAGTCTGCGAGTCTGGAGCCTAGCCTCCAGCCCAGCTCCATGCAGATGCTCTGTCTCATTAGGGTGATCTGGACCCACGTTTCCACACCCACTAAGGAAAAATGGCAGCTAGAAGCAAAAGAGCAGATACCAAGCTTTGTCACCAAGCTTCCTCTTCTAATTCCTAAGCCTGTGCTCAGTCACTAAGTCGTATCCAACTCTTTGGGACCTCATGGGAGCCCACCAGGCTCCTCCATCCATGGGATTCTCCAGGCAAGAATACTGGAGTGGGTTGCCATGCCCTCCTCCAGGGGATCTTCCCCACCCAGGGATCAAACCCGGGTCTCCTGCATTGCTGGCAGATTCTTTACCACTGAGCCATCTGGGAAGCTCGTGGTCCTCTGAAATAACAGGAAACTAAACTGTTAGTTTAGGTTTTAAGTATTGTTGTTCCCAAAATGATGTAATTAGGAAGCAAGGAGAGTGCTAAAGAGGACAGGCTTCTTCCTAATTACTGGATGGTCTGCAGAGAGCTATGGTCCCTGTTCCTACATCAAAGGAAGACTTTCAAATGGAGCCTTCTGTCAGAAAACACAGCTGTCCCCAACGGGGCTGTTTCATTTTTGTTAGTAGATTAGATGTCCGTTTTCATCTGCTCTTCCAACAAGGCGCTCAGTTCAACCAGAGATGCCTGTGAGGCCCATCTCTTCATTGGCTTATGTATTTTAGCCACAATTAATTTATAGGATTTTTATTCACTGCAATATACTTATATCAACACCTTTTTTTCTGCTGCACGGCTCGCCTTGTGGGATCTCAGTTCCCCAACCTGGGGTTGAACCCGTGTCCCCTGAAGTGGAAACCCACAGTCCTAACTAACGGATCACCAGGGAATTCCAAACACTTATTTCAATGTAGCCTGAAAATAGTAGAGAAGATTTAGGTGGTCATGTTGGCTAATAAGCTGGAATTTAGGAAGTGTGTTGATCATTTGTGCCAATTTGGTGGAAGTGACGAGGGATTGTCTACTTATAAAAAATGGAATTTGTGATAAGAACTCCAAGAACATTTTCCTGATATACCTTCTGTGACGCTTCAAGTAGGGAAGTGTTTCATCAGTTGGGAAGATCTGATAGTGAGAGATAGTATGTTTTATCTCTAGACTCGTATGTCAGTATTAACGAGCGAGTTTTGCTATTGATTTTTTGGGCAATGACTGTCAGTGGCTTGTATATTGTATTGATGATATACCGTAATAGACAGTATAGAGGAGAAAGCGTGTGTGCACGCTAAGTTGCTTCAGTCATGTCTGATTCTTTGCAATCCTATGGACTGTAGCCTGCCAGGCAGTAAAAAACCTGCCTGCCAGTGCAGGAAATGTACGAGACGCGGGTTCGATCCCTGGGTCGGGAAGATCCCCTGGAGGAGGGCCTGGAAAGAAGACACTCCAGTATCCTTGCGTGGAGAATCCCATGGACAGAGGAGCCTGGCGGGCTATAGTCCATGGGGTCGAAAAGAGTCGGACACGCCTGAAGCGACTTAGCACACGTGTCTGTGTACACACACCATATTGGGAGGTGGTACATGAAGTGGATATTAGATGGATATTCCTGAAAAAGCACCAGGGTTCAAGTCCTAACTCCACCTGAAACCAGCTGTAAACCTCTGGCAAGTGACATGTCCACTCTGTGTCTCGGGTTCCTTGTCTGGAAAGTGGAGATAATAATAGTGTCTACTTCACAGGGTTATTGTGAGAATTATGATAAACAGGGTTATCATAATTAGATAATCTACATAAAGGACTCAGAAGAGTGCCCACTGGCATAGAGTTAGTGTTCAATAAATAATGTATCATGTATACATAAATTTTAACTTTTGATGACTGAATTCATTTGACTTCAGTGTGTGTGTGTGTGTCTGTGTGTCTGTGTGTGTGTGCACGTGTGTGTTTTCAGTGATTATATGTGTTGAATTTTGCTCTGGCTATAACTAAAGTTAGGTTGCTCTGCCCAAATGAGCATGTATCAGCTTGCAGGAGGAGACGGTGTGGCATGAGACAGATGGACTTATTCCTGAATTAAAAGGCATCTACTAAGGGGATAGTCTCCATGAAGACATCACGTTGGTTTTACACACTTTATGGAGTGATAACCCAAAGGTCTTCCAACAGGCACTTTATCCGCCCGAACCTGAAACATCTCTTCAAGGTGAGATTACTAGATTCCAAAACCATGAGCTCACTTAGTGAGTGTGCGCCGTGCACAGGAAAGTCACTCCGTAAATGCTCGTTTCCCCTGGAGTGTTGTGGGCAAAGCAGCCCACCCAGAAAGGACACCCCCTTACACATCAAAGGTGAAGAGCCACCGCCCTGCTGGTGTTTGGACTTTGTTTGGACTTTGTTTTCTGCAAGCTCACCAGTCCCTAGCCCCTTTCTCCTCAAAATCTTCCAGCTCCGATTGTCGTTCTAGATCACCTACCCCACATCACGCCCAGCCTCAGACCCTCAGACACCCCCTAAGTCCTAACCACCCTCTTTCTCCTTACTTCCGGAAAGGTTTCCCCAAACCACGCCAAGTCCGAAGGGGTTCAGCAGCATAAAATTCAATCCACACGGGGTGGGGAAGGGGGTTTTCTTTGATCTACCTAATGAATTAATGAATTAAACAGAAGTGGAGTTCAGAAGCCAGGCTCCTTACTTTTGCTGAAGCTGGGCTGATTACGAGCAGGCAGAACTGCTGGAAAAATGCAGCTTTGGACCAGAAGAATTAGGGACATGGCCGAGTCCATTCATCTTCCCTAATCGAGTTCTTGGGAAATACACATGTAGATTAGCCCCTAACAATGGCCCCCGGCTGATTGCTTGGAGGACCCTGCACTGTGCCCACAATGGTCCTGACTAGCTCTTTATGCCAGGCACAAAAGAAGTCCCAGCCTCCCCTCGTCCTGCCTTGCCCTGTCTCCTCTGTGGTCCCTTGCCAGTGGCTGTTGAAGTCCTTTCTGCTTTTCTCTGAAATAAACTCTGAAATGAACTGTAAATAGAAGCTAACCTCACCTGCACCTGTTGGGGAGTGCGGGGCAGTTCCAGAGGGAATTAACTTTGGAAAACAAGGCCGTAAGCCCCTTAGCGTGTGGGCAGGAGCTTAAGAAAATGCTGCCAATCTTTGTTGAGCGGTGGTTACAGAGATCAATGTAATATTGGGGGAGTTGACATAAAACGCATACTCAGAGGGGAAACAACAGATAGCAACCGATTATCCCTGCTGCTACCCTCAGGTCACTAAGGGGTCATCAGCCCCCCTCTTTGTAACCAGGTGGGGGACCATATGGGGTGCCCCCAGCCCGTTTTCAGGGAGAGCGCTTCTGGCAGCCTAGGAGAGCTGAAGGGGGCTGGCCGCAGGCTTCTCCTGCCCTGGGGTGGGGCCCTGCCGAGGGTCTGTCCTTCGCCCTGGACCCCGGCGCCCAAAGGCCACTGTCTGAACCGCATCTCTCTGAGGAACTAAGCTACCTCTGCCTCAGCGTTTTGTACACAGGATTCAGGATCTGGGGAGGATTAAAGACAGACTGCAGACTAAGATGCGTCTTGAATCTGTTCAAAAATATCACACTCTGCTGTAAGGATTACAAATGAGGGACAGCCAGACAGCACTGGATAAGGAGTCAGAGAGTCTGAGTTCTGGTCCTGTCTGCTCCACTTAAGGGCTGTATCACTTACAGCCTCAGTCTTCTCTTCTGTAAAATGGGGGCAAATATATTTTTCTGGCTCACCTCGCAGGGTTGTAAGGCTAGGATGGTATGAAGAATGTGCTGCCACCCATAAAGTGATATGCAAAACTATAAAGTGAGTATTGATCTTCATTAATGTAGCTTTTTAAAAAAAAGTTTCTCATGTGAGTCAGTAGCTCAAGTTTACCCACGGCAAACTCATGTGTTTGCTATTTTAATTTACCTTTTTATAGTTTTATTAAAAACAGAGAGATTAGTGGACTGAACCCCTCCCGTGCGCCCATTCTGGAGAATTAATAATCATTTCCATTTAAAGATCCTTAACATTGTCTCGTGCCCTTTTAAATGTCCTTCTAATATTAAGTTAAAGGTGGAGGATCCTAAGATATGAGTTTTTCTCCTGTTGTTGGCAGAGGATGAGATGCTTATATAGCATCACCAACTCAATGGACATGAATTTGAGAAAGCTCCGGGAGATAGTGAGGACCAGGGAAGCCTGGCGTGCTGCAGTCCATGGGGTGGCAAAGAGTCGGATACACTTAGCGACTGAACAACAGCACTTCCTTTGTCTTGCTCTCATACTGGAAGTTAAACCCCTGAGGCCATGGGCCCCAGCCTCTCCTTTCTTGTGTGATGTCGAGGCCCACATCAGTGTCCCACCCTCAGTAGGGACACAGTAGGTGCCCATCTTAACGCAAGATGAAGTCAGTCAACATGGGGGCAGGGGAGAGGCGCCTACCTAGAGATCAGAGGGCAAAGGAATTTTAAAAATCTCAGGTTTCTATCTGTATGAGATGGTGGATGTTAACTAAACCAGTAATCATTTACGTGTGTATGCATTTGTGTATGTGTCAAATCATTATGCTGCACACCTTAAACGTACACAGTCAACACAACCAGGAAACAAAACGAAAAGAATCTCTAGATCCTCAGGCTTTTATTTGGAAAGCATTTTGGTTCACACTTCCTGCCAGCATTTCAGTGAAGGTTGGGGGTGCTTCCTGGGATCTAGCATCAGGTGTGAGCAGTGCTGTTCACAGCACTGGGAGAAGGTGGGGGCGGGGGGAAAGTCCACCCGCGCAAATCATCTTTCCACTTGGCCTGTGGAAGCCACTCCGGGCCATGGAAGTCTCGTGGAGTCCCCGAAGGAGAAAGAAATACAGGCCGATGGCGCCCAGAGCCCGCAGAGAGGCGAGACCTTGCCCCGGGGGGAATGTCCTTCCGTCCTCAGCCTGAGGTTGGGTCATCTCGGCCTGGAACATTGTTCGGTGGGGAGGGGTCCCCTCAGGACAAACACCCAGCGGGTCTCCCACCGGCTTGAGGCCGGCCGTGCGTCGTCGGACTCGGTGCCCCCGAGCCTCGGGCTGGGCGGTGGGCCCGGGAGGTCTCCGGGCCTGGGGACGCGGATGGCCCCCCCGCCCCTGGAGCGAGCGCCGTAGTCAGGGAGCTGCGGGAGCGCCATCCGAGGGGACAGGGAGAAGCGGTTAAGTCAAACACAATCAACCTGAAACCTAAGGCTTCAAACTACGGAGAAAGAGGAGCGCAGGCAGGGGGACATACATAGGGAGAGAGAGGAGAGAATTCAAACTGTTAAGGAGTGTGGACAGACTTCCGACGCCGTAGAGCCGGGTAGCCTTCTCCGGCTCTTTCCAAGGGTCGCCGCAGGCGCTCAGCCCAGCGGAGGACCGGAGCCTGGGGGGCAGAAGGCGGGTCTGGGGTAGGGGAGTGGGCTGAAAGGAAGCTGAGCCCCCGGGGGAGGTGGGACGGAGGGCGTCGGCCCCACGCGGGCAGGCCTGGGCGAAGCGGGCCCTCGGAGCCGGGCACCCAGGCCCGTCAAACAGGCCACCGCGGGCCTCCAGCTTGTGAACGGTGGATGGAGAGAGGGGAGGGGGAAGGTTCCGAGCGCGCCCCGCCCGGCTGGGTGGGCGAGGACCCCGAGGAAGGGGAAGGACCCCGGGGAAGGACCCGCCCCGCTGCAGGGAGGGGCCAGGGCAGACGACGGTGCGGGCGAGGGGAGGAGCCGGGGCGGGCGCGCTCCCAGCCTTAGCACCCCGAGTCCCGGCCACCCGCGGGCGGAGCTCCAACTCCAGCCGGGACCCAGGCGCCCGCGGACCCGGCGCTCGCCCGCCTCTAGTGCGCGCAGGCGGGGCTGGCGGCGCTCGCGGCTCTTGGCCGCGGTTCGGTCCCCCTCGGGCTGGACTGCCGCCCCCGGGGGAGCCGACTTCGAGCCTCTACTCGCGGTCTTCTGGGCCGGCTGCGAAGCCGAGAGCGCGGGCCGCGTCCTCCCGGCCCCGGCGCCCCCCATGCACCTGCCGGGCTGCGCCCCAGCCATGGCCGACGGCAGCTTCTCGCTCGCCGGCCACCTGCTCCGCAGCCCCGGCGGGAGCACCTCGCGGCTGCACAGCATCGAAGCCATCCTGGGATTTACCAAGGACGACGGGGTCCTCGGCTCCTTCCCGGAGGAGCGGGCCGCCCGAGGCACCAAGGAGCGGGATAGGAGGCCAGGTGCGCGGCCCGCCGGCCCCAAGGCGCCTGCCGGAGGCACCGAACCGTCTCCGCCGCCCGCACCGGCGCCAGCCCCGGAGTATGAAGGTGAGTGCACACCCCGGCTGCTCCGAGACCCTCTTAGGGCTCCCAGACTCAGGAGCTCTGCGAGAAGAGGAGAGAGCCCCTGCCTTCACTGTTATTAAAGCATCTGGGCGCGGGGCTGGAGGCTGTGTGCATAGCAAAGGCTTCCCACCTGCGCTCTGGGAAAGCTTAGGGACCCCTCGCAGCCCTCACCACCACCCCCCCCCCCGCCTCCTTGGGCCAGCTAGGAGCCCGCGTGGGTAGGCAGGGCGGCCCCCATGTACCCCGAGCAAGTGTCTCTGACCGTCGGGGGTCTCGTCGTCCCAGCCCCCCGCCCCTACTGCCCCAAGGAGACCGGGGAGGCCCGACCGAGCCCTGGGCTGCCTGGAGGACCGTCCGCCCCCGGCGACTCGAAGCTGTCGGAGGAGGAGCAGCCCAAAAAGAAGCATCGACGGAACCGCACGACCTTCACCACGTACCAGCTGCACGAGCTGGAGCGCGCGTTCGAGAAGTCGCACTACCCCGACGTGTACAGCCGCGAGGAGCTGGCGGGCAAAGTCAACTTACCCGAGGTCCGAGTCCAGGTAAAGTGTGCAGACGGGCCCGGGGGAGGGCGGGTGGCCCAGGCTTCGGCCGGTGCTCCCTAGAATCCCCGGGCGGCCTCGCGTTCATGGCGGCACTTTGCCCGCGGACCTTCCTCGACTTGGCTCGCCCAGAACCCGCCCCCTACCCCCACCCGGGGAGCGTCACTGATTTTCCATGCGCCCCGCGCACCGGCCCTTGGACGGTCTGTTCCAGTTCGCAGTATATCTCCCCTTTGGATCCTCTGCTTCTAAACTAAAGGAGTTGGGAATGGCTGACGAAATGGAGAGGCGACAGCATCCTGGACTAGGGAGGGGGCTCTGGGAGGGGGGTGGTCGGGAAGCCCTGAGTGGAGAGAGAGTGTAGGTAGCGGCTCCAGTGTAACCGTATTGAGGCCCCAAATGCCACCCTGTTCGCTAACGGTGCACACCTCCGTGAAAACGAAAACCCTGTCTTCTTACGGAAGCCTGGCCCCTCGCAGTTGAAACTTTCGGAGGATTTAAGAAACTGACTTTTGCTTCTCTGGTGCACCTCCAGCCAAACTTCCCGCTGCTGCAGAGGCCCTTTTCTTTTTTATTTAAAGGGGTTTTCGCTTTAATTAAGGCTGAATTATCTTTAATCCCTGATCATTAAAATATTTGAAAGCCTTAAATATTTGCTAGTCATCTGTGAAAAATCTGGGAGGATTTCCAAATTGGGAGAGGCCTGAAGGGGAGACATTGGGAACAAATTGCGCGGCATCTGTAAGGCCCTGGGGCTGAGATGGGACTTCTGTGTGTGTCTAATGAGTTGGATTTCCAGGAAGGGAGGAAACTCAGACGTTTGGGGCTTTTAGTCTTGTCTTAAAAAGTAAAAGTGGACAGACTCTTGCTTTTTGTCTTTTCTGTTTAGTTAAAGGGGTTAAACTAATGTCATGATTTTAAAACATGGTTCCCTAATGTGACTTTAGCACTAACTGGCAGGGACAGTTCAATTTCTTCTAATTCAGGGCAGAGGAGCTGCAAGGGTTTCACTGAAGGGGTGGACATTTCAGCACCTGCTTTACAGGGAGGGAGGGTGGGGTAGGGAGAAGGGAAGAAAACAAGTGGAAAATGAAGAAAAGGGAAAGGGCAAAGCCCTCCAGTGCCCCTCTGGGATACAGGCCCAGCCCACTCAAGGGCTGTCTCCACAGCACTGTCCCACCTTCCTTTTCCTTCACTTGTTCCTTCCCTCTTGACTTGTTCGGGGATGTTTGCTTCTTGTCTAAGATGTGTTCTTCTTGAGAACAGTGTCTGACTTCTCTATCCCAGGGCCAGCACAGTGGCCCAGCGTATGGTGTGTGCTTAACACATGGCTATGATGTCATCAGATGGGGGGGATCTCAGGGTCCCCACTGTGTTGAGGGAGCAGTAAAGCAGGAGAAGAGCAGACTACCCCAGGCTTTAGCCCTGGAACTCTGGATACGGGACCTAAAGCCTGATTTTTCATGGGATGGGGTGGGGTTTGGTGGCGGGCAGTGGAATGTGCCAGTGTTCATATATCTAATGTTTCTGGGGGAAATTAGGGCCTGGGATACACAGATGAATCATTCATAGACAGGGGCCCAGGGAATCTGCATTTTCTGTTCTTTCTCTCCCACCCACCCCATTCCAGCCTTGCAGATACTTGTCCTGTTCTGCTCAGGTGTTGGGTGGTCTTTTTCCCTCAGTTTTCCTAGGGAGTCCCTCTCCCTATTATTAACTCAGAACTGCTGTCTCCCTTGTTGGGTGTCAACCTTTCCCACATTTTCCTTCATAAATTCAACACTGAAGCCACCAATTTGGCGAAAGTTCCTTCTAGATTCTGCACTAAAGTAGACCAGTTCTCTGTGTTCTGTTTCCCGGTGGTAACTTGGTAGTGAAGGCTTAATTACGCCTTCTCCTGTGCTTTTTATCAAATCAGCAATGGAAGTTTCAGCATTAAGAGACTTCACTCTTTAAAGAAGAGAGAGAGACTCTTGGCATGGACTCTCTAAAACAAAAAGAGAAACTTGAACTCATTGAATTCATCTTAGGGTCATGTCAAAATTAACTCCATACAATAAAAGTAGACTATTGAACTATTGTAATCCTCGAAAGCCATTTTTAAGAAATATCAGAAATACGAGTCAGATATCAACTAAATAAAAATGAAAATCTTAGGAGAGCAGCAACATGCATATTTAAATATGCCCGGGATAATAAAATCAACCCAGTTTGTCCTTCAGTTACTGTAACCAGTAATGTGGACACGGGTCCATTTTAACAGCCAGTGTTGCCAGTTAGAGTACTTCGAGCCTTCGTTTATACCTTTGTTTATAACGGAGGCAGAGGTAGATAGGCCACTGTGAGCCGTGCCACCCGGGGAGGAAGCCGGGTCTAAAGCGCAATGTCAGGATGGGCCGCCAGCCAGCAGTCTCAGAAATTTGGTGAGATCGGGTTTCCCACGGTCCGGTTCCAGGGTTAACTTCATTTCCCATCCCCCCCCCCCCCCCCCGCCTGTTTGGTGCCACGAGTTGGAAACAACCACAGCTAAGGGTGAGGAGAAACAAGGACAGGGTGGAACCGCCAGGAGGACAGGGGTGGGACAGAGCCTCAGAGCGCGTGAGGAAGAGGGTAGCCTTGGGCAGAGGGACAGAACGGAAGGGCACCGCGGGTGTGCAGCAGGGGTCGCGGGGTGAGAGGGGCAGGGGGAGCCGTGGAGCCCCGGTTTTCCTCGGGAGCGGGGAGTCCTGCGCCTTCCGCACCCCGACGGCGCTCTGCTGCCTTCCGCAGGTGTGGTTCCAGAATCGACGCGCCAAGTGGCGGCGGCAGGAGAAGCTGGAGGTGTCGTCCATGAAGCTCCAGGACTCGCCCCTGCTCTCCTTCAGCCGCTCCCCGCCCGCCGCAGCCCTGGCGCCCCTCGGGGCGGGCCCCGGGGGCGGCGGCGGCGGGCCGGCGGGGGGCGCCCTGCCGCTCGAGTCGTGGCTCGGGCCGCCGCTGCCGGCCGGGGGCGCTACGGCGCTGCAGAGCCTGCCGGGCTTCGGGCCGCCGGCGCAGAGCCTGCCCGCCAGCTACACGCCACCGCCGCCGCCGCCGCCCTTCCTGAACTCCCCGCCGCTCGGCCCCGGCCTGCAGCCCCTGGGGCCGCCGCCGCCGCCGCCGCCGCCCGCCTACCCGTGCGGGCCCGGCTTCGGGGACAAGTTCCCGCTGGACGAGGCGGACCCGCGCAACAGCAGTATCGCAGCGCTGCGCCTGAAGGCCAAGGAGCACATCCAGGCCATCGGGAAGCCGTGGCAGGCCCTCTAGGGGCCCCGGGGACCCAATCGGGCCAGACGCCGTCCCGTGAGCCGACCCCGAGCCGCAGGCGCGCGCACCCCTTCTCCCTGGGTCCCCCGGGCTCGGCCCCTCCTGCCCAGCGCCACGGGAACAACTGGGTCCGGGTCGGGCATCTGCGCCTGGCTCGCACCGGAGGGCTGACTCCTAGGCCAGTCGAGGCCCTCTGGCCACCCCTACGTCCCCACGGACCCCTGGCCTCGCTGCTGGACGAAGACAGGTGGCCACGTTGCCCCCACCCGGCGGGCCCCGGAGCCTCCAGGTTCAAGGAACCCAAAGCCTCTGACCTCGGCCCCTCCAGGGCGGCGTGGCAACCCCGAACAAGGACGGCTAGGAGGAAGGGGAGACGGAGAAGGTTTGAGGGACTGTTTGTAATAAGTAGCTTCAAAGAATTGAGGTGGGGCGGAGAATTAAAGATTGACCTGTTTTGGTTTGACTGGTTCAGCGCTCTCAGGACTGCGGGGGCGAGAAGGAAGCTGTGTGTATGAATGCGGGTTCTGGGAGGGGGGGCTCGGGTGATGGATCAGGGGTTGCGGAAAAGCAGTTGGCTGCGGAGAAGCCGGGCCGCCCCACCCCAACACCCCCACTCCCACCCCCCCAACACCCCCACTCCCACCCCCACCCCCCTGCGCATCCTCACCCGGCACTGCGCTGCCGCCCGGACTCGCCCGCGTCCACGACCCCGCGGCGCCCTAGACCCAAGCTCCCCTTTCCTGGCGCGACGGGCGCCTACGAGTGTGCGGGGTTCTGGGTGCTTGGAGCCAAAAGCTCAGCTGCCTGCGCGTTCCCAGCCCCTCGATACCCTAATAGCCGGGCTGCAGCCGCTACTTGGAAGGACTGGCTCCAATAGGAAGCATCCACCCACACCATCTTCCTAGGGTAAGAGCTGAACTTCCCGAAGCTCCTGGCGGCCCCGCCTCCCTCTTTCCAACCCGCGACGGCCCCAGACGCCTCTCAGATCCTTGTTCAAGTGTCCAGCTCGGGGCCAGCTCCTGCTACCCAGGGTTGATGACATTAGTGCTCCGGAGGCTGGAGCAGGCCGACGTTCGTCAGCTCCGCGTCTCAGGCTCGCCTCCCTGGACCTATCGGCTCCTCCCAGCCCAGCGGTTCGGCGTGGCGCGCGTAGGGCTGGCAGCCGCACTCCGGAAGGATGTCCTGGAGCGCTGTGCGCCGCGACCCGGGGCGCACGTCCTCGCGGCGCGTCGTGGACAGGATTGCAGTTCTTTGGCGCCGTCTCTGGGGCTGGGGGAGGAATTCAGAAGTCTCTACGGGCGTCAGCATCTCGCGGGGTACTCACGGAGTACTGTCTGAGGGTCGTTAGGACGTTAGTGAACCACCCCAGCCCCCTTTCCTCCTGCGACGAGCCGGGCCTCCCTGGGAAATGGGAAAGATGGGTAGTTTACCGCATGGTGTAAACTCTTGGCGACCTGGCAGGAGGCAATACAGGTTGTGATCCCACTTTTCTGATCCGGAGTATCCCTGTGCGGCCCTTGGGTTCCTGAAACCTACCCGGGGAAAGGAGGACTGTCGGGGCTGGAAATGGAGGTAGCGTCATCACAGGACCCAGTCCTTGCTCTGTGGGTCCTTACAGTCTGGGCATAACCAGAGCTGTGTACCCCTAGGCCCTCCTCTGGAGCCTAACACATAGTAAGCTGGTCAGTAAGAATTTATTGAGTGGGTTGTTTTTCTCAAGCCGTTGTTGTTGCTATTTGGGTTATCTGACTCTTTTGCGACCCCAGGGCCTATAGACCCCCAGACATCTCTGTCCATGGGATTTCCCAGGCAAGTATAATGGAGTGGATTGCTATTTCCTCCTCCAGAGGATCTTCCTGACTCTGGAGGGTCAAATCCTGGAGCATCAAACCTGCGTCTCCTGCATTGGCTGACAGATTCTTTACCACTGAGATATCTGGGAAGCCCCTTTCCAGGAAGGTAGGGAGTAATACATTTAATGCTTTTCTCTGACAAGAAAAATGAATGGAGTGGCCCAAGTGATATCAGCTCTCGGCAGGAAAAAAAAAAAAAAGGTAAACTCAGGATAAATAAGTAAGTAAATTTCTCTCACTTTGGCCTATCTTCTCTTTCATCCTTCAATGCCTTCATTTTACTAGGAATAATTTATTCAGAGAACTTCAGTGGTACCTGAAGTACCTGAAGTGTGGTACTCCACTTCAGATGAGTACCACACATTCCACCCTCTTTCACCTTAGTCCTGGACACCTCTGACCTTTCCTTTCTCACCATTAGCATCTACTTTGATTTCCTTAAGGACTTCCCTGGTGGCTCAGACAATGCGGGAGACCTGGGTTCAATCCCTGGGTCGGGAAGATCCCCTGGAGAAGGAAATGGCAATCCACTCCAGTACTATTGCCTGGAAAAGCCCATGGACAGAGGAGCCTGGTAGGCTACAGTCCACGGGGTCGCAGAGTCGAACACGACTGAGCGACTTCACTTTGGTCATTTTCATTGCTCATTCTGTCTCCTCTCTGCCACTTTCCTTCCTATTCTTTTTCTTTCTTTCTTTCTGCATATGCAGCTTTCCACCATTTTCCTCTCTTCTTTTACTCTGAGAATGAATATTCTAAACCATCTCTTTAGGCACCAACAGACTGAACCATACCTGGATTCAGGAACAAGTCCCTGGAGGATGATCAAAATCCTAATAGCTAATCACCATTGAAAGCTTACTATGTGCCTGCACTCTTCTAAGTGGTTTTCATCTCAGTGAAGCCTCACAAGGACTCTACCAGGAAGATTCAACTAGCCCCATTTTATGAATGAGGAGACTGAGGTATTGGAGAGGTTGCACCAATCAACTCTGCTTGTAAGCCTTGGAGCTAGAATAACTAGAAGTCCTCTATCAATTCACGATCATATCGCATGTTCAGGAAATATTTGCTGAATAAGGACTCCTTAATTCCAGTTCCCACGAACAGCTCATTAGGCCACACTGGGAATGAGATGCTGAGGAATGGATGCTAGCTGTGAGTGCCTTCCTGGGCTTCCTGGGGGAGATGTGGACGAGCTGAGGCCCCTCTCTCCGCAGTCCTAAGGGCTGCCTAGCAGGGCGGATTTAAGGGCCCGTAGTGAGTCAAGCTCCCAACTCCGGGAGGAGGGGTGCAGGTGAGGCGGGCAGGCGATACTTTACTCAGGCTGGACGTGAGAATGGCTTGCGGTAAAGAGTGTTAAAACCCTAGACGATCGAGAAATACCCGGGGCCGCCGCGCAAGCTCACGGCTACGGAAAGCAGTTTGCGGAGGCGGCGGCCAAGGAAGACCCCCGCTTCCGAAACAAGACTCTCCCTGTGATTGGGGCGGCGGGGCGGTGGGGGGGGGGGCACCCGCCTTTTCTAGGACTCTGGGGAAACTGCCCCCCACCCCAGTAAACCTGCATCCCTCTGGAAGTGGCCCTTGACTTCCACCATGAGGCTGCGAGTTTGGTCCAGACTATGCTACATGTGTGCACCGCAGCGGGACAGGAACTTGTTGGCACTGGTTTCGCGGGGGTCGGGGAGAAAAGGCGGTGTGCGGCTCTAAGCAGGCCTTGGTTCAGTCCAGGTCGGATCAAGGCAGTCTAAGGGCGTCCTGGGGGACTCCCTCGAAGGAAGGAGGGTCTGACCCGCAGCCGGGCCGGGAAGAGAGGGTGGGACAGTCGGGACCGCGGCCCTCGGCTCCTGGGAGCATCGATGCGAGCAGCCCGGGGCCCAGCAGCTGGGCCGCGGGGGCGGGGCGGGGAAAGGCGCCTCTGATTGGACGGGCTGCAGGGGTGGGGCGGGGAAGCGCGCCTCTCATTGGAAGGGCTGCAGGGCCGCAGGGGCGGGGCGCCTCTGTCTGGACAGCTCCGCGGGGAGGGCGGGGCCCGGCGCGTCGGGTGGAGCCGCTGCAGCAGGTTCCTCTCGCTCCGCGTGGACCGCGGTTAATGCCCAGAGCCCGGCCCTTGCGGAGGGCCCTGCTGGCCCAGCCTCCGTCAGCCACGCCTGCCGCGCTGGGGCACTTCCGTTTCCGCCTCTCTCCCTTTTGGAGGCATCTCTTTCCCGCCTGTAAGCGTGGCGCCTCCGCGCCCGGCGGGATGTCTCCGGACTGCTGGTGGCTATTTTTCTCTCCCTCGGGGGCGCGGGGCACCGAGGGCTCCGCCTCTGCGGGTCGCCAGTCTCCTGAGCCCCGGCGTCCAGAGGCGGCCGCAGCCGCGCGGGGTCTTCCTTGCTCGGCCCCCGCCTGCTCTGTGGCCCGAGGCCCGTCCCAGATGTTCTACCGCCGTGGGCTTCCCGCTCTCGGAACCCGGTCCTGTCTCCCTCTGGCCCGAGCTCTCATCCCTGCTGCCGGGAGCGGGTGGGGAGGGTGTAGATGAGACGGGGTGGGAGGACTGAGAGATGGAGCCCTTGTGGTGGGGCGGGCTTCTGCCAGAGGTCAGACCCTGGACTGGGGCGGCCCCGCTGCATCCACTTACTGTGAAGTGTCAGTCGCTCAGTCGTGTCCGACTCTCTGCGACCCCATGGACTGTACCCCATCAGGATCCTCTGTCCATGGGATTCTCCTGGCAAGAATACTGGAGTGGCTTGCCTTACCCTCCTCCAGGGGATCTTCACAACCCAGGGACTGAACCCAGGTCTCTTAAGTCTCCTGCATGGGTAGACGGTTTCTTTACCAACTGCTGCTGCTGCTGCTAAGTCGCTTCAGTCGTGTCCGACTCTGTGTGACCCCATAGACGGCAGCCCACCAGGCTCCCCCGTCCCTGGGATTCTCCAGGCAAGAACACTGGAGTGGGTTGCCATTTCCTTCTCCAATGCATGAAAGTGAAAAGTGAAAGTGAAGTCGCTCAGTCATGTCCTACTCTTAGCGACCTCATGGACTGCAGCCTACCAGGTTCCTCCGTCCATGGGCTTTTCCAGGCAAGAGTACTGGAGTGGGGTGCCATTGCCTTCTCCGCTTTACCAACTAGTGCCACCTTATATGTGATTGCTCAGCTCAGTTGCTAAGTCATGTCCAACTGTTTGAAACTCCATGGACTGTAGCCCACCAGGCTCAGACTTTGTCCATGGGATTTCCTAGGCAAGAATTGTGGAGTGGGCTGTCATGCCCTCTTCCAGGGGATCTTCTAACCCAGAGATGGAACCAAGGTCTCCTGCATTGCAGGCGGATTCTTTACCAGCTGAGCCACCAGGGAAGCCCTTATTCACTTATTTTAAATGTATAGTTAATTTCTGGGGAGATGGGAAATGTTACACGAAGGGAGATGATCCCTGCCCCCACAAGGGGGTGCAGGGAAGTCCTCATGCTTGGTTCTCTCCGCCAAGTTCATCACTTCAGTTCAGCTCAGTCGCTCAGTTGTGTCTCACTCTTTGCGACCCCATGGACTGCAGCACACCAGGCCTCCCTGTCTATCACCAACCCCCAGAGTTTACTCAGACTTATGTCCATCGAGTCAGTGATGCCATCCAACCACCTCATGTGCTGTCCCCTTCTCCTTCCGCCTTCAATCTTTCCCAGCATAAAGGTCTTTTCCAATGAGTCAGTTCCTCATATCAGGTGGCCAAAGTATTGGAGTTTCAGCTTCAACATCAGTCCTTCCAATGAATATTCAGGACTGATTTCCTTTAGGATGGACTGGTTGGATCTCCTTGCAGTCCAAGGGACTCTCAAGAGTCTTCTCCAATACCACAGTTGAAAAGCATCAATTCTTCAGTGCTCAGCTTTCTTTATAGTCCAACTCTCACATCCATACATGACTACTGGGAAAACCATAGCTCTGACTAGACAGGCCTTTGTCAGCAAAGTAACCTCTCTGCTTTTTAATATGCTGTCTAGTTTGGTAATAACTTTTCTTCCAAGGAGCAAGCATATTTTAATTTCATGGCTGCAGTCACCATCTGCAGTGATTTTGGAGCCCAAAAAGTCAAGTCTGCTACTGTTTCCGCATCTATTTCCCATGAAGTGATGGGACCGGATGCCATGATCTTAGTTTTCTGAATGTTGAGCTTTAAACCAGCTTTTTCACTCAGTTCATCGGTTACTTGAAAGCTTTTACAGAGAGCCCTCTGTGAACCCCGGGTTTGGGAATGGAGGGCTGCCCCCAGGCTCCTCCTGCGTCCCTCGAGCAGCCGGTGGACCGACTGGATCTCAGGCCTCTGATGTGCCCCCACCAGTTTAGGGTGAGATGTAGTGTTTTGCGCCCCTGGCCCCAGCCTGGCCGCACGCGGTTCTGTCTCAGGTCCACGCACCCCTTTCTGCCCACAGACCTTTACTGCTAGTGGAACTGAAGCCTCCAGGAGGCCATCCAAAAAACAAAAAAAGACTTTCAGGGAAGGTAATATTAATGGAAAACTGGCCTTTCCTCTGCCCAGCCAGCGCAAGCCCTGGGGGCTCGGCCTGCCCGGGAAAGGGGAGGCCGGGCAGCCGCAGGCCGGCTCCCCCGACTGTTCAAGAGGCCAGTGCTGCACTTTCTGCCCTGCATCGTCCCCTTAATTGGGAACCGGCTCTAATAATCTGGCCTCAGCTCGTTAACTCTACAATAGTGGGCAGGGTTAATGACTCATTAGTGATTAATTCCTTAACTGTTCCTTAATTGCTCACTGTAAACACCCTTGGTAAAAACCGGATTAAATCGTCCAGGTCCTTGGCCCCAGTCTCTCACAGCCCTGGAAGACTCAAAGAGAGCTCATTCCCTTATCTTCGGAGGGCCATCTTCCTTTTTTTTTTTTAATAGGAGAAATATTATATGACATTCCTTATATGTGGAATCTAAAAAGAAATGATACAAATGAACTTACCCACAATACAGAAAGTGACTCGCAAACATAGAAAACGAACCCATGGTTACCAGCAGGGGAAGGACTACTGGGGGCTTTGGGAACGTCATGTACACACTGCTCTGGATGCATGTGTATATCTGGCTGAGTCCCTTCACTGTTGACCTGAAACTATCACAACATTGTTAATTGATGGCACCAGCTGGTATCTGTGAATCATCCTGGAAGTTCGTGCTAGAATCATCCATGTAGACAAAAGGGTCTGGCGGGGGATTCTCCTGGACTGTTTTGCTCGTCAGGAGTGCTGACACCTGGCAAGGAAAGCCTGTCACGACTTCCCCTTGGCGTGCCTTTCACGCCGCTGTATGTGTCTCTAGAATGTGGCTCCTTTAGTCTGGCGGGTCATCTTAAGGGCAGGTGCAGCGTCTTCCCTCGCCCTGGGGGTCCTGAGGCCTCTGGTCCAGTCATGGCTGTGACATTGCCTGGTCATGTGACCTTGGACAGGTCCCTTGTGAAGCTAGATCTCCTAAACCTCCCTTTACCCCTCATCGCCCACCATAAACTTGCGAAATGGAAGGCTCCATGTTAAAAGCAGTGCTCTTCGGGTCTGTCCATGGTATGAGTGTGTCCGTGTGTTTACATTAGTAGGCTCTGAATGCAGTGTGTACAGGCTAACTTTCCTGTCCAGAGTGGCCTGAGAAAGCTCTTTCTAGGGCTTACAGTAGCTGGGTTCTATAGTTTTCCCATTTGTAATTTTAAACATTGGCCACTTGTCTTTTTCACCTTCTTGATTTTCCTGCCATCTTTATCCATTCCTGACACTTGCAAGGCATGGTGGGCATGTAAGGATGGATAACCCAGAGTCACCATCTTCAAGGAGCATAACTTAGGTAGAGGAAATAAGAATGAAACTGTACACATGTTTTCCAACGCCTCCTGGTTTTCCACTTGAGGTTCCGCAGGCCACCCCAAAGTAGATATGTTCCAAACAAAACTTATTTGTCCTTACTCTGAGGCTTCCTAAAAACCTTCTTAGACATCTCCTCTCTTTCTACATTCATAGTCCTCCAATAGCTATGATGGAAATCGTTCTTGACCCCTTGAGGCAAGTTATTTTCCAGTTTTTTAAAAATCTTATTTCTCAGCCATACATCTTCCAAATTTTAGCTGTCCAGAAGAAAGACATCACCCAGCCTTCCCTTAAAGTAGCTATGATTAAATAATGACCAATGTTATGTAAGGGAAAACAGTTTTAGGAAGTAAGTTCTTAAAAGTCAGCAGCATGGCTTCCCGGGTGGTCCAGTGGTTAAGAATCCACCCTGCAATGCAGGGGACGCTGGTTCAACCCCTGGTCTGGGAAGATTCCCACGTGCCATGGAGCAGCTAAGCCCCTGCACCACGACTGCTGAGCCCACGTGCGGCAACTGCCAAAGCCTGCACACCTGGAGCCCGTACTCCCCAGCAAGAGAAGCCCCCACAGTGAGAAGCCCGCCCACCACAGCACAGACTGACCCCTGCTCACTGCAACTAGAGAACCTGTGTGCAGAAACAAAGACGACCACAGCCAAATATATATATATATATATATATTTTTTTTTTTTAAGTCACCAGCGTGCCCTACTCTGTCTCGTTCCTGCAGTCTGCTGGCTGTGAGGCAGGTGTGATGCTGGAGCCCCCATCTTGGACCGTGTCAGGAAGGCACGTGGTGAGGATGTTGAATAACAGGATGGAAGGGACCGTACGTGATGCGTCCCTGGCGCTGGCACACCATGCCAGCTCTGGACTGCCACCTGGGCTCTCCATTTTAGCAAAAGTGAAGGCTGCTCAGTCATGTCCAACTCTTTGTGACCCCAAGGACTATACATTCCCTGGAATTCTCCAGGCCAGAATACTGGAATGGGTGGCCTTTCCCTTCTCCAGGGGATCTTCCCAACCCAGGGATCGAACCCAGGTCTCCCGCATTGCAGGCGGATTCTTTACCAGCTGAGCCACCAGGGAAGCCAAACCTAACCTTCATTCATTCATTCCTTTCCTTCAATGCCGGTATGCGGCTAACTACTCAGCTCCATGGATTTCACTTCAGAATGTCTCCTAAGTTCACCTAGCCCTGTCTCTCTCAGCAAGTTCTCTAGCTCAGGGCTTTGACTCTCACCAGGGTGCATGGCCTCCCGTGGCGTGCAGTGCTTCTCATGGCACTTACCACATATGGTCCCACTTTATGATTATTTACTCATTGATTCACCTACCCCTCACACTTACTGAGTTATTTCTTCACTGTTTATTATATTTATTGGGTTCTCCTTTTGCTAAATTCTGGAGCTATAAAGATTTGTTTTTTGTTGTTCAGTCACTGAGTCACGTCTGGCTGTTTGTGACCCTATGGACTGCAGCACGCCAGGCCTCCCTGTCTTCACCACCTCCCAGAGCCTGCTCAAACTCATGTCCATTGAGTCTCGGTGATGCCATCCAACCATCTTGTCCACTGTCATCCCCTTCTCCTCCCGTCTTCAATCTTTCCCAACATCAGCGTCTTTTTCAATAAGTTGGCTCTTCGCATCAGGTGGCCAAAGTATTGGAGCTTCAGCTTCACCATAAGTCCTTCCAATGAATATTCAGGATTGATTTCCTTTAGGGTGGACTGATTTGAGCTCCCTGCAGTCCAAGTGTAATAAAGATAAAGATACATCTTCCGTATTATCTCCCTGTCCCTCAGTCCTTTCGATCTGTCCTTCACACTGTGGTCAGAATTAAGTACTTAGACAGTTCCTTGTGGCTCATGGGAGCACCTGACGAGCCTCTGAGTCTGACCCAACCCACCTTTCCAGGCTTGTCTCTGGTCTTCCTCCTCACTCCCCTTCCCTCCTCATCCTCTGCTCAAGTGGCACCAGCGTGCTCTGCATTTCACTGGTCTGCCACGTGCTTTTTCACTTTCTGGCCTTGGGTATGTACATTCCTTCTGCCTGGAAGGACTTCCCACCCTCCCCGACTCCTTCAGGACCTGGTTCAGGCACCACTGCCTCCATGCAGCTGGCCTGTGATCCTGCAGCGGTCGGTTCCTCGTTCCTCTGCCCCCAGGGCGCTTTGCTGGTGGGGTCTTGAGCATTGTGCCAGCACTCATCCCGTGGTGCTGTCCGTGGCCCCCAGGGAGACCGTGGGGTCTTTGAAGGGCAGCTGATTTATGCCTGCATATTCAGTGCCCAACCTGACGGGGGCATCCAAACGGATTCCCAGTAACTAGCACAGGGATACATGATTCCCAGAGAAAGCTCTCATCCCTTAAGGGCTTACAGCAGAGAATCTGCCCCAGACCACGAAGTCACAGAAGATTTCTCTGAAGAAGGGACACTCAGCTGGAGCTCTGAAGGGAAAACAAGTTACCCAGGCAAGAGGGGAGGCGAGGGCAGGGTGTGTGCAGAGGAGGAGAGACCAGGGCCAGTGTGAGGCTCACGGAACAAGGCTGGTCGGGCAGAGGCCAAAGGACAAGAGAAGTGAGAGTCTCTACAACTAAAAACAATCTTAGGAGGCAGGGTCTGTGTCCAACCAGGATTCTTAAGGAGGGAGTTTTCCAACACAGAAGTGTGTTCAGCTGCTCCGGATGGCCAAAAAGTAACTAATCTGCTATAGGCGCTGACAAGATCATTTCAAGTAAATCGTCCTGTCTGCAGTATGAAGAACTGCAGGAAGGAGGCGAGAGAGAGTTCTAGAAGACCAGTTAGAAGGCTGTTGCGGTGATCAAGGGAAAACAGTGAGAGCCTCTTGCGGTAGCAAGGAGGCCAGGTCTGAGGTTGAATGAGGAGAGTGTGAGTTTAGTCTCGATCAAATGAGTTGGAGTGGAGAGACTGGGTGGGCAAGTCTTGGTACTGGCTCAGAGTTTAGAGCAAAGAGCTGGCTGCTATTTGAGCTCAAGATCACAGTACAAATGATCATTGAAGCCCTGGGCAGACATGAGATGAGACTGCAGAGGGAGGGGGACTGGTGTGAGCAGAGGAGACTGACGTCAGTGCCTTGAGAGGCTCCGGCTTCGTGGGCAGTGTTGGAGGAGGCAGGGAGTCGGGGGAGGAAACTCAGGGAAGTGTCGTGACATGGAAGCTGAAGAAAGAGTTTCAAACGGCGAAGGATGAGCAACCAGATGAGCAACCAGATTGTTATTATTTTTAAAACTTAACACTTAGCCAGTGCTGAAGCAAGGACATACAATTTCTCTTCCTACGGGGGATAGGGTGCAGCTATTGGAAACCTTGTCAGTGTTTCCTGCTGCCTGGGAAGCAGTCGCTGTGGTGGCCAGACCCTGACCGGTCACTTCTCCAGGACTGGGAGATCATCGCGGGATTGCACTGACTCTGTTTGTATTGACCCCACGCCTGTCCCTCCTTCTAAACCTTTCCCCACCTGTTTTTTGCACCTTCAGAAAGCCACTCACTCCACATCTAGGAAGAAAGTGAAAAAACCCAACAGTCCTAGAAATGGCAACTGAGGCTCTGAAATCCATCCTGTATGAAGGCTTTAGTCGTTCATTAAAGATGGCTCCAACTTAACCTTCTTCCGTCACTCAAACTTCTGCACACACCCTCTACTCTTGCCAAACTGTCCACCAAACTTGACCCAAGCTTTCCTACCTCTATGCCGTTATCCAAGTTCTTCCTTCTACCCGAATATCTTCCCCCACAGAAAATACTTCCAGATGAGTGAAGATGCGGCATACCACAATTTATGGGATCCAACTACAGCAGTGCTTAGGGGAAGTTTATAGCTGTAAATGCTGTCTCTATTGAAAAAGAAGATCACAGATCAATGACATAACCTTCCATCTTGGCACACAGAAAAAAAGATCAAACTAAACATAAAATGAGCAAAAAGAAGGAATAGTAAAGATTCAAATGGGAAACAGTAGAGAAAAAATACTTCATATAACGAGTCATCAGGGAAATGAAAAGTAAAGCCGTGAGATCCCACTTCCCATACCTT
This sequence comes from Bos javanicus, assembly GCF_032452875.1. Lineage (NCBI taxonomy): Eukaryota > Metazoa > Chordata > Mammalia > Artiodactyla > Bovidae > Bos > Bos javanicus. The sequence continues at coordinate 58,188,136 of NC_083891.1, read as the reverse complement.
AGGATGACTATAATCAGAAAGTCAGCAGCAAAAAATGTTGGTGACAAAGTGACGAATCAGAACCCAGCATACATGGCTGGGGGAGATATAAAATGGTGCAGTCACTTTGGAAAACCATCTGGCTCTTCAAATGATTAAATATAAAGTTGCCATAGGAACCATCAATTCTGGCCAAGACAAAGGAAAACATATCCACACAGAAACCTATACATGAATATTTATAACGTGCATTTTTCATAACAGCTGAAAAGTGGAAACAACCCAAATGCCCATTGCAGATGAATTAATGCCAACGTGGTGCATGTGAATACATAAAGTGAAATATTACTCAGCCATGAAAAGAACGGGGCACCGGTACATACTCCAGTGTGGGCAGACCTGGAACACGTTAAGTGAGAGGAGCCAGACTCAAAGGACCGCATACCATGTGAATGGATATTCAGAGGAAATTCGGAATGGGGAGATCCATAGAGACAGAAAACGGAATCATGGTTGCTCTGTGTTGGGGGGCAGGGAGGATGGGGACACGGTGGGAGATTAAGGGTGGCGGATTTCTTCTTGAGGTGATGAAAATGTTTTAAACTCAGCCGTGGTGGCAAATGATTGCATATATCTTTGAACATACTAAAAACTGTTGGATGGGGCACTTTAAATGGGTAAATTGTATGGTATGTGAATTATATCTCAATAAAGCCTTTTTTTTTTTTGGTAAAAGTCTTCCCATCAAGCTCTTGCAGCTTCCATCCATTTCAGGTACTCACACTGGAAGAATTTTCCTAAATGCTGTGATGCTCCGTTGCCAAGGAGCCTCTTCAAAGTCAGTAGGATGTATCAATTCAGCTAACCGATAATGAGCTTCCACTGTCCTAGGCATTGTGATCAATACATCCACCCACTTCTTCTGCCTTCAAGGCTCCACCCACGTGTCTCACTCCTGGTGGGTAGAGACCCTTTGCTCTAGACAACTGACCTTGCCAGCTTATCACTCTTACCAGCCACCCCCCATACTGTTGCTCAAAGCAGACAACACCTTTTTGGGGGGCCACACCATGTCACATGCATGATCCTAGTTCCCCGGCCAGGGATTGAACCCATGCCCCCTACAGTGGAAGCAGAGTCTTAACCACTGGACCACCTCAGGAAGTCCCTGGACCACAACTTTTCTTCAAAAGGAGAGGCCATCCCAAAATGCCAGCTCTGCTGGGAAAGAGGACCATGGCTGAAATTCACCCTGTGACATCAGTGCCTGGCTGGAAAAATTTTTTCTGCAGTGGTAAGTCAGGGAGGTGAGGCTGGGGAGGGGCAAGTGTGACAAGAGCACGACCTCAGGCTCCAGGGAGGCTGCAGGGTGGACCCAGTCCTGCTCTTTCACTGAGTGTCCTCTAATCTCAATCACCTCTGCTCCTCTCTGTGCAGCCTTCTGTCCCTAGTTCACGGCTCCTCTCCTCCAGGCGTCTCTCCTCCGTCTCCCCTGCCCGCTGTCCTCTTATTTCCTAGGACCAGTCTGTCCTGTTGTATTTCTGAAATCCCACTCCTTCCCCCTGGCGACTCCAGGCTCTTTTTCAGAGCAAACAAGCCTGCAGTAAATGGGACTGCCTGACACTTGCCCCCAAACCTTGCTTAGGCAAGACTTTGTCCTCAGACTCTAACAGCAGCTCCTTCTATCTTTTCTGTGTTTTGTTCCATGTGGGATGAGGAGTAATCCTTCAGATTACTGTCACAGAGAGATGACTGGATTCCTCCTCAGGAGGTCACAGGAACCCCAGTTCAGCCACCGCCTTTTTTTTTTTTAGCCACAGACTTGATATATGGCTTCGGGCAGGGTAGTTTCTGCAGCTTCAAATCTTGACTTCTCTTTCTGCCATCAAGGCTCCACCTGCGTGTTGCACTCACCTGTTTCCTTCCCCCCATGGACTTCCTGGGTAATAGAGACCCTCTGCTCTAACACCTCGGAGAAGGCGATGGCACCCCACTCCAGTACTCTAGCCGGGAAAATCCCATGGACAGAGGAGCCTGGTGGGCTGCAGTCCATGGGGTTGCTGAGGGTCGGACACGACTGAGCAACTTCACTTTCACTTTTCACTTTCATGCATTGGAGGAGGAAATGGCAACCCACTCCAGTGTTCTTGCCTGGAGAATCCCAGGGATGGGAGAGCCTGATGGGCTGCCGTCTGTGGGGTCGCACAGAGTCGGACACGACTGAAGCGACTTAGCAGCAGCTCTAACACCTGACCTTGACAGCTTGAACAGGAAACCACGTTTCCACAGCTGTAAAATAAAAGGGTTATTAGAACAAGGAGTTCCCTGGTGGCCTCCTGACTGAGATTCCCAGCTTTCACAGCCACGGCCTAAAAACAAAAATTAAATTAAAAGGAAATGAAGTGAAGTGAAACAAAACAATTTAAAATATTATACCAAAGGAACTGGAAAATCTTCCTGGCTGCAACATTCTGACTCAGCAAAGAGAGTGCTTCAGTAATTTGGCTGATGGCGACACCCGGCGGTCATCTTGACAACTTCACCTTCTGATTGGCCGCCAAGTCGCCTCTAACTCTGCGACCCCATGGACTGCAGCATGCCAGGCCTCCCTGTCCTTCACCAACTCCCGGAGCTTACTCAAACTCATGTCCATTGTGTCTGTGATGCCATCCAACAATCTCATCCTCTGTCGTCCCCTTTTCCTCCTGTCCTCAATCTTTCCCAGCATAAGGGTCTTTTCCAGTGAGTCAGTTCTTCACATCAGGTGGCCAAAGTATTGGAGGTTCAGCTTCAGCATCAGTCCTTTCAATGAATATTCAGGACTGATCTCCTTTAGGATGGACTGATTGGATCTCCTTGCTGTCCAAGGGACTCTGAAGAGTCTTCTCCAACACCACAGTTCAAAACCATCAATTCTTCTGTGCTCAGCTTTCTTTATAGTGCAACTCTCACATCAGTACACGACTACTGGGAAAACCATAGCCTTGACTGGACGGACCTTTGTTGGGAAAGTGATATCTCTGCTTTTTAATACGCTGTCTAGGTTTGTCATAGCTTTTCTTCCAAGGAGCAATCTGTTGATTTCATGGTTGCAGTCACCATCTGCAGTAATTTTGGAGCCGAAAAAAATAAAGTCTGTCACTGTTTCCATTTTTCTCCCATGCATTTGCCATGAAGTGGTGGGACCAGATGCTGTGATCTTAGTTTTTTGAATGTTGAGTTTTTGGTGAGCTTTTTCACTCTTTCACCTTCATCAAGAGGCTCTTTAGTTCCTCTTCATTTTCTGCCATTAGGGTGGTGTCATCTGCATACCTTCTGATTGGGCACCAACAGTTTTCCAGTAGAACCCCTCCTTCTCAGAGCCATCTACAATGAGAAGGACATTTCCTCAACCAAGTAGCAGCCTTCCTTTCTGAGTCCTCCCAAGTCCATGGGCTTCACACTCTCCTTGTGATGGAAAACCCTTGTTTTTCTACTCAGACTCCCTCCCAGGCAGGTCAACCCAACCCAGGGAGATCTTTTGTCATTAACGCCTCTAGGAGGCCAAGAAAGGTTATGCTTTCAAGTTTTTCATGCTCCTCCATCATTTAGACTAGAAAGAAATTAGTTCTAAATCAATTTATTCAAAGCATGTATGCCTTAACTTCTTACCACTGTCACAAGGAAATATTTGCATGTTTTACTGAAATGAGCCCTGAAGCAGGGAAATTCTTTTAATTGAGTGTATTTGGCATGTACCACTGAGCACACTGAAGATGACAATGCGTCAGTTTACATATTGCAGTGAGTGACATTTACCACCTCTATCACATTACATAATTCCCTCTCTTTGTAGTGGTTGAGATAATTAAGTTTCAGTCTTCCAGCAAGTTTGATGATCGTAGCACAATATTGCTGTCAATACTAAAGTAGAGCAATTCTTAATTCAAATTTAATTAAAAATTATCCTAAGGGTAGAACTTCAGATGCCTGTGGAGTAAAAAGCATTTGATACAAGCCATCTTCTTCCTGGTATCCTTTCAAATCACAACAAATAGAGAATAAGTTTAGCCCTACCACTAGACATTATATACTATAGGATTTCCTCCCAGGTTAGTTTCTAATACCTGGTATTTAATGCCAAGGTATTAATGACTTAAATATCCTAATATGTCACCTACCTAGAAATATTTACATTCTAAGCGTCAATTTCCGGAGTACAATGACCAGCCCAAAGAATTAACAGTAGTATTTAGGTGTGTAAGACATCTGGTCAGGAAATCCTTTGAAGCTCAGTGACCTTTTCGGCCACCCGCTAGTGGCTGAGATGCTGATGATACTTAAGGTTCAGAGAAGGGAAAGCAGATTAAGACTTGTTCCATTTATTCACTTCCTTCCTAGAGAAACAGACGCTAACTGTCCTGGGAGGGGAATTACCATTTGACTCTGGAGTATTTGCAGGAGGCAGATGTGATATAAAAACTAGAAATTGCCTTAGAGTTTAAAGGATGGGTTTTATTCTGTTTATTTTTTTCCAATTTACAAACTAGGTGCCCTTGAGCTAGCTCTTGGGCTTCCCTTGTAGCTCAGTTGGTAAAAAATCCACCTTCAGTGCAGGAGACCCGGGATTTATATACCACACGTTACTAATCTGCATATAATTGGCATGAAATCATCTATAACCTATTTGGAACTTCCAAGTTTGACTTCTTTACTTATTATATTTTCTTGGCCATGCTGCATGGTATATGGGATTTTAGTTCTCAGACCAGGGATTGAACCCACACCCCTTGTGTTGGAAGCATGGAGTCTTAACCACTGGAACGCCAGGCAAGTAGCTCCAAGTTTGACATCTATATATGCTAAATTGGTATCTGCTCCCTGGAGAAGGCAATGGCAACCCACTCCAGTACTATTGCCTGGAAAATCCCATGGACGGAGGAGCCTGGTGGGCTGCAGTCCATGGGGTCCCTAGGAGTCTGACACGACTGAGCGACTTCACTTTCACTTTCATGCATTGGAGAACGAAATGGCAACCCACTCCAGTATTCTTGCCTGGAGAATCCCATGGATGGAGGAGCCTGGTGGGCTGCCGTCTATGGGGTCGCACAGAGTCGGACACGACTGAAGCGACTTAGCAGCAGCCTAGCAGCCCCCTGGGAGAGGAAAAGTCGAAGACGTAACCTCCCCCCAAGTGTGGGAAGGCCAGAGGGAAGCAGTTCATGGGAAAGTGAGGACGTGTCACCACTGGTGAAGAAGGTGCCACAGTGACCCTGTGATGATGCAGGAAGTGACACGGGAAGGTTGGTGCTGGGAGGGCAGAAATCGAGCCGGGACGGGACCTGTGCAATCAGGTGTGCGGACGGGACCGATGCAATCAGGTGTGCGTCCGGAAGGTGGAGGGCAGACGAAGGCTCGTCCAGGGACAGCTTCTTCTCGGGGCCGAGTGGGCATGAGAAAGAAGGGTCTCACCCGAGAAGGAGAGGGTCGGGCAGGAGAAGGGGGCAAAGACAGCCTGCTTCCCTCGGCGACCTCTTTGCCTTGGCAGGGCTTCTTGCCCTGTGCTGTGCGAATAACGCATTAAGGACACAGAATTCCCTTTCCCTAGGCCGGTGGCTTTTTCACCGTAGTGTGAGTCGCTCAGTCGTGTCCGACTCTTTGTGACCCCATGGACTACAGCCCGCCAGGCTCCTCTGTCCAGGGGATTCTCCAGGCTAGAATACTGGGGTGGGTTGCCATTCCCTTCCCCAGGGGTTTCTGGACCAGGGACGGAACCCGGGTCTCTTGCGTTGCAGGCGGACTCTTTACTGTCTGAGCCCCCAGGAGGTGCTCTTTCACTGGGGGACTCTGAAACGTCGAGTAGCATGCCGCATGTCACACGTCAAACAGGGAATGACGGACTGGCAGGTGGTGCGTCCTCTCAGCGCTCACTGTGGGCGGGCGGACAGACAGTGGAAACAAATGAAATGGGCTGCTGGCGCTAGGGCGTGGCGGGGACGGTGGCACAGGGGATAATGCGCCCCCACCTCCCCGCCCCCACCACAGGGCCACAGCAGCCACTGGCTGTCTTCTGGGAGAGCAGGCCCAGTAGCAGATCCTCTCATTTTGCAAAGGGCTTGCCATCTGGATTTGTAGCTCAAATCCCTTGTTGAAATGCCTGTGAACGACTGTCATTATTTTATCTTATTTTCTTTTATTCATGTATTTAGCTGCACTGGGTCCTGGTTGTGGCAACTGAGATATTCAGTCTTCCTTATAGCATGTGGGACCTTTAGGTTCAGGATGTAGGATTAGCTCCCTGACCAGGGATTGAACCTGGGCCCCCTGGATTGGGAGTGTGGAGTCTTAGCCACTGAACCACCAGGGAAATCCCTAATTTTCATTTTTAAGACACTCCCCAGGCAAACATCCAAACCAGCAGGCAGCCAGTTCCTGACTGCTAAGTTATTAATAAATTGTTTTCCATATTATTCACGTTTCTTTTCTCCTTCCATCCCCAGGAGTTAAGTGGGGGCGAGGGTGGGGGGTGGGGAAGCAGGGAAGATGCCTCTGGTCTACGCATTTTTATTTGTTTGGTTTTGTTTTTTCCAAAATCAAGTTCAGTCCCCAGCCTCTCCATTGAGGCCATCCCTAGCTGAGGCATCTTGGGAAACAGCCAGGCCATGGGGAGTGCCGTCTGAAGCTCTTGATTTCCTTTCCATTTCTGCGTATCAGGGGAGCTGTTATGTTGATTGCGCTCTTGCAAAGCAAGGAGGAGTAAAGTACAAGAAAAGCTGGGTCAGAAGTGAGGAGCGTCCTGTCAACTGCAGTCACAGCCTAGGGTTGCAACAGGAGAAACGGACTGTTGCTCTAAGGGATTCCTGGCCCTAAGCCCATCAGAAGGACTTTCTGTGAGCATCGAGAATGGAATAACACCCAACAGTGACTAATTTTTGAACTTGCTCTCTGGCTGGAACCACGGCTGTGTGAGGTCAAAAGAAATGAAGTTCATGCCCATCACAAACACCGCTGAAAGTTCCTCCCACGTCCTTACTGGGGAGTCTTGACTTTGCTTAGGTTCCTGCCCCTCCTCCCACATGACTCGTGGGTAAATCCTAATCAGTGAGGTCAGTTGCGGTGGTCTGGTTCTCTTCATTAGTGGTAGGATTAGGCCAAGCATGTGACCCGGCTGGCCATTGAGGTTCGAGGGATTTCGAGTCCTCTGGGAAAGGACTTATCACTGTTAATAAGGTGAAGCCTAAAAAGATATGGCCTCTCTCCTTTTGAATGTTGTCTTGTCTGGATGTGACAGCTGGAACTCCAGCAGCCGTCTTGTGACCACGGGAGTAGTCAGCTTAAGGATAAATCTGAATTCTGGTGTCAGAGTGGGAAGACAGAAAAGACCCTTATCCTTGAGGGTATTGTTGAGTCACTGAATTAAACTGAATTCAACAACCTTGAATCCTATCTCCCTCTGGAGTTCTAGTATGTGAGATAATAAATCAGATCTTTTATGCCAATTTGAGTGGAGGGTTTTCTGTTACTAACAGCCAAAGGTATCTAATGGGCACGAATGGTCCTAGTGGTCGTTTCCGGAGGTCTATCACATAGTCTGTTTTCCATCTAGAGTCACATGGACTCATTCATTCATTATTCACTGCTTAGTTTAAGGAGTCTGATCACAGGGCAAAGAGAAGCAGGGCTATGGTTAGGACTGCCAGCAATCCCACTTGTGGGAACCCAGAGGAAATGAAATCCAAGTCTCCAAGAGATACCTGTGTTCTCACATCCATTGTAGGGTTATTCACATGGTCGTTCTGCTTTGGGAATAGCAATAGTTTTTCATTGTGGGTTTCCCTTGAAGGGGTATCTCATAATCTCTGATTAAGGCAGCCTGTGGTTGAGGAAATGAATTATGTAAACCCCAACTTTGCTTAGATTACGCCCTATGCATCCAAGCTAGGTTAAAAATCTCTGTGGTGACCAAATACCCCAAGAGGAATGGAAAGGTGGGTGTTGTGGGGCTAGAAATCGTACTGCACGGCTTGAAGTGCCTGCTTAGTGAGTTGCTGAGCCCTGATCATAAGCGAAGACTGCTGAATTACCCACAGCAACCCGCCCTGTGGCACATAGAAAAAAAATGACTGCGGTTTTTAAAATAACAAATTTGAAGGCAATTATTGCTTTCTTCCCTTTTGGATTCTTCCTCTTAATTATCCCGCTTTGCTGCAAGGAGGCCTAAATACTGTCACCTCTTAAAAGCCACCCTCTGTCCTCGATGCGGGCATACAGACACCCAGCTTGTGTGGTGCCGGGAACAATCGGAAGCCTCTTCCTTCCCCAGAGTCCCAGGCTGGGGCTGAATCGTTCTCTAGAATAGGAACAGGCAGAAATCAAAGAGGAAACTTTTTTGAGAACCGCAAGGGGCAGGGGACATCTGTAACCTGGGGCTGACCATATCTTTTATTTCTTACTATTTATGTATTTTCCTTCCCCCCGCACTTGGACTGCACCCCATGGCACATGGAATTCAGCAACCAGGGATTGAACCCGTGCCCCCTGCAGTGGGAGTGCAGAGTCGTAACCCCTGGACCATCAGGGAAGCCTGACCGCAACCTTTGAACACACTGCCTTCTCTGATAGGGTCTATTGACTGGGGGGAAAAAAGGGTAACGTGAGAGTTGTGAGTTAAGCTTCATTTGGGGCAAAATAGGGACTCTAGCCTGGAGGACAGCACTCAGATAGCTCTAGGAGCTGCTCCGAAGGGGTAGGAGGAAGCCTGGAGTATTTGTGGTTTTGGGGAAGGGAGTTAAGGACAACCGAGCACACATTTTGGCAGAAGGTGACCGCGGGTCACAAGACGGTGGGCTCTGGTCACGAGGAGCAGATGCGTCCGTTAATGATTTTAGTGCTTCTCTAGGTATGAGCAAGAGGCCGAGCTCATGAAATCGTCTCCTGGAAATCTCCGCCAACAACTACCTAAAGGCCTGTGCTGCCAGTCTCCCCAGAGCCCAGAGTGCCTCCCTCCTGATCTCCCTTCACTCCCGTCGGGGTGTGTTGAAGGTCAACGACTGCAGTGGCCGGTGAACCGTAACCTTGCAGGGGCAGATGGACCCATGTTTAGGTCCCACAGCGTTTGTCCCGTGCTCCCGAAGCAGAACCTTCGTAACTACGTTTCCCAGCTTCCCTCACTGCAGGCATGTGATCTAGGCTCTGCCAATCAGACACAGACATCGAAACCCTGGATTCAGAAGCAAGCCGAGGGCGGAAGAGAGTTGGCCCCGTGCTGTGGACACAGGTAGAGGCAGACAACGCCGACTCCGTGGTTCTGCCGAAGGCTGCAGGGGCAACCGTCCCATCGACCTGTCGGAGACGTGGCTTTGAGCCCTGAACGCGCAAGCTCAGCCTTGAGCTCCAGGCTTCCCCACTCTCTGCTCACAGAGCTTTCCTTTCCTCCTTAAGCAACTCAAGGTGGATGCTGTTCCCTGCAGCTGAAATTTCCCTGGCCCAGTAGGCACTCACAGATAGGTGATAGGATTCCGCTTGCAAAACAAGGGTTCAAGAAAGCTCTCCGTATAGGGAAAGGTATTATCTTTTCACTAAAGAGATCCTGATCTTTCTTTTTTAATTCTTTTTTTTTGTTGGACTATAGTCAGATTCATGGGGTCGCAAAGAGTCGGACACGACTGAGCGACTGATCTGATCTGATCTGATAGTCAGATAAGGCAGTGGCACCCCACTCCAGTACTCTTGCCTGGAAAATCCCATGGACAGAGGAGCCTGGTGGGCTGCAGTCCATGGGGTTGCTGAGAGTCGGATACGACTGAGCGACTTCACTTTCACTTTTCTGCATTGGAGAAGGAAATGGCAACCCACTCCAGTATTCTTGCCTGGAGAATCCCAGGGACGGGGGAGCCTGGTAGGCTGCTGTCTATGGGGTCGCACAGAGTTGGACAAGACTGAAGCGACTTAGCAGCAGCAGCAGCAGTTGATTTACAATGTTGCTTGGTTTCAAGTGTATAGTGAAGTGATTCAGTTACACATACACATCTATCTGTTCTTTTTCAGATTCCCTTTCCATGTAGGTTATCACAGAGTCTTGAGTCGACTTCCCTGTGCTATGTTAATCCCAAACTTCTAATTTATCACTCCCCCACCTTTCCCCTGTGGTAACCATAACTTTGTTTTCTATGCCTGTGAATCTGTTTCTGTTTTATAAACAAGTTCATTTGTATCATCTTTAAAGATTTCATATATAAGCGATATGTGTCTTTCTCTTTCTGACTTATTTCACTTAATATGATCATCTCTAGGGCCGTCGATATTGTTTCAAGTGGCATTATTTTATTCTTTTGATGGTTAGGTAATCTTCCATTGTGTTTATGTACCACATCATCTTTATCTATTCATTGATGGATGAACCAAGGCTTGATACAGGGGAGCTTGCAAGTGTCAGGAGATTTGAGTGAGCAATTCCTGTGTCTAGGTCAGGACATGTGAGGAAAAAACAATTGCAACTGAAACAAAGGATCATATCTGCTCTCGTGAAACAACCAAACAAGAGACATCTAGATGGGGTTATTCCAGAAGCATTGCCTTCCTCTTCCAACCTGACGCGCCACCCCTAGAGAAATGGCCCCTGAGTCTGGAAAGGTTGTTCCCATCTTTATGAGTGTCTTGTGTGTATGCGTGCTAAATCGCTTCAGTCATGTCTGACTTTGCAACCCTATGGACTGTAGTCCGCCAGGCTCCTCTGTCCATGGGATTCTCCAGGCAAGAATACTGGAGTGGGTTGCCATGCCCTCCTCCAGGGGATCTTCCCAACCCAGGAATTGAACCCAGGTCTCCTGAATTGCAGGCAGATTCTTTACCAGCTGAGCCACCGGGGAAGCCCAAGAATACTGCAGCGGGTAGCCTATCCCTTCTCCAGGGGATCTTCCTGACCTAGAAATCGAACCAGGTCTCCCACATTGCAGGTGGATTCTTTACCAGCTGAGCCACCAGGGAAGCCCAAGAATACTGGAGCGGGTTGCCATGCCCTCCTCCAGGGGATCTTCCCAACCAAGGGACTGAACCCAGGTCTCCTGCACTATAGGCGGATTCTTCACCAGCTGAGCCACCAGGGAGGCCCCCTGGAGGGTGAATGCTGGTGACAGCGCTTCCCCTTGTCACCGCTGCCTGGCAGGCTTTAGTGTGCTCAGCCCAGGACTGAGCTGGGCAGGCTTTAGTGTGCTCAGCCCAGGACTGAGTTCTTGAGGAAAGGGGCCTAGGACATCCCAAGAAGAGGAAGAGGTCCCCTGGCTCTGGATAAGCTGGGAGCCAATGTAGTTTTGAAAGGATTACAACACAGTACATCTTATGTGATTCTTTGATAATCAAAGCAAAGTCAAGATAAATCTCTTCACCGTTTCAAATGTGATTTCCCCAAATGAAAGAAATCTAAACATATGGCAAGAAGCTTTAAAATCTGTTAATGTGTGAATGCCATAATAAAAATGTAACTGGGCGTTGTGAACTGCCAGGCCGTGTTCTCTGAGAATCAAGGGGCTCTTGGGAGCCTGTCTTCTCCCTCTGCTGTGGAGCTGACTAAATCTGGCTGCGGGGACGACCTCTCCCAGACTGGCGATGGAATATTGAAGAAATGGCGCTACTTGCTAGGCTTAAATATCCTGGCAGAGGGTCTCAAAATGAGGTAATAGAAACACTGTGAAATGCAACCGAATATCTGATGACTGTAGAAGTTTGAATCCCAGTTCCCTTGACTGTGTGACCTCGGGCAAGTCAGCTGACCTGACTCTCTGTTTCTTTGGCTAAGTGAGAAGGGTCACCTCAGCTTACAAAACTCTTAGGAGGAGAATATCAGTAACATCGACCAAATACCTGGTCATGGTAAGGGCTGCAAAAATGGGAATTTTTACGTGATAAAGGAGGCCAGCCTCTACATTCAACCTAGTAACGATAAAGCAAGTCTGAGCTTCTAGTAATGGCATCTATAAAGGATTCAGTATATATATATGTGTGTGTGTGTGTGTATATATATATATTCATCAATAAAGTGGCTTTCAGAGGGGAAAGCTAAAAACTCAGCCCACCTCCATCTGTAAGCATACAAGTTTATTATCAAGCTGCTTGTTTCTTTTTTGCTGTTGTTTTCTGGGGTGCGTGTGTGTTTGCACCCTGCAGCACGTGGGGTCTTAGTTCCCCAACCAGGGATTGAACCCGCATTCCCTGCATGGAGGGCGGAGTCTTAACCACTGGGAAGTCCCAAGCTGTTTGTTAATCTCAGTACTAATCACTCCCTCTTATCTGAAACTAAAATAAGAGAACTACCTGCCCTTTGGACAGTATGTTTAAGCTTTTATTGTGACTGGTAACAGGTTGGGGACTGGAATCTAATAGACAGCCTAGATGTAAAGAACATTAATTAGAAGACTCTTTACGGACAATTTTTCACAGCAAACAAGTTCAAACCAGAAGATGCTGCTTGAAAATCATGACTTTAGTCAAAGTTGAAAGGTACAAGAATAGTTAAGTATTTTGCACAAAGGAAATTTGTTGATGATCCAGTAGAACTGATGCCCATAGAACGCAGTTTCTTAAGGATTTTGTTTTGCTTCTTTGAGGGAGGCGGCCATCGTCATTGTCAGTTCAGCTGGGGGTTCCTTCCTTCATGCTGAGGACCTGGAGTGAAGAGTCCAAGTTAAAAAATATTAGAAAGAGTTAAGCAAATGTAGTTAGTGATGCTGAAGTCTAATACTAGAAAGTAAATCTATTCCCAACAAACCATCACTTGGGAGCTTGATAGACCTCCAGGTGACTCTGAGCACATTAATACTTAGAACCACAGCTGTCCCCCTAGAGGGAAATTAACTTCCTCTTTTTGGGGAGCCACATTATTTTCAGGTCTTTTTGGTATATCAGCTTACTTTATGTCCTGATGTGACCACACAGATGTAGTCACATATATATTTTCACAAAGTTTTCTGTATATTCACAAAGTTTTAAGAAAACTTTTCTTAAAAATGTGTCTGACTGAAAGGTAATTGATTTGTAACGTGTTAATTTCTGCGCTCTAGCAAAGTGATTCCGTTACACACCCATGTGCATTCCGTCTTCCTGCTCCTTTCCACTGCAGTTTGCCACAGGATGCTGAATGCGGTTCCCCGTGCTGTGCAGCGGAACCTGTGCTTCATCTGTTCTGTGCAGAACAGTTTGCCTCTGCTAATCCCAAACTCCCCATTCATCCGCCCCCCACCCCCTCCCACCCTCAGCAACTGCGAGTCTGCTCTCTTTGCCACTGTTTCTGCTTCACAGATAAGTGCATTTACACAGGTACAGTTTGACTAACATTGGAAATGGAAATGTGTTATTTCCAGGAATTTGCTACTAAAGTAGCAGCTGGGTGGGGGAATTGCTAGGGAACAGTGGAATCTTAATTGCTACTTTGCTTCTCTGGCAAAGCCTCATTCCACAAGTCAAAGCTAGCTCATGAATTACACAGCTACCCGTTATAAACCCGTGACTGTAAACGGCAGTCGTGTGGGCAACTTGGGAAGAGGAGCTAATGTGGGTTTCTGCCAGTTCTACAGTGCTTGTGGTTGGCTTGTTGTGGCTTCTGTTCAAATTAACTAAGACTGAAGAAAGGATGAGTAGCTTTGATTTTAAACTGCTTGTTTTGTTCCCATACAGCACCCTTTATCCACTGAGATGAGAAAACACTTTTCATCCAGATGAGAGCTTATTATACCTTCCAAGATTCTCCGGTAATTCGGGTTCCCCAACATCCAGACCAGCCATTTGTTCCTAATAAAGGAATTACTGAGATTCTCAGGCCAGTTATTACGTGCTCAGTGGCTCGATTGTTTTGACCAGGTGATAATGAAGCCAGGGCCTCAGGTTCAATTCCCACACAGGCCAATTAGCTTTGCTTTTCTCCAGGAGGCCAGGTTGCACTGTTAAGGGTCGCCCGCCTGCCTGAAGATGCTGCCGCACATTTGTGATACGAGCCCCCGCTCACACAGGGGTCAGATGAGGTCAAGCACGTGGAAGTCCCCTGCATTGGCTCAGAATATTGAATCTGCGAGCTCGGCTCAAGAGAACGGAAGTACAGTGACAATAAAAAGACGGATTGCGTAGCCTAAGAAAATCAAGGGCCTGGAGGCGGGAGAGGGTGCATGGTTAGGGTAGGAGGGAACTGTATTTGAGGTGGGGGCCGGCTTCACTCTGCTCCTTCATATAAATGGTCAGGATGATCAGCAGCTTTTTAGTATTCTCAATTGTATGTTGTTTTTACGATATTTGGAGCTACCTTTAGAGCATTTCACATATTAATAAATAAAGTTATTCCCTTTGCTGATCTGATGGAACAGTCAGAGCAGTCCCTTAAAGGTGAGGGCAGGGAATACCCTGGTGGTTCAGTGGTTAGAACTCTGCACTCGTAATGCAGCAGGTACAAGTTCCATCCTGGTCCAGGAACTGAGATCCTGCATACTTCACGGTGAGGCCAAACTAAATTAAAATAGTACTAACTCAAAAAGAAAAAAAAATTTAAAGTGAGGGCAAATTTGTACATTTACTTTCTTTCCATAACACCCCTTGCAATGCATTCTCCAGGTGCCTGTCCCCATGTCAACCAAATAAGAGAAAAAATGCGAGTCTGAAAAAGAAGAAGAAGAAAAAAAAGAGCTGGGTCCAGATTACAAAAGGAACCCAAAGACCTGCCTCAACCTTCACTGAAACTCAGGACAAACCACAGCCACCTCCAGGATTATGGATTAGATTCTGTAGCTGAGCTGAACCCTGTTTCATGTTACGGAAACCATAAGGGGAAAATTCCATTAACTTTTGTGAGAAGGGTAGAGTTAAAAGATATAGGTTTAACCTTGAAAAACTATTGGCCTTCATTGCTAATAAAGTTCTGGATCCTGTTGGTCATGATATACTAGTCTAGGTTCGGTGTGCATTTATACAAATCTTTTCCTGAATCAAGTAAATATCTTTGTCATGAAACAGGAAGATGCTCAGTTGTAACTCCAGGTCTGGGAGGTTTGGCAACAGGACTTGATGCCTTATTACTAAAATGGGAGAGGGGAGCATGAGGATAGTTTTTAATTTTAAGAAAAGTCCTGCTGTTAATTCTGATAATGCTTGGCTGAATTATTAAACTTCTTTCTAACACTGAGAGATATAAGGATTTCTAATAGAATGATTCTCTTGGTACTTCCTCTGTGTAAGATAATTGTAGGATGTTTTCAATTTTCATATCAACATACTTTCACTGAGGTGGAGTTTCTAAAGCAAGAGAAGTGATCAACCGTTTTGGTCTCTGCAAAGACTAACCAGTGAATTTGTCTTTCATGCTGCTGGGAAATAAGTCCAAAAGAAGGGGACCAGTGTGTGCAATAGCTAGTTATTCAGTCTGAGGTAGAATTAAATAAGATGGGCTTTCTGAAACTAAAAAGAGGAACAGAGCGTAAAGAGATGTAATGGAAAGTAGGGCCTGATTAGAAAAAGATGACTTCTTCAGCTCACACTACAATACTGATAAATATCGTCCCCTTAAAACAGCCACCCTCTGTAACTGCCCACCCAATCTATCCTATAGTTTTGCCACTCAAAGACCTTTTTGGAGCTGCTGCTGCTGCTGCTAAGTCACTTCAGTCGTGTCTGACTCTGTGCGACCCCATAGACAGCAGCCCACCAGGCTCCCCCGTCCCTGGGATTCTCCAGGCAAGAACACTGGAGTGGGTTGCCATTTCCTTCTCCAGGGGGTCTTCCCAACCCAGGGATCAAACCCGAGTCTCTTGGGTCTCCTGCATTGGCAGGCGGCTTCTTTACCACTAAGACACCTGGGCAGCCGGGGTGTGGAGAGGTGGTATTCTATGAATGCTCTGTGAGGGTAAGTCCATTTCCGTGTTTGCTATTTTAGAGGGTTTTATGGTGGTGATCATGGTTAGTCTTCTGACCAAGGAGAAGGCCCTGCTGTTGGATATCTACCCATGGGAAGTCCAGCAAAGCACTTGACCAAGAATAGCCCAGGTCAGCCAGGGCCCAAGAGGTCAATCACAAATCCCCAGAACCCTCAGAGCCACACAATTCATTAGCAGACATGGGAGCTTATATAACACCAGTGTGGACCAGAGAATCAGTTCCTCGGGGCTCTGCACAAAGTTGGTACTTATTTCTGTATCAGTTGATGTAATCCAGATTTTCTTTCCGAAAAAAGACTAGAGGAGACTTTCTCTCTAGGTGCTTAATGCAACAAATAAACTTTTTTTGTTTGCATTCAGCACAGAGAACCCACAGTAGACTGACACAGAAAGGCTGTAAGAGACCAGCCAAGGCCTAGCCACACCAGCCCGGAGCCTCTGTTAAGGAGCCATCAGTCAGAGGTAACCACGTGAGAGCTCCCCAAGGTCTTCGAGGGAAGTACGATGTTATTTTCGCCAGAAGCAGCAAGAGGGAAGGCTGCCACTGCCTCCCACACCCTTCATCTCTAGGATCAGCAGGGACCATTCCCCCCTCGAACAGCAGCGGACTGTCCAAGGCAGACCCCACGGGCTTTTCCCGTGAAAGGGTGCATGACCAGCCTCCGAGTTTCCTCACCTTTAAAACGGAGAGACGAAGAGAGCCTTCCTGAATCTCCCTCCTAAGACTGCTGTGAGCATCCACCCGAGGAAATGGGTAGAGGTAAGCTCTTGGATTATGGAAAATACTTACTGACCTAGTGGTTATTATTCGTTTTAATTTTTTATTGGAGTAGAGTTTATTTACAATGTTGTGTTAGTTTGGCTATTATTATTAGGAGGATTTCAATGATTACTTTTGCCTTTTGTCATAAATTTCAGGGAATCTTCTTAAAAGTTAACAAGACATCTCATTTTCAGTTGCCCCGCTTTTTTCCTATAAATTTTATTTTTTCTTTCATCTTGTTTACTGTCTTTGTACCTAACAGTGCCAGTTTGGTATAAATGTTTCCCTCTGTCCTCTGTAAAATCACATACAGAATGGATTAGTTGACCTGAGATATTTTCACCAAGTTTTAAAATATTCGGATGAGACCCAAACTAGGTAAATTTGGAACAAATATGAAGGGGTACTGGCTTGCATCAGAAGTAGCAAACGAGAATGCTCTCTTGTAAAAGCTCTTCCACTAGTGTTCATCAAAGAATAAACATATATTGGGACTTCCTTAGTGGCCCGGGGGTTAAGAATCCGTCTTCAAATGCATGGGTCGAGGGATCAATCCCTGGTCAGGAAACTAGATCCCACATGCTGAGGCTAAAAGTTCACATGCCTCACCTACAGACCCTGCGCACTGCATCTAAAGAGGTCTGAAACGAAGACCGAAGGGCCTGGGTGCGGCGGCTCAGAGCCAGCGCAGCCAAATAAATGAACCTTTAAAATACATACACATGAACAAACATATCTATAGCTCCACAGGGATCAACTCAAATAATCTATGGCCTCACGATCAAAATATTGGGGAAGGATGTGGTAAATTTAAAAACCCTACCAATGCACAATTGCTAACAAAACTCCTAAACAGGAATTCGATGTCTTAGGAGGAAAGATAATTGATGACGTCAGAAAGAAAAGCTAGCATGGGGACTGGCCACGCATCCTCTGAGTGTGTACAGCATCTGCCTGCAGGAGCCACCATGAAGAGCAGCTCTGTTCTTCCCTGCAAAAAAACTTCCCCTCTTCCAATTTCCCCATGCGCCTTTCACCCCTGCCCCAGCCCACCTCTCCTGACCTCCACCTCCCCAGTATGTTCACTGTACCCTTGAGTCTCGAACCTGTGTCTTTGAAGTTGCTGACGTCCTCGGAATCCCAGGCAGGCTGGTGAATGCTCAGGGGCTCCCATGGAGGCATCTGGTGGCCTCGGGCCACCTTTGCTTGTAGGAGGCTTAGCAAGTTCCTTGTCGCTTCTTCCCACTGGGCATACTCCCTCAGCTGCTCCTTCAGGCTCTCCTCCTCATGAAGTTGTGGGGACTCTGCCACACTCTTTTTTCCCATTAAGTGTCCTGTTCAAAAGCAGAATGGAGAAGGAAATGCCACCCCACTCCAGTGTTCTTGCCTGGAGAATCCCAGGGACGGGGGAGCCTGGTGGGGTGCCGTCTACGGGGTCACACAGAGTTGGACATGACTGAGTGACTTCACTTTCACTTTTCACTTTCATGCATTGGAGAAGGAAATGGCAACCCACTCCAGTGTTCTTGCCCAGAGAATCTCAGTGACAGAGGAGCCTGGTGGGCTGCCGTCTATGGGGTCGCACAGTCAGACACGACTGAAGTGACTTAGCAGCAGCAGCAGCAGCAAAAGCAGAAACCATACACAGCCAATATTTTATAATAACTAGAAATGAAGTATAACCTTTAAAATTATGAATCATTATCTTGTACACCTGTAACTTACAAAACATTGGATGTCAATTATACCCCAGTTTTAAAAAAGGATGTTCAATGCCACATTCATAAAAAATAAAATAAGCATATACTCTGGGTCAAAAAAAAAAAAAATCAAAACAACAAAACCCAAAATAGCATGCCACTAATTTAACCCAGGGGAATGAATGAACGAGAAATTTAAAAAGGCACCGACTGTGTTTGTGCTTCTTCCTCCTAAATGCAATATAAATTGCACTTTATTAGTAGGAGGAGTTAGTTTGTAAACAACAGACAGATTTTGCTCCCAGCTCAAAATCCCTAATGAATGGACAGAATTCAGAACCGCAACTCAGGAGCCCTGGGTCTGGTCCCTCTGCTCGCTAGCCAGGTGACCTCTCATTTTGCACCCCCAGCCTTCAATTTTATCAACCATAAAATGAACATGTTGGGTCACATGACATCGAAGGAACCTTCCATATCTAAAATTCTATCACCAGTTCTGTGTGCATAGAATTCTATTCCCAGCTAAAGAATGGCATCTGAACATCTTCCCCAGTCAATTTTGAATTTCTCCTGAAAAGTCTCCATGCTCTTCTTTGTATGATTAAAAAGGTGTTGCTTTCCTCTTATCTGTACCAAAGGAATTTTTCATTTAAACTTTCTTAGAATTTTAGCTGAGACTGAACCTAAAATTGTACCTAGAAATTACAGTTTGTAATGAAAAACAAATTGAAGACAAGTTCTTGCCAATGCGTTTCAGCCACCGAGATGCAGTATTTTTCTCTTGGAGGTTAAAATGGTCAAAAAAGTCTATCAGGAGCTCCAGAGACGAGCATTTGCCATAAAAACAAATAAAAGTTGGTATGCAGGAGGCCAAACCACGAAAAACATAAAAATTCATGTACGCAAATGGGGATAGCCAGAGGATCAGAAGGGGATGAAATTTAACGACTGCATTCCTAACACTTTAGCCCATGGCTTAAATATACTCACATTATCTTATTTACTTTCTTCGGTTGATTTTCCTCATTTCTCTGTAATTGGATTTGTTGTTGTTTAATTGCTAAGTTGTGTCCAACTCTTCTGTGACCCATGGACTGTAGCCCGCCAGGCTCCTCTGTCCACAGGATTTCCCAGGCAAGGATACTGGGTTGCCATTTCCTTCTCCAGGGGATCTTTCTGATCCAGGAATCTAACTTGAGTCTCCTGCATTGCAGGTGGATTCTTTACCACTGAGTCACCAGGGAAGTCTGCGTAATTGAGTTTTAGAACACTTTTAATTTCTCACAGTAATAAAACTATGGTGCATTTGATTTAAAGTTCACAAGGAAAGAGCTCTTTGTGGCTTTAGTGTTGACTGGCGTTAGAAGTATGTAAGGCAAAGGCCGTGAAAAAGGTTATTGATAGACCCCGAGACCACGTGAAATGGAACGAGGCTCCTTCCTAACAGCTCTGTCTACCAAGAAAGAAGCCCAGACCGTGACTTTATTGCTTGCGTGTGTGATGTACAGTCCACAGGATGCTTCAATGCGGACTACTTCATTTGACCCACACCCCAATCAATATGATGAAAATGAGACTTGCCACAGGTTGCACACATGCAAGGAAAGATTCTGGATTCAAATCAGCTCACAGTCCAGACTCTACGGTATTACACTGCTTTCCAAGTGTCTTTGAACTTCCTAAGAACGTAAGGCAGTTAGAAATCATTCTGGGGCTTGGAAATAAGGATGAGGTTTACAAAAGGCTTTCTAATGTCATCAAAAGGAATGGCAATCATATATCACTATGTCATGACTCATTATGTGACTCAGAAAAATTAATTCTGTGCGCATTGGGAAGCCTGAAAATGAGGTTTCCCTGCATTGCAGTGTGAGCTTTGCCAAGTCGCTTAGGGCCTGACACGTCACACAATTTTAAGACTCGATTGAGGATACTGTCCCAACTGAAGGATTGGAATCTTGAAAGGCTGGCTCCCCACTTATCTGCTTGGTGAACTTGGTGTCCAGACATGCACTAAATAACCTTGCCTTTAGCCATCAAAATGATTATGTTGCACAACTTCCCAGGAAGTAGCAAGTCACTTGGCCTTATTACTATGGAGGAAATTGAATCATGATAATGGGAAAGCAGGACTAGAATCTGATGCTCCCAACGATGACCTCAGGTGCTCTTGCTCTTGGTCATTGCCTGTCATCTAGTTAGGATGCTGGAACTGAAGCGGAGGGACGATGGAGATGTTTTTACAAAGAAGGACTTCATTTTTGTCATGCTTGAGTAATTTTGTGACTTTTCTACAATGGAAGGCTAACGTAGGCCTCCACTCTGTGGGTGATTTAACATAGACTCCTGGGACCTTGGGGGCTTCCAGGGTGGCTCAGTGGTAAAGAATCCGCCTGCCGATGCAGGAGACACAGGAGATTCAGGTTCCATCCCTGGGCCAGGGGAGGAGGAAATGGCAACCCACTTCAATATTCTTGGCTGGGAAATCCCCTGGACAGAGGAGCCTGGCAGGCTACAGTTCATGGGGTTGCAAAGAGTCAGACATGACGGAGCCTAGCACATAGCTACACATAGCTATGGGGACCCTGTACTGAATTTCAGTATTTGCCATTTTGGTGGGTGGGTGTTCAGACTCCCTTCCCTAGACCACAGACTTTTGTCTTTTTCTAAGGAAAGTGTACCACCTATAACATTCCAGAGAAGCACACATCCCCTGGGTCCTAATGCACTACTTACTTAGCTAGCGACCATCAACCAAATAATTGTCTCCATGACAACGTGGATGATATGCCCACTTCCATCTCTTCTCCCATCATCATTTGTTATGTGTCCATATCACATTAATGGAGATCTCAGCACAGACAAAAGACAGGCACTAGAAAAAATAAACCCTCGCTGGGGTGGGGGTGGGTTTTGTCCTTTTTTATCACTTAAAAATATCACTAAAATGGCAGGTTTGCAAGAGAAAAGAATTTTCTTGAACTGCAAACTTGAAGATTATCCTAACTTCAGACAATATCTATTAACACAAAGTGTTGGGTATAAGAGCTGGTTTTTCTTTCTTTTTTTCGGGGGGGAGGGGGGAGGGATACTTCAGCCATGTCTCCCAGTGACTGGTGCAGCACAGTTATGTAAACCATTCTGCAGCTGAGCACTGGCGTTTGGAATGGAGCCTTCCACAGCACGCTTCACACCAGAGTCAGAACGATGACCAGAAACACTGCACGGGCGCACAGGGGAGAGGCCCCGCGTTAGTGCTGACCTGTATTTGCATCACACACAAAACTTTTCCATGAAGATCAAGCCAGCTAAGAACTGGTTAAGTTTTCAGTCTGCTAACTTCTTTTCCACGGCCACATCACGTTCCTCTCAGCTGGAAGAAGCAAATCACTTAACAAACCTGCAAATTTGTGCTGACAGCTTCTTCATGGCCAGCGATATGTGGCTTTCGTTTGCTTTAATTAAAACCAAACTGCGTGTCTTCAGTGATTGAGGAGGACAGGCATTCACTTAGAGCGGAAAGCTCAGTTTAAAGCCTAACGTGGTGTTCATGCTTGTGAGTGCTCACAGGCCAATAGAGGGCACGTCCTCCCAAAGCAAACTCCTTCGCCACTGCAGAAAAAAGTTGAGTCACTTTCAACTCAAATGTGATGCTCTGCATCACCTCCCTCTTGCCCTTCATCAACTCTGCACAACTCTGAAAAAGGAAAATGAGCATGTTTGCAAGCACATAAGAGAATAAGACAATTTGGAGTGCCACTGGTCGGTACACTTTGGAGCTGGGAACAAATATATGGATACCAAGAGGGAAAGAGAGGGCGGGAGGACTGAGAGCTGGGGATGAACACGTAAACACTGTTGACATTGTGTACAAAATAAATAACTAATGAGAACATGCTGTGAAGCACAGAGAACTCCACTTAAGGCACTGCGGTGACCGGAACGGGAAGGAAACCCAAAAGGAAGGGGGTAAATGCACACTACAGCTGACTCACTTTGTTGTACAGCAGAAACCAAGACAGCTTCGTAAAGCAACTATAGTCCAAGACAAATTCGAAGGACACTGTTATGTATTTATTTATTTGTATGTATTTGGCTGTACCGGGTCTTGGTTGTGCCACGTGGGGCCTCGCTCCCTGACCAGGGATGGAACCCTGGACCCTAAGTTGAGAGCACGGAATCACCACCACTGGGCCACTAGGGAAGTCCCCAGAGTTAATCTTTAAAAAGAAACAACTTAACTCTAGCTTTCCCGCTAAGCTCTCTTGTTCTGCTTTTGGCCTTCAAGGGTTACCTAACGATGAGCCTTTTTGGTACAAACACATGTATGAGCAAAAAGAGGCTAGAAATCTGGAGGTTTCCACCTTCTCAGCCCGTTGGCTGCTGGCCAGACTAGGCAATGGCCACTTGATCTAAACTCCCAGGAGCCCTTGTAAGTATTGATAAGGACAGAGTAAAGGGACAAAATAGGTAATTAAGTAGTTAACCCCACTAGGGGATTTTAAGTAGGAAAAATATGGGAGACCCCTGTAAGTTCACAATTACTCAAGAGAGCAGGTTTGCGTAATGACAAAACCAAGCAGGCTTGCTTACAACAAAACCATGGAACAGAAGTATGAGACATGTCCCTAAACAACAAATCAATGGTGGCATGAGACCTACATCCTGCCAGTGAGCTCAGTAACTTAATGGTCCCTAGGACGTGCTCTCTGGACACACAGAAAACAACAGTTTGTAGACCTAGTTTGACCACATAGGGACCACAGAACTGCCCCGCCCAACCTGTAGGATGAGCTGATGGTGGAAGCATGACCCTCTACTCAAAGCAAAGAAGTTCTTCTCTCCCTCCCTGTTTTTCCTTTGACCATGAAACCATAGCCCAGTAAGGTCTCAGGGTGCAGCATTTCTCACCGGCCAACTTGTCAACCTCACAAGCATCCTTTTATAATAAATCACTTCTTATCCATCTCTTTGCCTCTCCCTGAATTCTTTTCTGCACTAAGACATAAAGGGCCTGTAGAACCAGAGCTCTTCAGAACCCCTCAAACACACCCAGATGTTTCCGTATCAATTCTAGGTTTGGCTTCTTTAATACCTTCCGAATGTCCTTCTCTCTGGGTGTACAAGGCTTTTCACTCATTCCAATCTTTCCTTTCTATACCCCGGCTCCTGGGCTTCGCTGTCTTTCAAAGATGACAAATACTTTCCTGTCTGGGGTTGAGGACTTGGCAAATGATTCCTTAAGTAGTCATGAAAACTGCGCTATTGCAACCCAGAGCTCTCCGCTTCTCTGCGGGGAAACCCACACAAGGCACCAGATCTGAGCGCCTGAAGTTCTAACCTCACGCCCGCCACATAAATGCATCTTAGTCTTCACACAGAAATGCTGTAACGCCTCTAACAGTTGAATTAGCAGGTATCTTTCCAACACACCCTCCCACCTCTCCTAAGTAGATGACTAAGGAAATCGTGAAACACACACGCCGCCTGACATCTCTCTAGGGATCGACTGGCTTCCGGGGAAATGCTGGGTTATTGTAGCTGGCTGTGGGATAGAGGGGAGGTGGCCGAGGAAGCCGAATGCTTTGTATTATTTGCCAGAGCCTCTGCTCCGCACGGCAGAGGGCTCCGGGGTGATGTAGAAGCGGCGGGGTCGCTCCGGGCGGCCCGGGAAGGCAGCGAGCGCGCGCTCCGCGGCCCGGCGTCCAACCCGCCGCGGTGCCGGGCCGGGACCAGCACACCTCCAAGCCAGGAGAGCGGGACTTACAGGCGGAGGGGCAGGGAGAAGGAGCGAGGTTAGAGGGCGAGAGAGGCGGAGGAAATCGGGACTCTGGGGACAGAGACGCGGGATCCGCGTGGAGACCGGGCGATTCCCCGAGCGCGGAGCCTGCTGGATGGAAAGAGGGAAAGGAGGCAAAAGGGCAGAGAAAAGAAAATCGCTTCAAGGCAAAAAAAAACCTGAGGAAATTCAGGCGGGCTCCAAACCGAGATGGGATTCAAGCGCTGAACGGATCTGAAAGGCGGGGTGGGCGCCGCGCCCCAGGCCCACACCTGTAGCTTTGGGAGGCGCAAAGGCGCAGCCGCTGGGCTGCACCAGGGCTCCGGGACGCCCTGGGGACCCGGATCCCCAAAGTTGTTCGGGGAGAGAACCATGCCAGACAGGGTTGGGATTAGGTGGATAAAGGATGCTGCAGGGAGATGCCCACGGAGGGTTACCTCTGGGATGTGGGAGAGCTGTGTGCTGGGTGGGTGTCCTGGGGAGGACAGAAGACAGCGGCAAGGACCGACGGCCTCCCTGGATGCTGAAGGGCAGGGTGGGCGTTTGGGTCGAAAGGTCGGAGCAAACCCAGCCCCCCAAGGCCGAGCCGCAGGAACGCGGGGAGATGCGGAGACGCGCGCCGGCTGCGGGCTGGCCCCGCCGGGACTCGAGCGCGCGGGACACTCACCGACAGCCCAGTGGTTGCCGCGCGTGTACATCTTGGCCAGCGCGCCTCCTCTGCCAGCCGTCACCGGGGCGGCCCATCCCCGGGGCGCCAGGCAGAGGACCAGCGCCAGCAGGACGAGCGGGACCTCGCGACCGCGCATGGTCCCGGCGGAAAGCGCCCGGAGCGCCGTGGCTAGGCTGGGCGGAGAGCGCGTTCTGCCCGCGGAGGCACGCCTGGGACCCGGAGCTCGGAGGAGCGCCGCCGCCGCCGCCGCCCGCCTCTGCTCCGGCCGCCGCCGCGCCGGGGCTTTATATGCAAGCCCGGGCGGGCGGGCGGGCGCGGGGGGGGGGGGGGGGGGGGGGTGGCTCCTCCGCCGCGGCCCCGAGCGCTCTGACGTCTCCCTGTGGCGAGAGCCAGGGCGCTGGACCGCGGTATCCGAAAACCATCCATCTTCCCGCCCAGGGGTGAAAAAGCCGGGTGTACCCCGCGCGCCTCTCTCTTTCCCGCGTAGAGCCGCCCGTCACCCCACACCGGACTCCTTTCCACCCTCGACGCCGTCGCTCGAACACTATGTAGTGAACCCCTCCTTTCGCAGCTCGGCCAGGGCGCCTCCTGGCTAGCTGCCTTCGGATCCAGCAAGGGGGAGCAAGGACGCGGCCGCCTGACCCCAGGGGAGAGGGGCGCGGCGGAGCGCGGGTTGTAGAGAGGGATGAACACGGAGGATGGATGTTTTTAGGCCGGGCTTTGCTGGAGGGGATTGGAGCCCGAATTGCAAAGCACTTGTGATTCTCAGACCTTTCCGCTCTGGGGACCACCTCCCTCCTCGCGTCCCAGCCCACGAAACTTTCGCCTTCCTCCTGCAGAGCGCCCCTAACCCCCGCCGCTTCACCACCTCCAGCAAATACCCTCACCCAACCTGGGTTTTCCGTCCCCGCCCCTGAGGTGCAATGGAAGCTGGAGCGGGAAAGACGTGTAATGTGATGGAACCAGCAGCAGTTTTACCACCCTCCTGGTTCCCTTCCTCAGCGTCCGCGTAATGGAAGAAGCTTTTATGCCGGTTTCCCTAGGCTGCGCCCACCAGACGGCGCAAACTGTCCCTCAACTGCTGTTGACACACTCCTCTGGGGCTGGGCATCTTTGCTCTGTTCCTTCTGTTCTCGGAGATGAGGAAGGGCCACCGGCTCAACTCCCCAGATTCTCAATGCCATGCATACAAAGCGGGTGGGCGCCATAGCCATGCCGCAGTGACTGGAAGCGGGGAGGATGCTGTTGCCCACGATTCGGCTGCCAGAGCTGGGGGTGTGTTGCTGCGCTCCCGCGTGCCTGTTCCTCTCCAAGTGCTGGTGAATCACTCGCTGGTGGGTCCCTGCTGGTGTTCCGGGTCAGTACTGGCTGTTGATACCAATTAAGTTGAAATCATACCTTCTTCTCTATCTGGTGGCCCAATGCACCTGAGCCAGTCTCAGATGGTGACATGTGCATGTCGCATGACTGAGTGTTCTTGAGCTTGGAAGAGTATCTCCATGCATGTGTCTGGCTAGAAGGTTCAAACAAGCACTAATTTCAAGAGCACTATTATTAGCCAGACAATAGAGTAATAGGATCCTGAGGGAATGCCCCCAAGTGAAAATTAAGGGGGAAAGCCCACATCAGCTTCGACTCCATCCCTCTGGGTTCCCAGGCTCTGCTTACTAGGCAGCAAATGTTCCACCATCAGATGACCAACTGTAGGTCATCTGCCTCCCACTTGGCGGGGAGCTCGCCTAAACACAGGGACGGGGTCTCGTTCCCCTGTGGGCCTGCAAAGCCCCTGGACCCAGTGGCACACAGCAGCTGTTTGATGAATGAACAGCTAACCTGAGAAATGCTCGCGTCCAAATGCCTTCTGCAACCCCATGCCTTCTGAGGGGCATTACACCTTTCTGTCTCCAGATTAAGCTATAGAAAAATATCCTTTCCCCTTAGTTTAATCAAGATTATTTTAGAATCTTTTAATAAAGTTTTTCCCACTATGAGACCAAGGGAAAGCAACTGTAAATATAATAAAATGTGGGAACAGTTCTACAGAAAGAGCTAATTCAGGCAGGCCACTCTTTCTTAGGTCTGTTACAGGCCAAGAGGCACCTGGGCTCCTCTATTCATTTCAGCTTTTGCTCTAAACCCCTGGTCTACAGGCTTTCTGCACCCAGTCTCCGGCTTAGATACATCACTTGCTTTGGCTCAGTGGGGCATTGCACCCTCTTATCTCTGTGGCACAAATTAGGGTACTCCTTCATTGAATTCCCCATTTGGGAACATTTCATCTAATCTTTCTAAATGGATCTTAACCCTTTAGCTGCTTCCACAAAAGATCGATGTATCCAACAGCCATGATATTTCAGTGGCATTTGTTTTGCATGTGTGTGCAGGTGGGCTGGGTTCCTGGCCTCCTGTCTTCCAACTCTACTGGAAACTGCCTCCATCTCTGTTTCCCAACTCCTGATTTCCAAGAGAAAAATGTGATGGACCCAGCTCATTATTTTGACCCAGCTACAGTACATGGATTCTAGATTGCCCAACAGCTTAAAGATGAGGGAGTCTACAATGTCCAGGGCTTCCTCGATGGCTCAGCAGGTAAAGAAGCCACCTCCCATCAGGAGACATAGGAGATGCCGTTCCATCCCCAGGTCAGGTCAGTCCCTGGAGGAGAGCATGGCAACCCACTCCAGTGTTCTTGCCTGGAGAATCCCACAGACTCAGGAGTCTGGTGGGCTACAGTCCATGGGGTTGCAGAGAGTCGGACACGACTGAGCGACTAAGCACATACACCTTGTCCGATGCGCTCTTATCAGGATCAGGACACATGGTAGAGACATGGCAGTGCTCACTCCCCAGGGCTCTGCTCAGGAAAGTGTTCCCTAAACAGAAGGTGTGGGCAGGGCAGGCACCCTGACGTCTCACACACAACGGCTCTCCTCCCCGGATGCTCATGCACAGGCTTCGGCCTGACAGTTCATGACTTCTGCTGTTTCTGTTTAGCTCGGTGACTCCCAGACTACATTAAGAGCATTTATTATTATTATTCTCTTCCATGAGTTCAGGTTTTTATGTTTTTTTTGTTTGTTTGTTTTACGGTGAAAAAAGCCATATTGCTTCAATCTCATTTTCACTCATCAAAGACATAGGAACTCTCTGTCCATCACGGTCTCTAATCAGGTTGAAGTCACCGGTGTTACCTTAGAGAGTCAATGTCCTTCTAGCTTACATCAGTGAAACATTGCCTCTTAGTTCATCTTTGCAGCTTCATCAGGGGTAAATGAATGGGTTTTTGAACTATGGAAGATAGCTCATGCATCTCTAACTTTGTCCTAAGGAGAGTCTAGGTTCAGCGGGGGGGTGGGGGGGGCGGCAGGGGGGGTCCTCCGTTCAAGGTTTAGGGGCTGGTTTTGCTGTCACTGGTCATGTATACCTCGGTGTCTAGGAAGGCTTTGAGGGCAGGTCTTGCTGAAGTAGGAGGCCCCACGAGCCCCAAGTCCAGTCCAAAGCCTAGCAAGCAGCCTTCGAAAGCAGCTGGTGGAGGGGCTGGCAGGGAGGCACTGGTGTCCCGTACGCACATGCATTCCGATTCTGCCTCTGCCACTGAGGACCTACTGTGTGACCCAGACCAGTGACTTGGCATCTGCATCCCGGTTTCTCCATTGATGTGGCAACATCTCCCTCCCTAGGGTGTTAGGAGGATCAAGCGAGGTCATGTGTCTCTATTGACTGACAGCTACTTCTCTGTTTTAATTAATAATGGAGAACTATAATTAGGACAAGCTAATTTTTATCTTGGATGTGAGTGTCGAGGTGGCGTAATTTCCTTGCTCACTGCCTAACCCAATGCCATGTGCTATGTTGATCCCCGAGGAGGTGGCCCTATAAATGGTAGCTGCCACCCAGGGAGCATCTCTCGAGTCCCAAGTGTTGTGCGTGGGTGGGTGTGGAGTCCTCACAGCTGTCCTATGACGTGGGCGTAATTTGTCCTGCTTTATAGACGGATGGCGTCCTTGGTGGCTCACTCGGTGGAGAGTCTGCCTGCAATGCGGGAGACCTGGGTTCGATCCCTGGGTCAGGAAGATCCCCTGGAGAAGGAAATGGCAACCCACTCCAGCAGTATTCTTGCCTGGAGAGTCCCAGGGACAGAGGAGCCTGGTGGTTAACAGTCCATGGGGTCACAAAGAGTCAGACACGACTGAGCGACTAACACACTTTGGACAGGGAAACTGAGGCACAGGAGGGTTAAATAACTTGCTCTTAGTGAAATTAAAATGGAGGAAATCTTGTTCAGGCTTCAGAAGCAGGAGAGCAGACCTCTGACCCACTTCCAACCTGCCTGGACACCGTCCGGATTCTGTACCTGCCTGCAAGCACCGGAAAGCAGGTGGCACTTTAGATAAGAAAGGAAGTGGGTCTTGGAATTCTTGAGTCCCTGGAGGTCTGGCCAACCCTCCAGGGTCTAAGACATCTTGGGGTTAAATAGCATTGTAAAAGTTACAGTAAAACTAGAGCTGCGATTTTGCGCACAAACTGATGATGATATCAGTTTGAGGACTGGGATCATAAGCAGGAGCCACCAAAACTGCTATTTGAAGTCTCACCCGTAGGGTGGATGCACCACCCAGGACCCTTTCCCGGTTGGGACTGCAGATTGCTGTTTAGGAGGGACTTTGCAGTGCTGTTCCAGTCTGGACGCAGGCCAGCCCTGTTTGGTGATGTGTGTATATATATATAGTTACTTCCCTCTACTGTTTCCATTTCTTTTTTTCCTAATGACTGTATATTGAAATTAAGTTAAATATTCTTCTGTTAAAAGTTGAAATTGCTTATTTGTGTGTAATGAATGCTTTCTTTTGTTAACGAATACCTTAAACCTAAAATGAAAGTAAGGGCTTCCCTCGTGGCTCAGTGGTGAGGTGTCCATCTGTCAGTGCAGGAGACACAGGTTCCGTCCCTGGTCTGGGAGGATCCCACATGCGGTGGGACGGCTGGGCCTGTGTGCCACGGCTGCTGAGCCAGCGCTCTGGAGCCCGGGAGCCACAGCTGGTGAGCCCACGTGTTGTAACTGCTGGGGCCCCTGTTCCCGGGAGCCTGCGCTCCATAAAGGGGAGGCTTACCGGAGCTGGAGCATGGCCCCCCGCTAATCAAGAGAGAAACAAAGCCCAAACAGTAAGGAAGACCCAGCACAGCCAATAATAAATAATAAAATTGTTTAAAAAAAGAAGTAAATTTTCCAGCAAAACACTTGGCCAATGATCCGATGGTAATTGGCAAAGTCGAGTCAATGAGTCAAAGTCAAGAGCTGATTTTCAAGCTCTGAGTGTGATAAATCTGGCAAAGATGAGTTTCTTTGAGGTTACAGGAGTTTTTTGTGGGTCAATAAACTTCATCACCCAGGAGCTATAAAAGTATATTAAAATAATTTTGGAGGAGATATCGGGGATCATTTTTACAGGCCTTTGGTATAACCGCGGGCAGTCCCCTCTGCTCGCTTGTTTTCAGCTGTCGCCCACCCCACCTCTAGATCTGTGCACCTGGCCTGCCAACTTGTACATGGAAAAAGGCAGAGGTTGTGGGGACATGTAAATTTGCTTTTTTGGAGAATAACAGACTCCTAGTTTGGGCTACAGCTGGGACGGCCAGAGTCCCAAAATGTAGCCCACAATGTCTGAAACTGCAGGTATATTTCTGATGTCTATTTCAGCATCTGACTTTGAAATCTTCCTTTAATTCCAGTTCTTTCTGGTAGTTCACTGATTACCTTCCATGGTCTTCTGAGCTCCTGGACAGATTGCAGGGACAATTGACCTAGACTCCAGCCTTCGAGCTTATCTACTCCAGGGTTTCTCAACCTCAGTGCTGTTCGGATTTGGGGGGATGATTCTTTGTTGTGGGGAGCTGTGCTGGGCCCAGGTAGTTGGCAGCATCCCTGGCCTCTACTCACTAGATGCTGGTGATGTGTCTCAGGGTGACAACCAAAAGGTCCGCAGACGTTGCAATGTCCCCCCGGCGGGAAGAATCACGCCCAGCTGAGGGCCTTCCCTAACCCAGCTCCTCCTCCTTAGCGCCCGCCTCGCCTGGTGCTCCTTGCACCTGAACATCTCCAGTGCTGGAGAACTCCCTCCTCCTCTCTGGAGGTGGTGATGCCGGGAAACTCGTCCTTAGCGTGAATTTACACGTGTCTTTCCAGCCTGCCGCACCTGTGGGCTGAGTGGGCCGCTATTGCTGCTCTGATCCCGCTGGGCCCGCCCCGTCCTTCTCTTCACTGCGTGTCTCTCCAGCCTGCCGCACCTGTGGGCTGAGTGGGCCGCTATTGCTGCTCTGATCCCGCTGGGCCCGCCCCGTCCTTCTCTTCACTGCGTGTCTCTCCAGCCTGCCGCACCTGTGGGCTGAGTGGGCCGCTATTGCTGCTCTGATCCCGCTGGGCCCGCCCCGTCCTTCTCTTCACTGCGTGTCTCTGTATTAGCAGCAGCTCCTCAGAGGCCAGGACTGCTCCTCCTCTCCCGTCCTCACTGATCTGAACATCCTCCAGGGTCCCCTTTATTTTTTTATTTGTTTTTTTTTTTCGTTTCATTGAAGTGTAGTTGATTTACGGTGTTTCGGGTGTACAGCAAAGCGGTTCGCTTATATATTTGTATAGATACAGATAGATATTGAATAGAGAGACACATATTGAATATAGCTCCCTGTGCTATACAGTAGGTCTTCGTTGTTATCTATTGTATATATAGTCATGTGTATCTGGTAGTCCCAAATTCCAAATTTCTCTCTCTCCCCATCCCCACCTTTCCCCGTTGGTAAACATAAGTTTGCTTTCTGTGTCTGTGAGTCTATTTCTGTTTTGTAAGTAAGTTCATCTGTATCACTTTTTTTTTTTGTAGATTTCATTTGTAGATATATCTGCTGTCATATATTCGTCTCTCTCTGTCTGCCTTACTTCATTTTGAATGATAATCTCTAGGTCCATCCAAGTTGCTACAAATGGCATTATTTTAATTCCTTTTATGGGTGAGTAATATTCCACTATACATATACACACATAGGAAGTGTATCTTCTTTATCTGTTCATCCGTCAGTCGACCTTGAGGTTGCTTCCGTGCTTTGTCCACTGCAAACAGTGCTGCTGTGAATGTAAGGGCGCATGTATCCTTCTGTGTTCCCTTTAAGCCTGAGAAAGTGAGAGACACAGGTGCTGAGCACTGATCAGAGGATCTGGTGAGCAACGGGCACTGTTTTCCAGAAGTTTCCACAGGTACATGCCTACGTCACTTGGCCTTCTGGGGAAATGAAAGCTACAGTACAAGTAGCTGCCGGCTGCAGGTCAGACGTGCCTGGAAGGCTGGGAGGCTTCAGACGCTGCCCCGACCCTTCAGAGAGCAGGCGCTGAGCACGAGCGTGGAAGGAGGCCCAGCGCCTTCAGTGATGGTGCAGAGGCTGGGGCCGTTCCGGGCTGGAGCAGCTCTGGTTCTTCCTTCCAGGGACCTACCTTCAGAGGCTGCACACCTCGGCTTGCCTCCCTGCTGGGATATTTGTAAGGACAGCATACAAGAGGCCGTGAGCGTGAAACCACTCTCAGACTCCAGGTGAAGAGCCGACTGCACCCGCGTGCCATGCGGTATCTCCCAGTCACTGTCCCCCTCGCCTGTCGACTTCTCTGGGCCGGAGCCTCTCAACTCTAGCCAGACTGAACTGCAACTGAGTTTAGTAGCAAGTTCATAAGGAAAACATTATTCGGGCAAATCTCTGAAATTCCATTAGCTTAATCTGATTTGAGTTATCAAATCAACATACGTCTGTCTATCTCTCTTTTACTCCTTGGATGGCGCCTAGCACTAAGGCACCCAGGTATTCAGACGGGCATATTACATTACCATGGAAACGAGGGGTCTGGTGGGTCAAGAACACACACGGGGCCTCCCAGCACAGCCCCCTGGTGACACGGGGGAGAGGTGAGTCCTGACGGGAGAGCAGGCTCACGCCGGCATGAGTGCCCACGGACAATGGTGATGACGGCAGGGTCAGCTCAAATGGACAGCCTGGAAGTTGCTTCAAAACACTTATCGTAGCACCTAATATTTAACAGTAAAAAGTACAGGTAATGTTTGTAACAGTAACTGACAGATACACACCAAGGATAAACTGCAATTTCACAAAAGACTGTAAACATTTTGCACGCTGGTCAGTCCTTTCTGTTAGGCAAAGTGCTCTTTTGATGACAGATTAACAGATACACACTTGAGTGAACTATTTCCCGTCAACACACAAAGCAGTTTTAATTTGATAAATTAAACAATCATTTCTACCAAAATTGGACATTGGATTCAAGTTTAAATTAGTGTTGATCCTCTAAAGGTTCAAAGAAGTATAGACACGTTGTCATCTGCTCAGATCAAGGCGCTGCTGGAATCAGGCCGCTTGAGTGAAGGGAAAGCAGGAGAGAAGGACATCATCGTGAACCAGGAGGAAGCAGGCAGGGCACGGCCTTTGAGCAAATGACACAGATCAAGGACGCAGCATAAACCGAATAGAATCAAACAAGTCAAGATGGCAGGCAAGTCAATGTCACTAGACCTCGATCCTCAGTACACACTCGTATCACATCAGCAAGCTGAGTGACACACCCAGAGGCGCGTGGCAGCTCCAAGGCTGACCACCAAAGACCAAAACGTGGGTGGTGGCCCAATCCCTAGAAAATAGGAACTTTTCGCAAAATATTTGGAATTGCCCTGTTCATTAGTCTATGAAATTACCCAGCCCATGAAAGCTAACCACACGAAATTTCAAGGCTGCATTCGCCCTCTGCAACAGCCCACCCTGTCTGTGGAGTGTGACTCTCCCAAGGCTACTCTTGCTTTCTGAGATGGTCCAGACTCTGTCTGTGGAGAGTATTTCTCTCTAGATAAACGCTCTTCTTACCTATCACTTAGTCTATCACGCAGTTCTTTCTGTGATGAGACAGTAAGAACCTGAGCTTCCGTAGGTCCTGAAACCAGGTATGTGGTCTCAGCTGGAAGACCGTGGGTTTCGCCAGGTTTGAGTCCTGGCATGTGGATTCAAGCCTCAATCTGAGATGAAGGGTTTCAGTTATAGATACATAGTTGCTTACCCAATGGCGGCTCCAATTCAGTCATAACAATCCAGCTTCTTATCTTCCCAGTCTCTCCCCAGGCAGCATGCCCACGTGACCCCTTTTGGCCGGTGGACCTTAGTGAGAGTCAGCTTGTGATGGCTTCTGGGAGAGCGTCTGCTGTCACGGCAAAGGAGCCAACATGGATGGTGCCGCCTTCCCACCTCCTTCCTGCCTTGAACGCACATTCCACCCAGCTCTGGCACCATCTTGCAACCATGAAAGAAAGGCAAGAAATATACAGAGATGTCCGCCCTGACATTGCTGAGATGGGAAATTATCATTAGTGTCCGCCTCTGTCCTGTTACATGTGACAAGTCAACTCCTGTTTAAACCACATTTGTTTTAAACCGCTGTGAATAAGGTTTTTCTTACAGCCAGATAAACCCCTAACCAATATGGGAGGTTCTGGAAAAGGAGACGGGAACATATTGAAAGCAAATGTCATGTTTCATGTTTCTCTAACCAGAGCCAACAAACAGAATTTGTCTACAAACAGCGTTCACCACTTTTCTCAGATTTGCCAGGAGTCTTCTAGGGCTTCTCACAACCTCTCCCTGCTGCCGGTTGTTGCCCAAGGAATATGGGTTGAAATCCTTTCTCTGACACTTTCTGCCTGGCTTGGGCAAAAACCTCTCTATGCCTCAGTTTCCTCACTTATAAAACGTAGAAATTGTAAGGATATTTTTTTAAGCTAGGGGGAAAAACCTTGAAGCATGCTCCTAGGCATATATCCAGAGAAAATCATAGTTGGAAGATATATACACCTCAGTGTTCATTGCAGAACTCTTTACAATAGCCAAGACATGGAAGCAATCTAAGTGTCCATCAGCAGAGGACTGGATAAAGAAGATGTGGTACCAATATATAATGGAATATTCAGTTCAGTGCAGTTCAGTCTCTCATTCATATCCGACTCTTTGCGACCCCATGAATCAGAGCAGGCCAGGCCTCCCTGTCCATTACCAACTCCCGGAGTTCACTCAGACTCACATCCATCGAGTCAGTGATGCCATTCAGCCATCTCATCCTCTGTCTTCCCCTTCTCCTCCTGCCCCCAATCTCTCCCAGCATCAGAGTCTTTTCCAATGAGTCAACTCTTCGCATGAGGTGGCCAAAGTACTGGAGTTTCAGCTTTAGCATCAATCCTTTCAATGAACACCCAGGACTGATGTCCTTTAGAATGGATTAGTTGGATCTCCTTGCAGTCCAAGGGACTCTCAAGAGTCTTCTCCAACACTACAGTTCAAAAGTATCAGTTCTTCGGTGCTCAGCTTTCTTCACAGTCCAACTCTCCCATCCATACATGACCACAGGAAAAACCATAGCCTTGACTAGACGGACCTTTGTTGGCAAAGTAATGTCTCTGCTTTTGAATATGCTGTCTAGGCTGGTCATAACTTTCCTTCCAAGAAGTAAGCGTCTTTTAATTTCATAGCTGCAATCACCATCTGCAGTAATTTTGGAGCCCAAAAAAATAAAGTCTGACACTGTTTCCACTGTTTCCCCATCTATTTCCCATGAAGTGATGGGACCAGATGCCATGATCTTCGTTTTCTGAATGTTGAGCTTTAAGCCAACTTTTTCACTCTCCACTTTCACTTTCATCAAGAGGCTTTTTAGTTCCTCTTCACTTTCTGCCATAAGGGTGGTGTCATCTGCATATCTGAGGTGATCGCTATTTCTCCCGGCAATCTTGATTCCAGCTTGTGCTTCTTCCAGCCCAGCATTTCTCATGATGTACTCTGCATAGAAGTTAAATAAGCAGGCTGACAATATACAGCCTTGATGTATTCCTTTTCCTATTTGGAACCAATCTGTTGTTCCATGTCCAGTTCTAACTTTGCTTCCTGATCTGCATACAGGTTTCTCAAGAGGCAGATCAGGTGGTCTGGTATTCCCATCTCTTGAAGAATTTTCCACAGTTGATTGTGATCCACACAGTCAAAGGCTTTGGCATAGTCAAGAAAGCAGAAATAGATGTTTCTCTGGAACTCTCTTGCTTTTTCCATGATCCAGCAGATGTTGGCAATTTGATCTCTGGTTCCTCTGCCTATTCTAAACCCAGCTTGAACATCTGGAATTTCATGGTTCACGTACTGCTGAAGCCTGGCTTGGAGAATTTTGAGCATGACTTTACTAGCATGTGAGATGAGTGCAATTGTGCGGTAGTTTGAGCATTCTTTGGCATTGCCTTTCTTTGGGATTGGAATGAAAACTGACCTTTTCCAGTCCTGTGGCCACTGCTGAGTTTTCCAAATTTGCTGGCATATTGAGTGCAGCACTTTCACAGCATCATCTTCCAGGATTTGAAATAGCTCCACTGGAACTCCATCATCTCCACTAGCTTTGTTTGTAATGATGCTTCCTAAGGCCCACTTGACTTCACATTCCAGGATGTCTGGCTCTAGGTGAGTGATCACACCATTGTGATTATCTGGGTTGTGAAGCTCTTTTTTATACAGTTCTTCTGTGTATTCTTGCCACCTCTTCTTAATATCTTCTGCTTCTGTTAGGTCCATACCATTTCTGTCCTT
Organism: Bos javanicus; assembly: GCF_032452875.1. NCBI lineage: Eukaryota > Metazoa > Chordata > Mammalia > Artiodactyla > Bovidae > Bos > Bos javanicus. Next base: position 58,151,700 of record NC_083891.1, on the reverse strand, counting down.
TATCGAGCCCATCTTTGCATGAAATGTTCCCTTGGTATCTCGAATTTTCTTGAAGTGATCTCTAGTCTTTCCCATTCTGTTGTTTTCCTCTATTTCTTCACCTTGATCACTGAGGAAGGATTTCTCAGCCATAAAAAATGAAATAATGCCATTTACAGCAACAAGGATGCACCTAGAGACTGTCATACTTAGTGAAGTCAGAGAAGGACAGCTGTCATATGATGTAGTTTATATGTGAAATCTAAAAAAAAGTTCATTCTACAAATGAACGTATCTACAAAACAGAAATAGAGTTACAGCAAGTAGAAAACGAACTTATAGGTGGCTGGGAGTAAGGGGAGGGGGGAGGGATAAATCGGGAGGTTGGCATTGACACCTACACACTGCTATATAAAAAATGGACAAAATAAGGACCTACTGCACAGCACAGGGAACTCTAGTCAGTATTCTGTAATGGTCTATATGGGGAAGGAATCTTAAAAAGAGTCGTTACGTCTGTATGTAGCTGATTCACTTTACTCTACACCTGAAATTAACACAGCCACGTAAATCAACTATACTCCAATAAAAAGTATTTTAAAATTTTACATTATTCTGTTATCAGGGGAAAGAAGCCTTTTCCATCACGCTGATCTTTAGCTTCCCGTTGTATATTTTGTTAGGTGTTTTCTGTTCAATATACATATATGTGTCTAAGTGATACAGTAATGTTCAGCAACCTTTGTTATAAGTTTTTTAAATGAAATAAAGTCCTTATAACTGTCTGTAGGAACTCAGTAGGTGATGAGAATGATGATGCGGATAGCACGATAGCTTGTAAATCACTGAGTCGCCCTGCGCTTTACTGGAGTATGAGCACCACCAGAATCCCGATTCCCTGCAGGTGAACGCTATAGCCCTGACCTAGGATTGCAGGGGCAGCGGGTTCATGCCTGCCACGTCCCACTTCCTCCGCTGCAAAATCTCCCTCAGACGCGATATGCTGAGCTATTGAGCCAACCTTTGGAGGTGTGTTGGAGGAATACCACGTCTCCCTTTGGTTTATCCAGCACCATCCTAACCCCTCCTTCGTGTGTATGACCTGATTACGTGGATCGTCGAGTGTAATCAAACCTGACGGTGTAATAGCTTCCCTTTTCTCATTAAATTCCATCTTATCCAGTTCTGACCAAGATTCTCCAACGTCTTGGTCTTTGGCCATTTTAACTTTAATTTATCTTCTGCATTTCTCATTTGTCACTCATTCTGTATTATCTACAAATTTAATCTAGGTCGAATTTCCTTTCCCCTCCAGGTTGTTAATGAGCACTGTCTATTGGATAATACAGTTTCCTGTACTGAGCCCTATGGGATCCTTGATTCTTATTCACATTCAGATCTAATTTAAGATGCCACTAATTGTTACTTGTACTGACCATTTGTCAACAGAACCCCAAGCTATGTTACCGTCAAATCTCCCAGACCCCACTTCTTTAATTGCTCTATGAATTGCTTGGGTCAGAGATTTCATATCAAATAAATGTTGAGATTATTTCCACTGAACTCCCCAGGGGTGTTTCAAGTCCATGATTGTGTTCAGAAATGGTCGTCCTGGTATTAGGGAGAATAATTTGAGGCTTTTGAATCCGCCTGACTCGTTGCTCATTAGATTCTCGTCCACCATGTGTGGACGGATCAATTTTCTTATTAAATTTCTTAAAGTCTTACCTGGAAGGGAAAGCAGACCCCGAGAATATTCATTTCCTGAGTCATCATACTGACGCATCTTCCTCCGCGTTTGGAGCCTTCCCAGACCCCAGGATTCTGGCTCTCTCTGCAGCAGGTGTGATGGCTTTGAGGACCCCTGAAAGCCTGGAACATCTCCCACCTGTGTTTAAACCCTGGGCTTACCTACTCTTTACCAAGTTAGTAGCTTGTAATTGCACTGTCTTTTCATCCAGTAGTTCTCAGCCTTGGCCAGTTTGCCGCCAACCCCCATCCCCAACCCCTTTGTCCCAGGACACTTGGCAATGCCTAGAAACGTTTTCAATTGTCACAACTCAGAGGTGACAGATGGGGGCAGAGGCACTGACTTCAAGGGGGTAGGAGCCAGGAATGTGGCTGACCATTCATTCTGCCAGGTGCTGGACAGTCCCCACACACGGGGGTTCTGGCCCCAAACGTCAGTGGTGCTGAGACTGAGAACCATAGTGACATCTCAGCTTTTCTCAAACCTGTCCCTCCTCCCCCCATCACCACCACGCAAAGAAGATGGAGGAGTCAATCTAGTGGAAGAGTGAAGACACCTGTCCCCCACGGCTGGTCACTCAGCTCTCTGGATGGCAGCATTACATTGGGTGGGAGTGGGGATTGAATTAGAGATAGTTGATACTTACTTATTTGACTGTGTTGGATCTTTTGTTGCGGCATGAGAACTCAGTTGCTGCATGTGGGATCTAGTTCCCTAACCAGGAATCAAACCCGGGCCCCCTGTATCAAGAGCACAAGGTCTTAGCCAACGGACCACCAGAGAAGTCCCTAGAAATAGTACATTTCTAAATCCTGTTTCAATTCTCTCCCTCCCTCCCTTCTTCCCGTTTTCCTTACTTCAGTTCAGTTCAGTCGCTCGGTCATGTCCGACTCTTTGTGATCCCATGAATCACAGCACTCCAGGCCTCCCTGTCCATCACCAACTCCTGGAGTTCACTCAAACTCATGTCCATGTATTGCTGCTATTGTTTGAGTAAGGCTATTTTTTTTTATTACATGCACTAAGACTTCACTGTTTTCCATGGAGAAGAAACTGTGCAGCCTAAATATGAATCTAAGCTGTACTTTGTCTGCAGAGCTACCATGCTTTTTATCTAGGTCATGCAAAATCTTAATGGAGACAGACATTGGGATTTGACACCTGGGTTTGCTACCAATGAGCTATGTGACCTTGAGCAAATTTCTCAATCTTTCTGAGGCTTAGATTTTAAGGAAATAATGACACTTGTACAGTTGCTGTAAGGATTTAATGAGATGCTGTATATTGAGAACTTAGCACATTTCTCATTACTTTGTAAAGCACTCAGTTAAGGACTTACTATAATGTTCACACGGAGGGGAAAGCCTCACTCACATTTCTGTTGTCTTTTGCACAGTGAACCATGGCTACCCAGTTCTCCCTCCGGCATTTACTGAGAAGTAGAGAGATAAACACCCCAAGGGTAGACACCATAGGAAGTCTCCCTTGCCAGTGGTCGTGACATTTTCCTGGGCGAAGTCATTCCTCACCAGGAGTGTCAAAGAGAAACAAAGCGAAAGCTAAGTTGCTCAATCGTGTCCGACTCTTTGTGACCCCTTGGACTGTAGTCTACCAGGCTCCTCTGTCCACGGGATTTTCCAGGCAAGAATACTGGAGTGGGTTGCCATTTCCTTCTCCAAAGAGAAACAAAGGTGGCTAGCAATTAAAAACAATGGGTTTTTAAAAAAATATATTTATTTATTTACTTGGTTGCATTGAGTCTTAAGTTGCAGCATGTGGGATCTTTCATTGTGGTTGAAATTGCCAGGCAGTCAGTGTAAGATTCCGGGACCTCAATCTTGTTTTCCATCAACATCTCGCTCCATTAACCTAAAACCATACCCTTTGTCCCAAGTTCCTGGAATGTGTCCTTGGTCTGATCAGTTATCAGCACTCAGATCCAGGAAAGGGCAGTAATTAACTTCTGTTCCAAATGCCTGAGGGGAAAACAACTGTTGATCATTAATCTTTAGCCCATGCATCTGGTGCACTGCAAAATGGCCAGGGGGCATGAAAAAGGGTGGCAATTTAATCTGAGGACCAAGAAAAGCCATAAAGATGTTAGGTTAAACATCGTGGTCTTTAAACTGATTGGTTAGAAACGATGCATTTTAAGGACAAGAGCCAGCCGAAATGTGTCGACCACTACTGTTGAGGATGTAAGTCCTGCCTTTTGGGGGCAGTTCACCCCTCTCAGTGTCTATGCTGAGAGCTTTGTACTGACCAATACTGCTGAGGATGTAAGTCAGTCCTGCCTTTTGGGGCCAGTTTACCCCCTCTGTGTCTATGCTGAGAGCTTTGTGCTTCTCTCTAAAATAAATCCTATTCTCTTGCTACTGTGAGTGTTTGCGTGTTTGTAGAGTTCATTCTTTGGCTCCATGAACAAGAACTCAGATTCCATTTCACCTGTGCTTGGGTTTGGTTAAGTTACTTAGTTGGGGAGCTGGACAGAGTCATTTATGGGAGATTTTTGTGGTTCTTAGGGGCTTTTTTCGTCTTGTGAACCAAGGCCTTTCTCTCCAAGGAGGAGAGTCTCCAGGTGTCTTGCGGTCCTGATTGAAATGATAAATGTCTTCACCTTTCACTAATCCTCAGTCAACCAAGGGTGTGACAAAAGTCTTCTTCTGTTGATAAATGGTTTCTAGTTCAGGGAGAATATTACTTTTTAAGTCTATTTAAACATTCTTGCAAAAAAATAAAATAGTTTAGAAGTGAATAGGGCTTCCCAGGTGGCACCAGTGGTAAAGAACCCACCTGCCAATGCAGGAGACATGAGAAAAGTGGGTTTGATCCCTGGGTTGGGAAGATGCCCTGGAGGAGGGCATGGCAACCCACTCCAGTATTCTTGCCTGGAGAATCCCATGGACAGAGGAGCCCAGCAGGCTATGGTTCATGGGGTTGTGAAGGGTCAGACATGACTGAAGCAACTTAGCAAACATGCAAGGTAAAAAAAAAAAAAAAAAACTTCCCTCTCCCCCAGGTCTAGATCCCTAGTGTGGATTGTTATTAGTAGCTTGTCTGATATTTTGTCAGAAAGCCCATCATGTATCTATGAGGCTGGTACTCCTACTGTTCCCATTCTACAGATGAGGAAACCAAGGCCTTCTCCACATGCTGACCAGCTGGCGAGCAGTAGAGCAAGCGCTAGAGCCGGGGCAGTCTGCCTGCAGGGCGTGTACTCTTCCCCACAACAGGTGTTTTTTTTGTTTTCGCTCACACCACGAGTCACGCAGGATTTCATTCCCTGACCAGGGATAGAACCCATGTCCCCTGCTTTACAGGGTGAACTCTTAACCACTAGAACACCAGGGACGTCCCCACAACCGCATGTGTTGACCCTTTTCTTTTTCTTTTTTTGCCACTGGAATCACATTCTAGCCTGAAGCTTGCTTCATTCCCTAAACGATACACCAGGAATGTTTTCCTGTTGCTACACAGAAATCTACCTTCTTCTGAAGAAATAGTGTCCCTTTATGTGAAGGTACTGTCGTTGACTTAACTGGTCCCCATTGGCTAGCTCAGTCACTGCCCAGTTCTTGTTATTGCAAATGACGTTGGGTTAAACATCCTTGTGCATGATCTTTGTATAAGTTTGCATCTCTAAGGTCTAGTCCTAAGAATGGAATTGCTGTGTTTAAACACGTTGTCGTTTTCAAATTTCCCAGAGGACACCTTTAAGATAGCGCTGTGTCACTGAGACCCGATGATGCCTCACTCGTTTCGCTTTTACCGGAAATACCTGGCCTTTCAGCACAGACTTAGCAGGTGAAACACTGTTGCTTTCTGTTAATTAGTGTACAGGGGCCCCACTGTGCCTGGGAAGACTCTCCGGAGTGCTGTATTGACTTTGAATTAAAGTTAACTGTTAAACCTTCTGAATGGAGGAGGGGGTGGTTTATAAACCTGGCTTAAGTCTGCCTAGAGAGGGTCCCAATCATCTACCATAATTTCTAAATACAGGCGTAAATTTCATCGCAACTCAGACTCTAAATCTCCCTTGGTGCTGAGGTTTATTTTTTATCTGAGGCTCAAATATCCAAGCAAGCAGGCTGAATCAACAGCAGTATTGGCCACAAGAACATTTTTTAATTGGAGGCCAAAGTCTATGACCTCTTAACTTTCCTATGTATTCTAAAGAAGCCAGATAAAACAATTTTAATTTACTTTAAGAATATAAATACCAAGGAATATCCTCCTAATTTGAAGATACTCTACCATTTGGGATCCTCCCCCCCCCCCCCCCCACCCAGTCTCAAGCAAAATTATCCAAGAATGAGCTTGGAAACAGGAAAATGTTAATAGGTTTAAATCTGGTTGCTTTGCCATTAAAGTATGTGTTTATCATTCAGTCATGTCCAACTCTTTGCAACCCCATGGACTGCAGCCCACCAGGTTCCTCTGTCCATGGAATTCTCCAGGCAAGAATCCTGGAGTGGGTTACCATTTCCTTCTCCATGCCATTAAAGTAGGATGTATAAAAGACAAAAAATGAAAAACGGAGACGGCCATGAATTTGTCATCATTCAGCTCTCAATGTGGTGGCTGCGGTGACTTCCAAAGGACAGGGCTGATAAGATCTGAACACACCGGGGTCAAACGCTGAAGGGCAGAAGGGTCTACGCGTGCTTAATGCAGTGAAGGGAAACAGCTGGGAACTGGAGCCAGGCAGCACACCAGCTCAGAGCTGTTTTTTTTTTTCCCTTCCATATGTGGATTTATTGGAGAAGGCAATGGCACCCCACTCCAGTACTCTTGCCTGGAAAATCCCATAGACAGAGAAGCCTGGTAGGCTGCAGTCCATAGGGTCGCTAAGAGTCGGGCACGACTGAGCAACTTCACTTTCACGTTTCACTTTCATGCACTGGAGAAGGAAATGGTAACTCACTCCAGTATTCTTTCCTGGAGAATCCCAGGGACAGACTAGCCTGGTGGGCTGCTGTCTATGGGGTCACACAGAGTCAGACACAACTGAAGTGATTAGCAACAGCAGCAGCATGTGGATTTATTATCTGATTTCTCAAAAGTCTGTAATCTTTATGGAGAGCTAGGTTACATTATATTTTTATTGGCAGTAGAATTTGTTAGCTTTATGAGTTAGGAATGACCAAGCAGGAACACACCTATCCACCCGGCACATCCCCAGCTTCACCCTTCCTAACTCAGGTGCGAACATTGACCTGATAAGACCCCGCCTGAGCTCGTCCTGCCCCCGCTCCCTGTGTTTTTCGAGGGGGCTGCCTCCGCCTGGGCACACTGCCTTGACCTTCCTGCCCTCTCATGACCTTGATTCCTTCCGCAGTCCTCAGGAAACCAACGGGTCTCTCGCCGCTTCCTGCAACTTGGCCCCACAACAGCCTTCTCGAGGTGCAGGCTTGGCTGGGACTGACTCGTCCCCCCCGGCAGACCCGAGCGCTTCACTCCCGGGGCACAGGTCTCCCCAGAGTGATCCAGGGTCCTGTGTTATTCTTGCTGCCCTACTGGCAGGAATGCCATCCCCGCTTGCCCTCCTTGTGCGATCTTGCCCTTCAAGTGCCAGTCCTGCAGGGGGCCCTCCCTGCCCCGGCCCTGGGCCCTCTGCTACCAAACTCCCGAAAGGGTCCCTCCCTGCCCCGGCCCCGGGCCCCCTGCTGCAAGTCGCCGGGGCCCCTAGCGCCTCCCAGCTGAACCTGTCACCGTCCTCCCGTTGTTTGCTGGTGCTCCATCCCCCGTTCAGACAGTGTGTCTCTTGAGGCGAAGACCAGTCTCAACCTGGAATCTATTTAATTAGTATTTGGCCTGGAAATGAGCTTCCTTTACCCAAGACAAATACCCACGGAAATGGCTGGAAGCCAAGTCACCTGCTTCAGTAACTGGCCGCAGGATCAGACTGTATTAAACTTGATCACCATCCTGAACCTGAATCCATACAACCTTGTGGGTTCGTTTGCCAACCTTGGCTGTGGGTTTGTTTTTTTTAAGTCTTTACTGAATTTGTTACAATACTACTTCTGCTTTATGTTTTAGTTTTTTTAGCCGGGAGGCATGAGAGATCTTAGCTTCCCCAACCAGGGATCGAACCCTCACCCCCTACTTTGAAAGGCCAAGGCTTAACCACTGGACTGGCAAGACCCCCAGACTTGGCTGCTTTCCTTTCTCCCCCCACATCCTTGCTCCTTCTCCGCCTTTAAGCCCCTCAGTTTCCTCTGAGTTCTCTTTGATTGTTTTCTTACATAAATAAAAATCCTGCCACTTATGTGTTGAATGAATCTTTTACACTCATTTGTATGGGTGGACTCATAAAGCTGCTATCTGTTGATGCTTGACAAATGTGACTGCAGAAAAAAATACATCGGCTCCTTTAATCCCTACAAAGACCCTGAAAGGATGGTATAAGTTGTAGTCTTCAACTTTAAGAAGACGAGGCTCAGAGAGTAATGGCAATCACCCTAGAAGCAAACGGCAGAGCTGGGCTGGATCCCAAGCCTCATGGAATCCAGAGCCTACATTTGAACTTCCATGGGGGGCCATCGCCCTTAGTGGGCTGTGCTGTGTTTTAAGCTTTATCTCAAATTGTGGTACAAAAGCATTTTTCTGCTACAGACATTTTAGGCATTGACTGAAAGAGAGATTATCTTTTTGGAGGGAAGGAGAGCGGGGAACACAGAGAGGTCCCTGAAATTGTAATTGGCTAAGATTTGGAGGCTTCCTCAAGATCCCATGTGTTGCCATAGGATGTTACACACGGCCCCTGAACCACTAGGAGACCCCTAGTCATTCCCCGTCCTGGGGTTACAGGGGGCCTGTGTCCTTTTCCATTGTCTCTCCCAGGCCCTGAGACCTCACACCGCCCCACACTCCCTACCCACCGTGGGCCCCTTCATTCCAATGCTCTTAGCAGCTGGTTTGGGAATCAGGCCCCTCACTCATCTTAAACCCAAACATCCCTTTTATCTGCACCCAAGATTCCTGGGCCTCCTTGGCTTTCTTTGAGGCTGCCCTGATAGTTCAGTTGGTAAGGAATCCACCTGTGATGCAGAAGACCTGGGTCCGATCCCTGGGTTGGGAAGATCCCCTGGAGAAGGGAAAGGCTACCCACTCCAGCATTCTGGCCTGAAGAATTCTACGGACTGTATAGTACATGGGGTTGCAAAGAATCAGACCCAACTGAGCGACTTTCACTTTACTTTCAAGATTCCTGGGCGTCAAATGTACTTGTACGCGTGTGTGCGTGTGTTTCTACAAGTGATGATTACTCCTCTCGTTCCCAGTACGCCAACACAAACACTTCCTGCCTCACCCCCTCCCTGGCTTCCCTAATGGCTCGGCAGTAAAAAATCTGCCTGCAATGCAGGAGGCACAAGAGACATGGGTTCGATCCCTGGGTCAGGAAGATCCCCTGGAGAAGGGAATGGCCACCCATTCCAGTATTCTTGCCGGGAGAATCCCATGGAGAGAGGAGCCTGGCGGGCTACAGTCCATGGGGTCACACAGAGTCGGACACGACTGAACATGCCTGCACCCCCTCCCTGCCTCCCATCTGACATCTCCCTTTGCCCAGGACAGGTCTCAGAGGGCCGGCCACCCTGACAACACAGCCTCCTCAAGGACTAAAAAGAGTTGAGGACATTTCCTGGGTCCCCACAGCAGCACGTGGACAAGCAGAGGACAGAAGCGCGACCAACACCTCCCAGCGAGGAGCCTGCCCACCAGCTCAGGGGAGGCGTGTCTCCGCTGTGGACTACGTGAGCATAGAGCTTTCTCAGGACTTCACTGGCGGCTCCGTGGATGGGAATCTGCCTGTCAGTGGGGGCAGGAGACGTGAGTTTGACCCCTGGTCTGGGAGGATTCCACATGCCTCTGAGCAATTAGGCCTGTGCGCCACCCCTGCTGAGCCTGTGCTCAAGAGCCCCGGAAGCCTGGAGTCTGTGCTCTGTAAGAAGTCACCGCAATGAGGAGCCTGTGCACCGCCATGAAGGGTAGCCCCTGCTTGCCGCAACTAGAGAAACCTTGAGCAAAGCAGCAAAGACACAACGCAGCCAGAAATAAATACATAAATAAACTTAAAAAAAAATTTTTTTAAAGCCACTTTAACACACACAGCCCTGAAATCCAAAGAGAAGTAGGTAAAAGGCAGCAGGAAATATATATATTTATCCCACTTAACTGGCTTACAAACACAAGAGGTTGTCATCTTGTCCCTGGGACACAGCCTAGGCCAGGCTCATCGGTCTCTGCTCTGAGCAATTTAGGTTTTGAAAACTATTTCTTTCTTTCTTTGACCGTGCTGGGTCCTGGTTGTGGCACACAGAATCTTTAGCTGCGGCATGTGGGATCTGGTTCTGGGATCAGGGATCGAACCCAGGCCCCTTGCATTGGGAGCGTGGAGTCTCAGCTGCTGGACTGCCAGGGAAGTCCCTGCTCTGAGCTGTTGTGGTGGCTGCAACCATGAGGACCCTCTTCTGGTTGCAACCATGAGGACCCTCTTCTGGTTGGCATCTTCAGAAGGTCGGTTTCTGGTTGTCAATTCCAGCTTTGCAGTCGAAGAACTTCCATCCCTCTCCTGTCTATAAACACCGTCTGTCTGGGAGAGCGCGGTGACGGGGAAAGGAGGGAATGCTAAGCAGTTAGAGAAAGACCAGCTGAGTAGGGGGTGGGGGTGGGGAAGGGAGTCTACTTCAGTCCAGACAAGCTCCAAAGGCAGGCAGCTGTGATGGGATTTTTCTGAGCAACTTAGATTCCACCAATGAGGCATCGGTGGGGAAAAGCGCTGGAGTGGAATTACCTTCACTGTGACCTTGAGCACGGTCTGTAATAAATTAGGAGAAAGATTGTATATCGGGAGGATGTGGGGGGATGTCTCCACATGTGTCTCATTCCCCCCAAACCCATCGACTTCCCCCCACTCTCTAGACAGCATCTGTCTCCAGGGGCTGCCCCTCCCCCCCGCCCACAGCACACACACACTTTATCCCAGTCACCATGCAGTGGCAGCATCAGAGCCCACCGTGATTTCCTGCTCTGCGATCGTGCATCCCCAGGACCCCGAGCCTCTGGAACCCACGCCCTCAGGCTCAGTTCTCAGTGGCATGCTTTCCCCAGCATCCTCAGCAAACCCACCGTGAGAGCAAGCAGAGGCTTGTCACGGGTGCCAGTCACCCAGTTCTCACCACGCGGCTGCTGCCACCTTGACGACACCGTGAGACTCCACAATACTCTCCCAGGCTGGAATTTGGGGTGGAGTCCAGTGCAACGGAGGAAAGAGGAGTTTACCAAAGATCAACCTAAACTCAACTGCACAGAGAAGCTGTGATGCCCCAGCAGTTTCTGGAAAGCACAAGAGATTGGGGTGGGTGCGTGCGGGGGACTACTTACTCACAAGCTACACAAGGCGAGCGTGTCTGTGGCTGTTAAAGGGCGTGTGGTGACAACGACCAGACAAATCCAGGTTAACTTGGGTGGATCAGTTCTTTTTTTTGTTTTCATTTTATTTATTTTGGCTGGGCTGGGTCTTCACTGCCGCACTCGGGCTTTCTCCAGTTGGGGTGCACAGCTGCTCACCACGGTGGCTGCTCCTGTTGCAGAGCGTGGGCTCCAGCCGTGCAGGCTCAGTAGTTGTGGCGCATGGGCTGAGTTGCCCTGCAGCGCATGGAATCTCTTCACACCAGGGACTGAACCTCTGTCCTCTGCACCGGAAGGCAGATTCTCACCCAGCAGACCTCCAGGGACGTCCCTGGGTCAGCTCTTAATGCTGGAGAGATTCCGGGTCACAGACAGGCATCTTCTAATGCCAGTGAGATTCTGGGTCGCGGACAAGCGTCTTGGTGCGATGGGAAAGACTGATACCTAATGTGAAGGTCCGGTTGGCATCCCAGTTCCCTCACTGAAAGGCTGGATTCTGGGGGGCCATCCATTGTACTGAGCCTCAGGTTCCTGATCTGTAGTACGTGAGCTCGAATGCCTTTCTGGCACATACAAAGGGTAGGTGAGAGGCACAGATAAGCTAAAATATTCGAAAGGCTCTATTACAAGTCATGACACCGTGTCCTCAGTAGCACATCCCAGGATGCCTGCCTGAGTGGAAGGCAGGGTGGGCTGCAGGGTCCCCCGAGGACCACACATCTCACAGATAGCCTAGAGAAACATCCCATGGGCTTAGGCAAATTTGCCTAGCTTCGCTGACTTATTAATCTTAGGGTTTCAGGCTGCGTTACTTTAATTCCCTGAGCCTCAGTTTCCCTGTCTGCAATGTGAACAATCACAGGGAATTTGAAGATTATCACGCCTTTTATCTAAAGCACTTGGCATATGCAATAGATATTCAAGAATTGCTGGGAGCTTCCCTTTCTGAAGGCACTGGGGATGTGTTACAAAGAGGAGAGAATTCTGAAGAGGCACTAGACTGCTGTTTTCCAACATCTGGAGGGCTGTCATGAGGAAGTGAGTAAACTTTTGATGTGTTGCTTGCAAAACTAGAAGCAGTGGGGAGTCCCAGGGACTTCTGTTCCATAGGAGGTGAGCCATTTCGGTGTTGTTCCACAGAACACACTGCTCCATAACGTTAGAAAAGAGCTCCCTGACGTGGGAGACAGAATGGACTGGAGTTCCCTTTCCACTCCAGAATGCTGTGATCTGTAACATATGTTCCTTTAATTCCCTAATGTCTGTTTTCACGCAGAGATAAGATGTGTGAAGGCGATCCCATAGACGCTTATGACAGCTACTCCAGTGTACATAAGTCTTCAGCAAATAAACTCTCTCAGCTCTACTTCAGGAGCAGTCGTTTAGGAAATTCTTCTGCCACCTTGTCTGTAGCAAGAATAGCAACCTTGATGTCTTTGCTGAAAAGCTAAAGCCCAGGCAAGTCAGGTTAAAGATGGCCAAAATCCGACTCTGCCCCTGGGCATTTGAGGAAGCTAAGCTTGGCACATTGCGATCTAGGCAAATTCCAACCTGCTCATCCCCTGTATTGTCATTTATTTTTTCAATTATATAGAAAAGCGCAGAATAATGTATACCCAATGTATACACCAGGCAGGTTTAAGAACTCTTCACTGTGTCTTGTTTGCTTTAGATCTCTAAAAAAGCTTCTCTACTGTTTCTTTGCTTCTCTATTTTATTAATTTTTCTCCAGAGTTTATGATTTTCTTCTCTGTTCTTTTTGGTTTTCTCTGCTGTCCTTTAAGAATCTTCCATTTTAAAATTCCTTTCTTTTTACATCTTTTTTTAAAAAAAAAACGTTATTCTTTTTGTAAATTTTATTTATTGACATGTACACACTGTTACCTCAGTGGCTCACATGGTAAAGAATCTGCTTGCAATGTGGGAGACCTGGGTTTGATCGTTGGGTCAGGAAGATCCCCTGGAGAAGGGCATGGCAACCCACTCCAGTCTTCTTGCCTGGAGAATCCCATGGACAGAGGAGCCTGGCGGGCTGCAGTCCATGGAGTCGCAGAGTCGGAGCCGACTGAGCGACTGACACCGTGCGCTCCCCACCGCTGCGTCTACTCACGCGTGTGTTTATTTCTGGCACTGCTGCGCTTACTTACGCCTGTTTATTCTGGCCGCTCCGGGTCTTCGCGGCTGCAGGCGGGCTCTCTCCAGGCTCCGAGAGCGGGAGCTGCTCTCCACCCAGGTGCGCGCGCGGGCTTCTCATTGCGGTGGCTCCTCTTGCTGCAGAGCACAGGCTCGGGGAGCACGGACTTCAGTAGTTGCAGCTCGCAGGCTGAGCCGTTTCGACTTGCTGGCTTCAGTAGTTGTATCCTACGGGCACAGTTGCTCCGAGACATGTGGAACCTTCCTGGACCGGGGATCGAACCCCAGTCTCCTGCATTAGCAAGTAGATTCCCATCCACTGCGCCACCAGGGAAGTCCTATCTTTATTTTCTTAATGTGACTATAAGGCTATAGATTCACTTCAGCTATCACAATGTGTGGTTCTATTATTTAGATCTAACTATTGTGTCACTTCCATTGTGGTATTATCTTTAATCCATGCGTTCTTTAGGAGTGCCTGTTTTAATGTCCGAGTACGTTAAAATTTTCAACTGATTTTTCATTTAGTTGCTTTAATAATAGAAGCATAGATGGGGAAACAGTGGCTGACCTTATTTTCTGGGCTCCAAAATCACTGCAGATGGTGATTGCAGCCATGAAATTAAAAGACACTTACTCCTTGGAAGGAAAGTTATGACCAACCTAGACAGCATATTCAAAAGCAGAGACATTACTTTGTCAACAAAGGTCTGTCTAGTCAAGGCTATGGTTTTTCAGTGGTCATGTATGGATGTGAGAGTTGAACTATAAAGAAAGCTGAGCGCTGAATAATTAATGCTTTTGAACTGTGGTGTTGGAGAAGACCCTTGAGAGTCCCTTTGACTGCAAGGAGATCCAACCAGTCCATCCTAAAGGAAATCAGTCCTGAATATTCATTGGAAGGACTGATGTTGTAGCTGAAACTCCAATACTTTGGCCACCGGATGTGAAAAGCTGACTCATTGGAAAAGACCCTGATGCTGGGAAAGATTGAGGGCAGGAGAGAAGGGGACGACAGAGGATAAGATGGTTGGATGGCATCACCGACTCAATGGACATGGGTTTGGGTGGACTCTGGGAGTTGGTGACGGACAGGGAGGCCTGGCATGCTGCGGTTCATGGGGTCGCAAAGAGTCGGACATGACTGATCGACTGAGCTGAACTGAATAATAGCAGCTTTTGAAAATCATGTCTTTATATGTGATCCTTTTCTTAATTCTTCATGTGTCCTTTTTTAAAAATTTTATTTATTTTTAACTTCATGTGTTCTTTAAAGGATGCTGCTGTGCTGCGTAGTCACTTCAGTCATGTCTGACTCTCTTCGACCCCATGGGCTATAGCCCACCACGCTCCTCTGTGCCTGGAATTCTTCAGGCAAGAGTACTGGAGTGGGTTGCCATGCCCTCATCCAGAGGATCTGCCCAACCCAGGGATCGAACCCAGGTGTCCAACATTGCAGGCAGTTTCTTTACTACTGAAGCACCAGGGATCCTCTTTAAAGGATACGTGCTATCTATTTTTACTGGAAGCAGACCTCTGTATCTGTGTTTCTTAAATAAAAAAAATTTTTTTTTTTTATCATGTCGAACAAATCTTCGGTAGATTATCTGATCATCGCTTACTTGACCTGGCCCTTTCTAATAAAGATGTGTTAAAAACCTTCCTCACTGTGTTTTAGATACTTTCTGATTCTTTGAGCTTTTACTTTGTGTAGTTCAGGGTTTTATGTTAAGTGTATAAAAGATTATGGTTACTGTACCTTGTGGATTATGTTTTAGCATGATGCAATACCTTTCTTTATCCTAACTTAAAGAAAATCCTATTTGTCATTAATACTATAAAGCTTCATTTGATTAATATATGCCTTGACTATCATTTCCTAGACTTTTCTTTTTAACCTTTCAATGTTCTAGAAAAATTTCTGGATTTGATTTGTTGTTCATGTGGTTTAATCCAATTGGATGGTCTCTGTCCTTTAATAGGCAGGTTGATTCAATTTCTATTTATTGTGATGACTGCTATTACATTTAAAACTCATTTCCACTTTCTGGTTTCTCTTTATCAGCTTTTACTTTTCCTCTCTTTCTTCTTCTCTGCCTTCTGTTGAGCTAACACAGTTTTCTATGTTCTCTTTATCTTCTCCTTTTCTTTCTGATTCTCTTGATGGCGTTTCTTTTCTGTACGTAAACTTTTATTTATTTTTGGCTGTGCTGGATCTTTGTTGCTGTGGAGGGTTTTTTCCTAGTTGTGGCAAGAGGGGGCTGCCCTGTGGTTGTGGAGCACAGGCTTCTCACTGTAGTGACTTCTCGTTGCAGAGCCTGGTCCCAGGGTGTGGGGGCTCAGCAGCTGTGCCAGGGGCCTTCAGAGGTTGCAGCTCCTCTAGAACGCAGGCTCAGGGGTTGTGTTGGCTGGGCGTAGTTGCTCTGAGGCATGTGGGATCTTCCTGGACCAGGGATCGAAGAGCCCACGTCTCCTGCAGTGGCAGGCAGATTCTTGACCCTGAGCCACCAGGGAAGCCCCTCTTGATGGTATTTCTGTTCTTTTAGCCTTCACGTTATTTTTCAGGGCTAAAGATTTTGTTTATCTTTGATGTTCCTCAGTTTCGCAAAGATATGTCTATGTGTGGATTGAATTTTATTTTTCTTGGTACATAGAGAATATCTATAATATGCAGTGAAAGTCGCTTAGTCATGTCCAACTCTTTGCGACCTTAGTCATGTCCGACTCTTTGCATGGACTATACAGTCCATGGAATTCTCCAGGCCAGAATACTGGAGTGGGTAGCCTTTCCCTTCTCCAGGGGATCTTCCCAACCCAGGGATCAAACCCAGGTCTCCTGTATTGCAGACAGATTCTTTGCCAGCTGAGCCACAGGGAAGCCCAAGGATACTGGAGTAGATAGGCTATCCCTTCTCCAGGGCATCTTCCCAACCCAGGAATCAAGCTAGGGTGTCCTGCATTGCAGGAGGATTCTTTGCCAGCTGAGCTCTCAGGGAAGCCCAAGACTGTGGCTTTATTCAATTCTGGAGTTTCTCGTGGGTTTCTCCTCTCTCGTACTGTCTCGGGTCTCTACTGGTGCGTGTGAGAGTCTCTCCATTTCTCGTGGGTTTCTCCTCTCTCGTACTGTCTCGGGTCTCTACTGGTGCGTGTGAGAGTCTCTCCATCGCTTCTGTCTGCTTCTGTCTCAGTCTCTATTTCTCTGTCCTTCTTTATGGTATTACCTTCACTTACTCTTTGCCTGCTTCTTCTTTTTCTGCTGTACCGGGTCTTAGCTGTGGCATGTGGGATCTAGTTCCCCAATCAGGAGTCACACCTGGGCCCCCTGCCCTAGAAGCGTGGAGTCTGAGCCCCTGGACCACCAGGGAAGTCCCTCTTTGCCTGTTTCTAGTCTAGATTTTATCCTACTCATCGAGTCTTTAATTTTAATTACCATATATTTTTTATTTTTCAGATTTCCAACTGCTTATTTTTCATATACTCCTGTTCTTTATTCACTGATGCTTGGTTATTGTTTTATCATATTGTTAATGCCCATGAATGATTTTCTTCATTGGCCTTTAAGGAGCCTAAGCATAATGAGTTTAAAAATCCTTTTTATTTAGTTATATTGTTTTAATTTCTAATTGAATGAATGAATGAAATTGATCTTCCTGATATTGATTTTTCCACTTAGAGTTCAAGTTCCTAATTTTGTTTCCTAGGCTCCTGTTTTGTGGGCAGTTTCTCTCTCCCTCTGGTAGTTCTGCTACTGTCTCCTTTCTCCCACCCTCCGCATCCCCATAGCAAGCAATGCAGAGCCAGATCCAACAGAAACCCCGAGGCCATCTCAGAATCAGGCAGCAGCTGCGCTCGGGTCCTCTTCAAAGGGTGCGTCTGGGTCTCCCACCTTCCTCTCTGGATGTCAGCTATGAAAAAACAGAAACCTTGTCAACTGTTGCGGCAGCTCTTCCCAAGGGGAAGCCCCACTCGAGCTCTGCCTTTAGGTGGAGATCCCATTTCTGTTTCCCTACCATATTTGTTGTTGTTCAGTCGCTAAGTCATGTTAAACTCTTTGCAACCCTGTGGACTGTAGCATGCCAGGCTTCTCTGTCCTTAACCGTCCCCTGGAGTTTGCTCAAACTCAGGTCCATGACGACATGATGCCATCCAACCATCTCGTCCTCTGTCGCCCCCTTTCCCTCCTGCCCTCAGTCTTTGCCAGCATCAGGGTCTTTTCCAGTGAATTGGCTCTTCGCATCAGTTGGCCAAAGTACTGGAGCTTCAGTTTCAGCATCAGTTCTTTATACTTGACACTAATTTAAAACACTAATATTTAGATTCCACATGTAAATGATATCATACAGCCTTTGTCTTTCTTTCTCTGACTTAGTTCACGCAGCTTAATGCCCTCCAAGTCCGTCCACGTTGCTGCAGATGGAAATTTCATTCTTCTTTATGGCTGAGTAGTATTCCCTGATATATACCACATCTTCTTCTCAGTTCATCTGTGGATAGACACTTAGGGTGCTACCATATTTTGACAACTGCAGGTAATGTTGCTATGAACATCGAGGTGTGTGTATCTTTTTTAATACAACAAACCAGCGAATATAATGAAAAGAAACCGAGTCACAGAGAACAGACTAGAGTTTGCCAGTGGGGAGAAAGAGGAGAGGAGAGGAAATATAGGGGTAGGGGTCTCAGAAGTACAAGCTATTTGGTATAAAATGAACTACAGAGATATATTGTACAACTTGGGGGATATAGCCAATACTTTATAATAACTGTAAATGGAATTTATAACTTTTAAAGATTGTTCATCAGTAATCAAATCAGTCAATCCTAACTGAAATGAATCCTGAATATTCATTGGAAAGACTGATGCTGAAACTGAAGCTCCAATACTTTGTCCACCGGATGTGAAAAGCTGACTCATTAGAAAAGACCCTGATGCTGAGAAAGATTGAAGACAGGAGGAGAAGGGAATGACAGAGGATGAGATGGTTGGATGGCATCACCAACTCAGTGGACATGAGTTTGAGCTAACTTGGAGAAGATGGTGAAGGACAGGGAAGCCTGGCACGCTGAAGTCTGAGGAATCAGAAAGAGTCAGACACAACTGACTGACTGAACAAGAACAAATACGTATAACTGGTTTACTTGGGGACTGATTTACTCTGAAAGTATCACGACATTGTAAATCAACTATACTCCACTAAAAATTTTCTAAAAAATAAAAAAATTAAAATTGTGAATCACTATATTGTATACCTTTAAACTTAAATAATATTGTATAGCAATTCCAACTTCAATAAAAGTGCAAACAAACCCATAGTATTTATTACTGTTGTGCTCTGTGACGTCTTCAGCTATAACATATTCACATCAAGTTTGCATGTCACAGACGTCACCCGATCACGGGTGCAGGAGAAGGCTTGTCCACCATGCATAACCTGGACGCCTTGAGCTGGCGAGCATCAGGCAGGAACATCAGTGTTCTTTGCCACCCACATTTTTCCCACCAGAACTTTTAATAAATACAAAATACATTGACTTGCATTTCATCTCCCTTCATTTTTCTTCATTTGCATATTTCAACCAGAAGCAGGCAGCAGGAAAATTGAAATGTTTGGGCCATTTAGAGACTGGATAATCAGTTCTTAAATGTGCAACCTACTTGCTTTTCACAGAATTTTTAAGTGGTGATGGAGCTGGTGTTTGTGAGGGAAAATAATATAAGGAAATTAGAAGTGTAATATACTGATCTATTATAGTCAAAGAATTCTGAACCAGCCAATTGGAACCTAGAGCACTTTGGCAAATTCCAAGGGACAAAGGCAAACAGCTTTCATGTGGACTTTCAATAGGGTTTTGCAATCTACAATGTATTGCTGTGCTCTGGCTTTTAATACGTTTTTTTATTAATGTTCCATTTTTCTCCTGGTACAGGAGCTTCACTCATCATTCTTAATGTTTCTGCATTGCTTGGAACTGTCAGAAGTCATTTCCTTGTGGTTAGAGGCACAAATAGCTTCAGCTTTCCTCAGGGGGTCGCCAGGTCCTACCTCAGCCCTCTGCCGGGGAAAGGGCCAAGTGAAGAACCACCGGGGAGATGGCGAGAGGCTGAGCGCCCAGCAGCAGCTAAGAATGGCAGCGTTTGGGGAAGAAAGGAGCTCAAAGCCATCCAAGTGGTAGCTATCACTGAGATGTTTGCAGCCTGGGCCCTGGCTGACTGTTTCTGGTTAAATGACTCCACTGCCTTCAGATGCTGCTGCTTTGGAAATATTGAGCAGAATATTCAAGCAATTTATTTTTATTCACATTTACCCAACAAATGTATTTATTGAGCACCCACTCTCGGCTGGAGACTTTTATGTTCACGACTTCCTATGATCTCTCCTGGAGACTGTAAGGAAACGGGCAGGGTCGGAACTGGCACGTGGAGAGACAGGGTGAGGAGCAGGGGCCGACGGGATGAGAGCGGATGAGGCCTGTAAAGTCAGCCTGAGCGCGGGCAGCGCCTTGAACGGGCAGTCACAGAGCGCATGCGTGGTTGGGGGGCGTATCCTGCGTTACCTTGAGGTCAAGGCTGATTTTCGGTGGATGAGGTCACAGCTCTGTCGGCTGTCCAGGAGAAGACACAGCTCACACAGGCTCTAGAGGAGCCTCAGGCCCGCAAATCTGAGCCAAATCATTCTTGTCTCATCCTCCCCAGAAGGATCCCAGGCACCCCCCTCATTCCTATTCTCCAAACCTATGAAACCGCCTAATCCAGCTGGTCCAAATTTAAACCCCTAAACTTCAAGCAAGGGATGGAGGGGAGCAGCGGCCTACGGCCAAGCGGGCCCAGCGCCTGGCAGCGTAAGCAGCTCCGAGGAGCTTGTTCGAGAGAATGTCAGCACCCACCGCGGGGCTTCTGCATCAGAATCTGCATTCTAACAAACTCCCGAGTGAGTCCTGTGCACAGTCAAGGATTCAGAAGCGCTGACTTGGGGCACCTCTGTGAATGGGGAGGGCTTCCCCGCTGGCTCAGCAGGAAAGAATCTGGCTGCCACGCAGGAGATGCAGCTTCAGTCTCTGGGTCAGGCAGATCCCATGGAGGAGGAAACGGCAACCACTCCAGTATTCTTGCCTGGAGAATCCCCATGGACAGAGGAGCCTGGTGGGCTACAGTCCATGGGGCCGCAAAGAATCAGACACGACTGAAGCGATTGCACAGGCACGCATGTGGGTGGGGAACAAAGTGCCCATCTTCCCCCCAGCTCCACCCTACCCCGCCCCAGGCTTCTCCGCACACCTCCCCAAGCCCTCTTCCCTAATACTGACTGCCGTAGGCAAGGAGGGATGTTGTGGAATCGCTCCAAGGAGGAGGTGGGTGAAGAAGGCCCTTCTCCAGGAAAGGCGTTTGGCCCACGTTAAAGCCCAGGTGGGAAGGTCGGGTTCTTGGCATTCTGGCAGCTGAGAGGGCTGGGGTGAAGGGATCTTTTGCCCGAGAAATATCCCTCCTAAGAGGAATTCCTGACCTACCTCATGGGCACCCTTTGTCCCACGCAGGAGGCAGCCACTCTTAAGTCACCGAGGCCCGGCTGCCCACTGGGGTCACCTGGGCGCTTTCAAAGTGCACCATCAAGTCCCACCTGCGCTTTCAAATGGTGGGGGACGGGACCCGTGTTATTAACGGAAACCCTGAGTATTCAAAGTGCCCGTATTGTTCTCATGGGTGGCTAGGGCTGAAACCCACTGGGGAAGGCAAACTTAGAAAGTTAAATATAGAAACTGAAGTTAGGAATGCAGGGGCTTTCCTGGGGGTCCAGTAGCTGAGACTCCACGCTCCCCACACAGGGGCCTGGGTTCGATGCTTGGTCAGGGAGCCAATCCCACACACGACAGTGAAGGTCCCGAGTGCCGCCACTGAGACCCAGCGCAGCCAAGTAAATAAATACTTAAAAAGCAAAGTTAGAAATGCAAAACCCTAACTGCTCTAACTGCTTCCCACCACTGCGGGCCTCTCCCTCCTCCTCCCCTAACTCCCCATTTGGCCAAAGCTGGAGACAGTGATGGAGGGGCAGAGAAGGAGGCGCCAAACGTGACGGAGGCTCCCAGGGTTCAGGTCCTGCGGGCAGATATCCTGTCACACCTGCCGTGGCCGGAGAGCTGGGTGCAAGTGGCAGGCCTTTGTGATGGAAAACCAACCGGCCCTGGAGGGAACCGGGTGTGGCTCACCCAGCCCCCGGCCCAGGGCGCCCCACTCGGACAGAGCCAGGGAGAACTCCGCAGCTGTGTGGCACCCCACGCCCATGGCTCTTTTTAATCTTCGGCTATTTGTTTTTCAAATTTCCTCTTAAACCCCTTAATCTCCCTTCTACATCTTAGCTGTCAAGAGTCTCCTCTGGGATTCTCATTTTGCAAGTTATCATCCCCTGCCTGAATGATACAAATTTGTTTTTTTGACTTTTTTTTTTTAATTTAACCGATTTCACACTGAAATTTTGAACTAGCTAAGACCATCCCCATGGAAAAGAAATGCAAAAAAGCAAAATGGCTGTCTGGGGAGGCCTTACAAATAGCTGTGAAAAGAAGAGACACGAAAAGCAAAGGAGAAAAGGAAAGATATAAGCATCTGAATGCAGAGTTCCAAAGAATAGCAAGGAGAGATAAGAAAGCCTTCCTCAGTGATCAATGCAAAGAAATAGAGGAAAACAACAGAATGGGAAAGACTAGAGATCTCTTCAAGAAAATTAGAGATTCCAAGGGAACATTTCACGCAAAGATGGGCTCGATAAAGGACAGAAATGGTATGGACCTAACAGAAGCAGAAGATATTAAGAAGAGGTGGCAAGAATACACAGAAGAGCTTCACGACCAAAATAATCATGATGGGGTGATCACTCACCCAGAGCCAGACATCCTGGAATGTGAAGTCCAGTGGGCCTTAGAAAGCATCACTATGAACAAAGCTAGTGGAGGTGATGGCATTCCAGTTGAGCTATTTCAAATCCTGGAAGATGATGCTGTGAAAGTGCTGCACTCGATATGCCAGCAAATTTGGAAAACTCAGCAGTGGCCACAGGACTGGAAAAGGTCAGTTTTCATTCCAATCCCAAAGAAAGGCAATGCCAAAGAATGTTCAAACTACCACACGATTGCCCTCATCTCACATGCTAGTAAAGTCATGCTCAAAATTCTCCAACCCAGGCATCAGCAGTACGTGAACCATGAAATTCCAGATGTTCAAGCTGGTTTTAGAAAAGGCAGAGGAACCAGAGATCAAATTGCCAACATCTGCTGGATCATGGAAAAAGCAAGAGAGTTCCAGAGAAACATCTATTTCTGCTTTCTTGACTATGCCAAAGCCTTTGACTGTGTGGATCACAATAAACTGTGGAAAATTCTTCAAGAGATGGGAATACCAGACCACCTGACCTGCCTCTTGAGAAACCTATATACAGGTCAGGAAGCAACAGTTAGAACTGGACATGGAACAACAGACTGGTTCCAAATAGGAAAAGGAGTACGTCAAGGCTGTATATTGTCACCCTGCTTATTTAACTTCTATGCAGAGTACATCATGAGAAATGCTGGGCTGGAAGAAGCACAAGCTGGAATCAAGATTGCCGGTAGAAATATCAATAACCTCAGATATGCAGATGACACCCCTTTATGGCAGAAAGTGAAGAGGAACTAAAAAGCCTCTTGATGAAAGTGAAAGTGGAGAGTGAAAAAGTCGGCTTAAAGCTCAACATTCAGAAAACGAAGACCATGGCATCCGGTCCCACCACTTCATGGGAAATAGATGGGGAAACAGTGGAAACAGTGGTTGACTTTATTTTTTGGGCTCCAAAATCACTGCAGATGGTGACTGCAGCCATGAAATTAAAAGACGCTTACTCCTTGAAAGGAAAGTTATGACCAACCTAGATAGCATATTGAAAAGCAGAGACATTACTTTGTCAACAAAGGTCTGGCTAGTCAAGGCTATGGTTTTTCCAGTGGTCATGTATGGGTGGGAGAGTTGGACTGTGAAGAAAGCTGAGTGCCGAAGAATTGATGCTTTTGAACTGTGGTGTTGGAGAAGACTCTTGAGAGTCCCTTGCACTGCAATGGAGACCCAGTCCATCCTAAGGGAGATCAGTCCTGGGTGTTCATTGGAAGGAATGATGCTAAAGCTGAAACTCCAATACTTTGGCCACTTCATGCGAATAATTGACTCATTGGAAAAGACTCTGATGCTGGGAGGGATTGGGGGCAGGAGGAGAAGGGGAAGACAGAGGATGAGATGCCTGAATGACATCACCGACTCGATAGATGTGAGTCTGAGTGAACTCCGGGAGTTAATGATGGACAGGGATGCCTGGCGTGCTGTGATTCATGGGGTCGCAAAGAGTCAGACACGACTGAGCGACTGAACTGAACTGAACTGAATCCATCAGAAACCACTTACCTGGACACACATGGGTGTGTGCGTGGCAATAGGGTGGGTGGCTGGCGTCCTGAATACGTTTGTTTTCCAGTGGGCTGTGGGAAGAGGCTGTGGGCATGCCCAGCTGTGCCAGGCCCTGAGTCAGCCCAGACTGATTCCTGCCGTGTAACCAAAGCAGATGTGGGAACCCAAACTGCTGATTCTTCAACCTCAGCTATCAGGGCATCTGGAATGTCCCCAGTTGTAAGGCCTTGAGCTTTTCTACAAATTCACCTATCTACAAAGTGTAAATACCCCTGAGAAAAGAGCTGGTAAGCCCCTGAGAGTTACTGGGTTTGCATATTTGCCTACGAGCTATGTCCTCAAGGCAGGAGACCCCAGAAAGACCACCTGGGCCCCAGGAAACCTGGGAGACCCTCCACGTAAGAGCACTGAGGAGTGGCAGAGAGAGGGTGCCCAGAGCGTTTTCTTTTTGTTTTGTTTTGTTCACTCGTTTCACATTCTGTAAAATGCAGAACGTCCTAGACAGGACCAAGATCGATTGTTGCTAGAGGAAGGAGAAGTGATGGATAAATAGGGAGAGGATTTTTAGAGCAGTAAAACTATTCTGTATGATACTACCATGGTCAATACACATGTCATTACACATTTATCAAAACTCACATGTACAACGCCAAGAGTGAACCCTGCTGTAAACTGTGGACTTCGGGCGATAACTTTGTGTAATGTAGATTCATAAACTGTGACAATTATACAGCTATGTGGGCTTCCCTGGTGGCTCAGATGGTAAAGAATCTGCCTGCAATTCAGGAGATCTGGGTTTGATTCCTGGATTGGAAAGATCCCCTGGATGGCAACCCACTCCAGCATTCCTTCCTGGAGAATCCCCATGGACAGAGGAGCCTGGTGGGCTGCAGTCCATGGGGTCACAAAGAGTCGGACATGACTGAGTGACTAAGCAGACCTCACAACATATGACTCTGCAGGAGATGCGGGTGGCGCAGGGGTCAAGAATCCACCTGCCAATGCAGGAGACATGGGTTTGATCCCTGGTTTGGAAAGATCCTCTGGAGAAGGAAATGGCAAAACACTCCAGTATTCTTGCCAGAGTAATTCCACGGGTAGAGGAGCCTGTTGTGCTAAGTCCATGGGGTCGAGTCGGACAGAACTCAGTGACTAAACAACAACAAAATGCTGCTATGCTCAGGGAGGCGGGGGCTTTGATAACAGGGGAGGTTGTGTGTTTGTGAGGGCAGGGAGAAACGTCCAGCACTCTCTGCTCGATTTTGCTGTGAAGTGAAAACCAGCTTCAGTTTGGTGTGGGCAATGGAGGGGAGAGGGGGCGCATCGATAGGGTGCATTTCTGGTTTGTTTGCCCCCCCCTGCCACCACCACCATGCAATGAGTAAATGACTTCATGAAGATGAAATGGAAGATGTGAACATCGAGCATCCTAATCGCATTTCCGCCCGACTAATCCATGCGTGTGTTTCTCAGTGGTCCTCCACTCTAGCCACAGGAGCTTTCAACAGCACAGCTGCCTGGGCTTGCTGCCGTTTATTTAGAGATTCTTCTACCCGACTTACTTAAAATGGTCAGACTTCCTCCACTTCGCAAGACAGCTTCATCTGCCCAGCCTTGCTTGCTGGAGACAGTGGCAGGTCTAAAATTTTTAGAGTTTAGAGCCCAGTCTGGTTGTTGGGGTGTGTGTGTTCCTAGCGTCTGCATAGAAGTGACACATTCATTGTCAAAGGGGAAAAGGCAAGACCTGTGGGTTGGGAAATCAGAGGTTCTACTGTTTTACCTTTTTAAAAACTTGAAGCTTACCTCCATAGTAGAAAATTTCCAGTTTTTGACGGAAACCTAAATCAAACTTAAAACATAGTATTGCAAACACCATTTAGCTTCTATATAAGTGTCCCTGTGTATCACTGGGACATGGGCTGTCTGTCCCTCCACTGGGTGGCGTCTTGAAATCCTTCCACTGTTATTAAACTCAGTCTTCTCCCCTCATGGGGCTTAACTGGTGGTTCAGTTGGTAAAGAATCTGGCTGCGATGCAGGA
This sequence comes from Bos javanicus, assembly GCF_032452875.1. Classification (NCBI taxonomy): domain Eukaryota; kingdom Metazoa; phylum Chordata; class Mammalia; order Artiodactyla; family Bovidae; genus Bos; species Bos javanicus. Next base: position 58,125,958 of record NC_083891.1, on the reverse strand, counting down.
GACCCAGGTTTGATCCCTGGATTGGGAAGATCCCCTGAAGAAGGGAATGGCAACCCACTCCAGTGTTCTTGCCCAGAGAATTCCATGGACAGAGGAGCCTGGAGGGCTACAGTCCATGGGGAGGTGGGGACAGTTGGACATGACTGAGCAACTCACACACGCTCCACTCTTAGTAGGTATGGCTTGCTTGGCCAGTACCCACCAGACACCTTCACCTTGAGCCTTCCAGGCTGCCATCAAGTGTGAAAGCAGTTGCCCAACCACTTGAGAAATGTGTGTCCCCGAAGCATACGGAAGCTCCCAGCACGGGGTTCTACCCGGCGAACCCAGTGCCGGGTTGCAGGGCTGGTTTGTCTCTCCAGGTACAGGCCTGGCTCTCATTCTAGACACTGGGGCTGCAGCTGAGGCCATCCAGAATGAACCCCCATCACTTCTATTTGATAAAGACCAATAACCTCTAAGGGGCTTCCTAGGTGGCGCTAGTGGTCAAGAATCCGCCTGCCAGTGCAGGACACCCAAGAGACACAGATTCGATCCCTGGGTCAGGAAGATCCCCTGGAGAAGAAAATGACAACCGACTCCAGTATTCTTGCCTGGAGAATCCCATGGACAGAGGAGCCCGGCGGGCTACATTCCATGGGGCTGCCAAGAGTCAGACACGACTGAGCGACTGAACACACACAACACAATAGCCTCAAAAAGGCCAAACAAGATTAGGCTTTCTAATGAGCCACAGCAGTGCTTTTAGCACTGGCTGAGCCACATTCGAGTCTTAGATGTCTTGGTGAAGTTTATTTCAGAATATCACCATGTTCAAAGGACTGCCAAAAATCTTAGCCACATTAAGGAGCTTTTTATTTTTAAAAATATTTATTTGGCTGCCCCGAGTCTTACTTGCAGCATGTGGGATCTAATTCCCTGACCAGGGACTGAACCTGGCCCCCTGCCCTGGGAGCGTGCGGTCTTAGCTACGGGCCCACCAGGGAAGTCCCTGAAGAGCTTCTTAAAGTTTGTATTAACCAACTATAGGACCTCTGGAAGACGCTAAAATAATAAAGTTCTGACCTAACATTTAAAAATTCTTTTAGTTCGGGGTGGGGGGGGAATCTATTTTTCTTTAAAAACAGTTTACTAAAGGGCACAAGAGAAAATTTTTCTTAGGAAGTATCCTGTAAATTTTTTTCTATCGCTTTGCTGATTTCAACAGGAGGAGTCCATCACTGTCTCAATAACCAATTTTAGTGAAGATGAAAGGCTAAAGTGCAGGCTGCCCCCGCCCCCACAGACCGCTCCCGCTGGTCGTCACCAACTCGGAGCTCAGTCACGGCACGGTTACAGCACAGAGGAAGACACAGGTGACCGCGGGTGCCGTTTAGAGTGCAAGCGGATACTCGGGCAGCATCAGGCTGAGGAGTCATCTGCCAATTTCTGGGGACACACAGGGTGCTGAGGGCTGTTCGCATCCTCCGCTGGAGGCTGAGGGAGGGTGCGCACAAGCCCCCGGTGCTTACGTGACCCGGTGCGGGTGGGGGTTAGTGCCGTCGTGTCCGACTCTTGCAGCCTCGCGGACTGTCACCTGCCAGGCTCCTCTGTCCATGCAACGTCCAGGCAAGAATACTGAAGCGGGTTGCCATTTCCATCTCCATAAGTGACCTGTAGGGATTCCAAATCCTTAGATCCGAGCTGGACAAACCTGAAAGAATGAGGCAGATTTGTAAGTTCTGACTGAGTAGGATGTCAACATCGTATCATTCGGCAAAAAGGGAACATTTTGGCAAAACTGAAGAGTACCTGGAAACCCCACTGGCATCCTCGTCCTTTCCAGTCCCTTGACGCTTGGCTGTGGTCCAGGCACCAGCAACACCCGTGTCCCTGGGAGTGCTGTCTCAGTGCCCCTTCCCCGGACTTCCCGAATCAGAGTCCTCGTCTACCGGGGCCAGGCTCTTCCCCAGGACGTCCGTGCCTCAGTGCCTCGCCTTTCTTTAAAGTCTGCTCACCGTGCCCCCCTCGGAGGTCTTCCCTGACCATGTGGAAATCACCGTCTACCCACACCCCTGCTTCACCTTCTCACAGAAGCTGCCCCTCCCAAAGTCAATTTATCACCTGTTCCTCCCACTGGACTGTAACCTTCTTCCAGGCCGGCTCTGAGCAGCCCCAGGACCTAAGGCAGCGGCCGGGATATTGGGTCTGATCAATATTTTAATGAAGGACTATTGTATATGCAGGACTAAACTATAACCCTGGGAAACGGAAAAGGGAGGCTGAAGGGAAGAGGAACACGGCCCTTCTACAGATCTGTGCTTTCTGCAGTTTATCAGAGGAGTACACATTGTTGCAAACTCTTATTAAATAATTTATCCAACGATCTCAAGATACACCAAACCACAAGAACAAAGCAGATTACATCTTTCCTTCCAAAGAGATTTTATAGGCTTTATTCATTTATCAGACTACACTTCTATAAATAAGAAATTATTTCCTTTTTAAGGGCCTGTTTTCCCCAGAAAAAGTAAGTGAAGAATTTTATTAAAAAATTTTTTTTTAATTATTTTTATTGCAGTATAATTGCTTTACAATGTTGTGTTAGCTTCTAGTGTAAACAAAATGAATCAGCTATACACACACATGCATCCCCTCCCTTTTGGGTTTCTCTCCCATTAGGACACTACACGGAGAAGGCAATGGCACCCCACTCCAGTACTCTTGCCTGGAAAATCCCATGGACGGAGGAGCCTAGTGGGCTGCAGTCCATGGGGTCGCTAAGAGTCAGACACAACTGAGCGACTTCCCTTTCACTTTTCACTTTCATGCATTGGAGAAGGAAATGGCAACCCACTCCAGTGTTCTTGCCTGGAGAATCCCAGGGATGGCGGAGCCTGGTGGGCTGCCGTCTATGGGGTCGCACAGAGTTGGACACGACTGAAGCGATTTAGCAGCAGCAGCAGCAGGACGCTACAGTAAAGGAGAATTGTCTTTTTAAAACCCAAATGTGACCACTGTACCGAGTTTGGACTATGCTCTGTCCTCCCAGCCACCCAGGCCCAGAGATGGCCTGCCCAGTTCCTGAAGCGCTGCAGACCCTCAAGCTGGGTTCAGCCCGATTATCGTGAGTGGCAGAGAGGTTGAACACACGCAAATCAGAGTCCACAAAAGAAAGCAATCTTTACTGATGAATCATTTATTTGAACAAGACAAGACGTCTCCATGCCGTTTCCTTTTATACAGAAAGTGGAACATTTCAAATATATTAACTTTTCTCTTCAACAAAATTTCTTTCAGTCTGGTCCCAGGAACTGCCTTTCACTTCAGGATTCACGTTTCAGTAACACATATGCACCCATTACAGCCAAAAGAGCATACTGTAGGGAAAACACAGTGGAAAATGTGTGAACACAGGTCTACAAATGAACCTGGTCTGTGAGTGTGTTCAGATCCAGTCTGGTCAGTGCTGGGCCAGGCAGAGCCAAAGGATGGCCTCTTCCCTGAGCTTGGTCTCCTAGTGCGCTGCCGGCAACACACGGCAATGCACACCCCAGCACACTGACAGCCCAAGGACCACACGCCCAGCAAACACCGCAATGCGCTACCCATTCCTGCATGGGCTTCCACACGCCCAAAACACAGCAATGCGCTGCCCATTCCTGCATGGGCTTCCTACTGTGTTTCAAGAGGTTAAAAAAACCAAATATGGATACTATTCTTGTTGAAGTTGGGAAATAAGCATTACTAGGCTTATTGTACTACTTTTTCCCTATGTTTACAGATGTGCATAATAAAAAGCAAAAAATATATAGCTGCCATTTTAGAAAACACTATACAAACATAAAAGGTAGAAGTAGCCGCTTTCAATAATTTAAAATTTACAATTTAAATGATTACTTGTAGTTAAGAGCACATACTCTGCAGACGAATTAGCCAGCAAAACATTTTAAACAGACCGCATCTCTACAGTTGCGCATGTAAACGCGCCAATATTTTTTTTTTAAAATACAGACATACAAATAAATTCCTACCTTAAATTTGGGATAGTCGTTCATTATTATGGTGACCATACCGACATATGGTAAAAACCTAAATTGTGGGATAAACAGCCAGAAATGTAAACAGTGTTTGTAATATGATAGTAATACTTAAAGACACTATGAATCAGCATTAGGGCAAAGCCTTCCTCGGGAACACCACTGACTGGGGCCATAAAAGCAACATGCACCGCTGTCTCAAAAGGCTTTATTAGTAAAAAGCAGCAGAGCTAACAGCCAGGACGATTTTTTAAGAAGGCAAGTCAGCAGGAGGAGATGCTACGTGTCTTGTCTTGCTGCACTCCGCTGTAACAGCATGAAAATAGGTGAGCCCCTTGTACAATAGAACTGGCAACTTTCACAAAGCAAGTTCTTGATTTTTCTTAGTAGAGAAGTGGGCAGACTCCAGGAGTTGGTGATGGACAGGGAGGCCTGGTGTGCTACAGTCCATGGGGTCGCAAAGAGTCGGACACGACTGAGCGACTGGACTGAACTGAAGATTCAGACAACCTATATGTAAACTGCTGAGAGAGAGACCTTTGACAGCACAAGAATAAGTGGTTTGTAACTGAAGGAATCCTCATCATTTTCATTGTGCTTATTTGCTCAGTTGTGTCCGACTGTGCGACCCCATGGACTGTAGCCCGCCAGGCTCCTTTGTCCTCGGGGATTCTCCAGGCCAGAATACTGGAGTGGGTAGCCTTTCTCTTCTCCAAGGGATCTTCCCAACCCAGGGATTGGACCCAGCTCTCCCGCACTGCAGGCGGTTTCTTTACCACCTGAGCCAGCAGGGAAGCCCCATCATTTTCATTGCACAGCACTTTTCAGATGCAACAAACAAGCTGGTTGGGCAGTGAATGCAAATGTGGATTACATCATTTATACCCAAACATGACTATGATCCCAGAGATAATAAGCCAGCAGAAACCAGCCAATGAATGACATCGCTGACAAAATCCAGAGGAGGCAATGGCACCCCACTCCAGTGTTCTTGCCTGGAGAATCCCAGGGACGGGGGAACCTGGTGGGCTGCTGTCTATGGGGTCGCACAGAGTCGGACACGACTGAAGTGACTTAGCAGCAGCTGACAAAATCAATGTCAATACAGAATCAGTTTGACCCAAGACTCCATCATGTCACTGATGATAAACATAATACCTCCTGGTACACTCCAGCCTGCTTAATGCAACAGCTCCAACCTCTCACTTCTACAGTCTCTCACCGGAGTGTCTAAAAACACAGGGCTGGCCAGCCGCAGGCCCCCCTCACCTTCCTGCACATGTTCAGGAGGAAACGCGGCAGAGTGAAAGCGATTAGAACGTGAGCAGAGGGGGAGAAGGGGCTGGAGGAGGCCTCCAACCATACGCTGATGAGTGAAGCTGCATCTTAGAAAACGGTCACCCGTGTTCTCCAGCCTTACACAGCCGGCGGGGTTTCGATGAAAGGGGTATTTCTAGCAAGGGTTAATCAGAAAAAGGGCCACCGAGAGAGGGGAAGAATCACCTTTTTGGGTATTTAATAAGAGGAGAGGCTCTGCTGTGTCAATCAGAAGCAGAACTCATGGCTAGAACAATGATGCAAAGATGGGTATGAAAAAAAAATATGATCACAGAACTTTTCTTAGTAGTGAAAACTCAGGGGAACAACCTAAATATCCATCAGAAGAGGACTAGTGAGACAAGTTACAATTCTCAGAGGAACAGCATGCAGCTGTTTAAAAGGACATAGGGATAGATTTGGCACAGAAAGTGATTTCCAACTTCCTGCTGGGTGAAAAAATAAAACTCTTTACGTAAAATTATATATTATGTATGCACACACACATCTATATAGGTACAAGGAATATCTAGAACATTCGCCACAGTGTTAAACAGTGGTTATTTCTGAAAGGATTACTTCTAATTATTTAAAATGTATAAGTAACTAATCTCCAGGTGAGGATTTATTTCCAAAATAGAATTGAATCCATGATATAGATAGAATACTGGCATTCAGCTTTAGATTTCAGGTCCTCGGGCAGTTCTGAGCTTCGTTTACTCCTCACAAAATAAAGTAGAACTGCTTACAACTCTCCTGACATATCATCTTTGGAATGAATGATTCCATTAACCTCTACATTTGACTTCTTTGTTTCTAAATATTTTTCTGGTTTCTGCATATTCTATGGAACTTAAAAGAAAAGTTAATCCTCACTCACCCTCGGGCTCGCCCTACCACATCCTTCTTTTCGAGCCAGTTCTGGCCTTCTTTGTACAAGCCTCTATCATCAACTTCATTATTATCTCCTTTAGTCAGAAATTTGATGTCTCCATTGTCTCTGGAAAGCAAAACAAGGTCCTTTCAAAGATTATTTTCAGTGCAGTATCATCAGAACAATGTCAGTTTGGCCTACCCTTTACAGGCAAGGGTGGGCATGGAGAAAAGCAGTCAAACATGACTTGGTCTTTTTCGCCTTAAGATGCCTGCTGGCAGACAACCATTCAACTCAAGCACAGATCTAATGACAATTTTGTAGACTTAAATTCAAAAACACTGAAGTTCCCCTGTTGACCAAAATGCATGGCATAGCACAGGGTGCCAGGAAGGCCCTGATTAGCTCCGGAGTCTATTTCCATCCATTCTTTGTCCTCAGGGACCAACAGGTTAACATGGATTATATTCCTCTTGACTCTAGATGTGAATAGAGTACTAGATTACACAGATCTGAACATAAGGTAATTCAAACACAAGTGTTCTCTTAGCTCTTCTCAAACTTTCTTTTCCTTACCAAACGTGGGATGTGTGAACGCCTTATTTCCTTCACCACTGAGCCAAGTAGCATACAATCCAGTTTGCAAACAAACAGGAATTATGAACGGCACAAAACTGCTGTGTTAGAGACAGGTGGGAATTGTTTTAAACATTGTAAACTGGGGCTTACATAGCCCTGACACCAGAAACACAATATTACAGCCTTATAGAACTATTAAAAGGATCTATTTTTCAGTAAGACAAATGACAAAATGTGTTAAGTAATTTGATAAAATACTAAAAGCCTACAAAGATTTGAAACCATGCCAAAGGGAGCTAGCTTATTTGCAGCCATGGTTATACAAGAAATTAAGAGGGGGAAAAAATCTGGGCTGTTGCTCACAATTCATGTAAATTATAGAAAAATATCATTATTTCTCAGTTTTGAGGAACTTCTCATCTTTGGATATTGTTTTAAAATCAGGTGCAAGTTCTGTCACAATCATGACAGAGCCTATTTCTCCACCTGTAAGTTATCAAGTACTATGAACAAGGTAATGCTAGTTGTAGTCCCAGTGTATTAACACAAACTGAAACAGGGTCATGCTAACTGACCTGTTAATGAAGTGGATATCTTAAGTATCAAATATCTCTGGGGAACACCTGGAAATACTGGATGGAATGAGAATCTCTTATCAGAAACAGACTCACACACACACACACAAACAATAACGGAGCAATGCTCCATTGTTTAAAATATACTAATACACATACCTAATTTTAATTCTACAATGCATGCAAGTAAAAGGCTGCACTAAGATGCATAAAGGTAAATGAATAACCAAATAAATAAAATGTAACATTTCCACTAATCACCTGACTGTACTCTTTCAGGGAGACAATACATTTGAGCTAGAAACAATTGCTTCTGGTCCCCAAGAAGTGTCCCATTAAGTCATCACTGACGTTTGAGGGAAAGGCAAAGCTGTTGTGAGGGGAGGGGTGGGATTAACGCAGGATATGCAGTAATCAAATCATGGGACCGGCTGGGGAAAGGAATTTTTATTCATCCAAGGCTAATATTACTGCTGAGAATGCCAGTTAGTCCATAGTGACAAAGAGAAACAGGTAGCTTTCTGCATTTCAGGAGGTAATTCTCTTATCAAAATGATCCTCAGTGACCATGAGATTTGATTTTGTTTTGAGATTCCTTCAAATAAGCAATATTATGCAAGAATACATTCCACCTTACCTTGTACAGCAAGTTCGTCAAGTGCTTTAGTAAATATCAGTTCGTTTCATTCTCACACTCGCCCTGGGGGTTACTGTGGGTAAAATACTGACATTCACATCTCACCGCCTGAGTTAAGTCACAGGTCCAAAGTCACCCCAATCACTCAATGGCAAAACTAGGAATGTAATCCAGTGTTTTTGCTACTTTCTAATCAACCACTAAAGCTGTCCACAGTCTTGTCTACAAAATAAAATCAAAGAGAAGTAAAGGCTCTTTACTTTTCGTGAACTTTGATTACTCTGTGAACTATTGGGATGTCACGTCCTTCGACTTTGAAAACAACGATTTCTCCAGCTCTAATGGGGTCTTCCCGGAAATTCGTTAGGAACAGAAGGTCGCCCCTGTGAAAGGCTGGCTCCATGCTGCCGCTGGAAAGAAACACAAAGTCACATCAGAAGTGCCCTGGACTCACCAGCCAAACGTTTCAAATCACAAAGGATATTAACAAACATACTACTTGGAATGTCAACTTTTACCAACCGTCAAGCAGAATCTATGAGCAATAAAACAAGCTCCAGAGATTCCCATCTGACTGCTCAAGGTGACAGCGGTGAGAAAGGGAGCGATTTCTTCTCGGATTTGAGCATGAAAAGGGCATTAGTGGCCCCTCGATGATTTGTTTAGGTGGAAAAAGAACTAAGAATAAGCTGGACCCCTTGAAGTAAATAATCCATTTTTAGCCTTATAAGGGTTTTACATCTATCAATACAAATACTATGGTTAATACTCTAGGGTCATTCTTGCATTCTGTCGTGTGTATGTAATTTAGTGGAAGCTGAAATCATCGAAACAGAACTCATTTCACATGTGCTTCTGCTTTGTTTTAATGCATGAGAAAATAAATAATACCTAAATACAGGGGTCTGACAGCCAATGATGAGTTAGTTTGCTGAGGGCAGGAAGGGGGAGAAAGAACCAGCCTAATGAAGAGATGGGGAGCTTTACAGGAAGACGTGGGTTCACAACAGGAGCCATTCCAGATGCTGGTCCTCCTGTCCCACCAGGGCTGCTGACCTCCCACTTGTCAGCACCCGAGGCAGGTAGCCAGGGGCAGGCAGCCGAGCCTGGCCTGCAGCTACTAAGAGGTGTATGTTACTGCCTTGCCATGAGGCCTGCAGGACCTTAGTTTCCCGGTCAGGGACTGAACCCGCACCCCTGGCAATGAAAGCTTGCAGTCCCAACCACTGAACCACCAGGGGATTGCCAAGAGGTTTATTTTTAAGTGAAACCATTGCACTAAGTCTGGTAATAGATTCAGCAATCAAAAATAGAAAATGTGAATTAAAAAGGTACAAACAGCTAGAAATAGAAAAGACTAAGAGGAAAAGAAAAAGCAGATATCTAAGTAAAAACAATTTTTTTCTTCCCCCAACATAGACCACTGGATGGACATGAGTTTGAGCAAGCTCTGGGAGTTGGTGCTGGGGAGGCCTGGAGTGCTGCGGTCCATGGCATCGCAGAGAGTCAGACACCACTGAGCAACTGACTGATGGCCTGATTGACAACAAAGAAAGTTATTTGTCCCCCCAACACAGAAATTCATCTTGTCATCTTCTGAAAATACTACATAATTGCTTCAGGGTTTCATTTTCTTTTAAAGAATGACAGTTAAAATGTTAGGATAATTTCTTAATCTACTGCTTCATCTTTACTTCATCAAAATCCCTGAAGACACGCAGTGGGAAGAGAACCATCTCCGTCTGTGATAACAAGGACCTCGTTGTTTTGTTTGTTTAAAAAATAACTCCCCGAACAAGTCTGAGAGGTAGGAAGTGTGCACTGCAGTTTGGCATAGAGTCATTATGGTGCCCCGTTAGGACCGCAGTTCTTTGAAATGTTTAAATTACATTTAAACGACTAGTAACTACTTACACTTGCTTTCCTTAAGGGCCCAGGGAGTTCCCCAAGGTCACACATCCCTTGTGATGTCAACAGCTTATGCTGACCAACCAAACTGCTTTAGAGTTTACAAAGGATGCTTTAAAAGAAGAAGAAGTCCCCACAAGCTGCGATTTCACAACAATCTCTGCATGCACGTCTGTGGACTGAAGAAGAGCCAGAGCACCTCGGACAGAGCCCTGGCTCTGCAGAAGTAACTGTGAGATGGAAGCAGCGTGCCACACTAGACCTCAGCTACCTTACTTGTGGAATGACAGGGCCATCTGAATTTGAGGGGTTTAATTTCTTCTTTTTTTCCCCAAAAGCCTTAAAATCCTTCTTTCAAATGAAATCTTACCAGGTAAAGTATAATCACATAAAATGCATAGAAGTGGAGCTGTCACAACTGAAGCAAGGCTAAGGGGGCCCAAGAGCTTGGTCCCCTTCTCTCTCCTAACGCATCCACCTGGCCCTTCGGCAGTCCTGGAGCACGGTGTGAACACCAGTGAGTAGAGCCCGCCTCAGCTCTGTGTGTGAGTTATGCCATCCTCAGGCTCCTAAGTTTATGAAATGCTGTATCTCTAGAAGTGGGTCCCTTGGCCAGTCACAGAAGGGCGGCCCAGTGAAGCCAGGGCCGGGGCTGTCCCCATCACGTGGCTGCAGGATCCAGAGGAGGGACAGGAAGCCAGGGGCCCTGCTGCTTCTCCTGCCCTGGTCGGCTCTGACCTTGCCCACAGCACTGCCACAGCCTGCCTCTCCCCTAGAGAGCAAAGGGGCTCCATGCCCACCTCAGGGAGACTCAACTATCTCAGGCATATTAGCATCTTCAGGCACTTGAAAGTGAAGCTGATAGCCGCTCAGTCACGTCTGACTCTTCACAAGTCCACGGGCTGTAGTCTGCCAGGCTCCTCTGTCCATGGAATTCTCCAGGCAAGAATACTGGAGTGGGTTTGCCATTCCCCTCTCCTAGGGGTCTTCCCGACCCAGAGATCCACCTTGGGTCTCCGCATTGCAGGCAGGTTCTTTACCCTCTGAGCCACCAGGGAAGCACAAAACATTAAAAGATGGAAGTAAACCATATTACTCTGGAGCATGAGGTCAGCATGATGAAATGCCTCAATGTCTATTGATAAAGAAGAGTTTTCAACAAAAGCCAGAAAAAAAAATGAAACCTTTTCAAAACAAGTACCAATAAAGAACACTCTAAAGCTTATCCAACTAAGACACTGAGTTTGGGTGGTCCATGCTGCTCCTGGGTCGCCGACAGCAGCTGGACAGCCGGCGGGACCCACCTCAGCACCACCACGATGGGGCTCTCGCTGCCGGTGAGGACAATCAGGCCTTTCCAGATCATGAGCGCAGAGGACACGATCATGGCGAAGTTTAAGACCTGGTAGTAGAGCTGGAAGAAAACAGGGCAAACCAGAAGTGAGGACCACGGCAGAACACCCACTTGCCCTAAGTCGGAGAGGTGCTCGTTTAAATCAAAACAAAAAAAGCTTTAGGACTTTTTTTTTTTTCCCCTAAAGTGACTTTAGGAATTGAAACGCATTCACACAAACTACAAGATTAGGAAGAATTTCAATTTTTGACCATGGAAAGTGAAAGTGTGTACTTTGAGGTGACTGTGAAGGTTACAAAAGTGGGGACAAAGGTGAATTAAAATAACTAAGGCATTCTGATGTAGTCAGTGAAAACAGGAGAACAAAATTAAAGGTACATACCATTTTTTAAAGCTCTTTGGCAAAAGTGTCAATAGCACATCATGAAACTAAATTCCCAGGTGACCAAAAAAGGAAACTGGAGTGCTGAATGGATATTAAGTGTTGGGCTATAAGATATTAAACCATTGCTTCTAAAGTAAAATCAACTTTTTGAGTCACATCAGTCTAAAGCAGAAGTTATTCACTGGAGCTCACATTCAAAAACTTGGCCACCTGCTCCACGTGACTTACCGGATTTAATAAACAACCATTGTTTCATTATGAATTGCCACTCTGATTAGGAAAGGCCCAAGTCATGGTTTTCTACAGAGATCTCCAATTTTATACAGGTTTTCAGACTACTGAGCTCCACTCTAACAAAGCAAATTATACAATCTTGCCACTTACCTAATAAAGACTATGTACTAAGAATGTATTTTCCAGTATGACTGTCTATGCTTGAAAAATTCATTGAGGGAAAGTAAAACCAATTCCTCAAAAAAAAAAAAATTTCCTTTGAGCAAGACATCTATTTGCTAAAAATAGTCAATTATATAGAAGTCTAACAAACTAATTAATCTAATCAAGTTAGCTTCAAAACCACAGATCACCTTTCTAACAACCTACCTTTAAGTGATCTACTATCTAAGCCCAGAATTGAAATCCTGGCGTCTAGAAAGAAGTCATTTCGATGGAACTACTGACAAGCTGATTGGAAATACACACCCCACATTACACTGGCGCCTTTTCTTGTTCATCTTTGCCTACCAACTCTGTATGCTTGGCACTTAATCCCCCCAGCAGAGTTTAGAAGCAAGCCCAGCCCACACTCAGTCTTTGGCAAGCAAAGATGAAATAACCAACGTCTCAGTGTTTTAAACAAACATTTCAGACCAGATATTGTGACTGGCGGGGCAGCAGAAATGCCAATGGCTGTTTTTCTTCCTCTCTTCCTCACTGCAGAAACAAAGAGTCCTTGTTTTTGCATGTGGCTCTTTCCTTAATTAACAGTAAGCAAGGGCAGCAGAAAAAGGAGGTCCCGCCTCCAAGACTGGTGGAGCAAGCATGCCTGAAAGAGTGTCATAGGATGCTATTTTGGAGGGAAAAAGAAAAAAGACAAAACTTAAAAAAAAAGTACAAGGAGGCATCAGATTTTAGCTTTTGAATCTTAATTAGAACACTAGCAAAATGTAGGCAATTGCAAACTAATGGGGCTTATCACTGAGAGTGGGAACACACAGAACTTTTCAAAGGCAAACCGACTTAGGGTTTGACACACTCCTCAGAAGACCTTCACTGACAGTGTGCAGTTGATAATTGGTACCAGTTTTAGAGACATTTAAAAGGCCTACCCAATTAAATTTAGATTCTTAATTAAGTCTCTGCTTGGGGTTGGGCGTTGGGGGGGGAGGTGAGCTGGCTTCCCTGGTGGCTCAGGGGTAAAGAATCCACCTGCCAGTGCAGGGGATGCAGGTTCGATCCCTGGGTCGGGAAGATTCCCTGGAGAAGAAACTGGCAACCCACTGCAGTATTCTTGCTGGGGCAGTTCCATGGAACCTGGCGGGTGGCAGCCCATGGGGTACCAAAGAGTCGGACCAAGACTGAGCGACTCAACAACAACTGCTTCCTGGAGGATTTTCTTGTAACAGCATCAACGCTCAGGGCATTAGCTGTTGGCTTTTCAAGCTAGTGATAATCTCTTGCAGCAACCCATCTTCATCACAAAAGCTCCCAGGAATTCATCTGACACGCACCCCTAGAGACAACCAGGTTTCTCAGCCCCGTTCACAGGATGCAAGTCCCCGAACCCCGCAACACTACTGCGCTCGTCTGAAATTCTACTTGGAAGAAAGAGAGAGAGAGGGAGGCGGAGGCTGGCTAAGGGGAGGGTAAGCAGGAAGTCTTTCTCGGAGGTCCTCTCAGGAGGGGTGAGAGATGAAGCCCAGGTGCCCGAAGACCCCGCAGCGGGCCGTCTCCGAGATTCAAGGCGCTGCCAGAGCAGGGAGTCTGAAGGAGACTAGGGAGGACCCTGGAAGCCCTTCCGGAACACGGGTTCGGTCCACAGTGACGGAGAAGGACCGGCGCGCTCTCCCGCAAGAGGCGCCTCATTTGGTCCTGAGTCCCCGGGAAGGGGAGACGCTGTGCTGGGGTGGGGAGGAATCAGGGGACAGCTCCCCTCTCTCGGAAGCGCTCCCCCCGAGCCTGCCGCTCCCACCCGCGGGCAGCCTACCCCACGCCCGGCCTCGAGAGCCCCGCAGAGACGCCCGGCCCCGGGCCCACCGGGCGGCCCCTCGGGGTCCCTCGCGGGACAGCCCGCTCCCCCAGCCCCGCTTCCTCAACCACATCTGACGTCCACAGGTCAGGGCTCCCCTTCCCTCCCCTCCCGCCCCCCGCTCCGCTAACCGCGCCACCGTCAGGGCGAGAGCGCGCACTCGGGGTCCCCTTCGCTCCCCTCCCGGCCACCCCCGCTCCGCTAACCGCGCCCTCCTCGGGGCGAGAGCGCGCCGGCTCGCGGCTCTGTGAGGAGGTCCTCCTCCCGGGCCTCCGGGACCCCGGCTCCGCGGCGCGACCCCCACGCGGGCCGTCCTCACCTGGCGCTTGTTCATCTTCCTCAGGTCCCCGAAGATGTCCAAGCCGGACGCGGGGAGATGCGCCCCCACGGTGCTGGCGCGCACCATGCTGGGGTCTCCGGTGGGGTCGGGGAGGCACACCGAGGCAGCAGGCGGGCTCCGGGAGTCGCTGACAGCTGCGGAGCGCCGGCCCGGCCCCGCCCACCGGCCTCGCCGGCCGCCCGAGCGGAAGCGCCCTTGGGCGTCTGGGAGTTATAGTCCGGCGAGTCTCGGCCGCCTACACAGCCAGAGGGAGCCAGCAGGACGAGAACTACCACTCCCAGAGTCCCGCGCGGCGAGCGCCGCGTCCGGGGTCGACCCGGGGCTCCGCGGGCGGGGGGCGAGCGGGCTCAGAGGCCTCGTCTGCCCCTTGCGAGGAAACTGCGGGGGGAGCTTGCGTGTCGCTCGGGCAGCTCGGGGACGGGACTGCTTAAGAGCAACCGAGTTCCCCAAGACTCTGGTCAGGCGCCAGGCGGACACCTAAAACCTGGGCATTCACCGAGCCGTGTATCTAGGCCATTGGATGACTGCTACCACGGAAGGCGGGGCTTTTACCCCGAGGCTGGCAGGGAAGGGGTGGGGCCTGGTGGTGGGCGGGGCCTGGGAGAGGCGGGCCTTTTGAAGCTCTCAGTCCCGCGCTCTGCGTGACTTGTTCAGTTGAGTTCAGTAGCTCAGTTGTGTCCGACTCTTTGGGACCCTATGGACTGCAGCACACCAGGCCTCCCTGTCCATCACCAACTTCTGGAGTTTGCCCAAACTCATGTCCATCAAGTCGATGATGCTATCCAACCATTTCATCCTCTGTCATCCCCTTCTCCCACCTTCAATCTTGCCCAGCATCAGGGTCTTTTCAAATGAGTCAGTTCTTTGCATCAGGTGGCCAAAGTATTGGAGCTTCAGCATCCGTCCTTGCAATGAATATTCAGGACTAATTTCCTTTAGGTTGGACTGGTTGGATCTCCTTGCAGTCCAGGGGACTCTCAAGAGTCTTCTCCAACACTACAGTTCAAAAGCATCAGTTCTTTGGCCCTCAGCTTTCTTTGTAGTCCAACTCTCATGGATTAATGTAAACTAAATCAAGTGGTGACTCCAACTGTAGCTGCTATTCCAGGTCTTTACCTGAGCAAATCAACAGAGCCCCTGGCACTTGGCACGTAGCTATTGACCAAATAAGTCTTTTTTCCGTACCAATTTGTAAGGACCACCAGAAGCAATTTGCTTTTACCTGGAAAAGCCACCAGTATACCCTCACAGTCTTGCCTTGGAATTATGTCAGTTTGGGGGCTTCCCTGGTGGCTCACATGGTAAAGAATCTGCCTGCAATGCAGGAGACCTGGATTCAGTCCCTGGGTTGGGAAGATCCCCTGGAGAAGGGCATGGCAACCCACTCCAGTATTCTTGCCTGGAGAATCCCATGGGCAGAAGAGCCTGGCAGGCTACAGTCCACGGGGTCAAGAAGAGTCAGACAGACTGAGTGACTCACTCGTACACACATCCTACAGTCTGCCATAATGTTGTTTCCAGAGATCTTGATCGTTAGGACACTCTGAAAAAATATCACGT
This sequence comes from Bos javanicus, assembly GCF_032452875.1. Taxonomy (NCBI): domain Eukaryota; kingdom Metazoa; phylum Chordata; class Mammalia; order Artiodactyla; family Bovidae; genus Bos; species Bos javanicus. The sequence continues at coordinate 58,110,162 of NC_083891.1, read as the reverse complement.
TGTTAAAATTATACTGGCTGGAGCTGATGAATATGGAGAAGTAAATACTTTTTTTTTTTTGGCTGCACCACACAGCTTATGGGAACACCATTCCCTGACCAGGGATTGAACCTGGGCCCCAGGTCACTGCAGTGAAAGCCCAGAATCTTAACCCCTAGGCCACCAGGGAACTCCCGGGAAGTAGTAAGTAGTTTTGATGCTTCAGTCAGAAATGTACAAACTAGAGGGAGTGAGAAAAAAGCAAAAATTTCACTGTTGCCATCTTAGTCGTGTTTCTGAAAGTTCAGTAGTCTGGACCATGTGGAGCGATTCCTTTCCAGGTGAAAGACCAGTTGTGGCACCTCTAAACAACCACCTTGAATAAAGAGAACAACACTTGAGTACTTTCAGAATTTGGAGGCCACTTTGAGTGTGTTACACCAACCCACCTACGAAGTGACAGTAAGCCTGCCAGTTTTAAAGGGAACCATAACAAGGGAAGATTCCGCAGCCAATCCAGATCCAGTGTAAGCTGCCCTACCACTTAGATTGTGTGAGCCAACAGATACAATAATAACGTGGAATAATACAACATCAGAGTGTTGACGGCGAATAAGAATGTTTTTGCAAACTCTAGCAAGCACCAAAAGAGCATCACTGGGCAGGCCTTTAGGATTTCGGAGTTAATGTGTACCCTCCTCGGCAGACACCTACTCTCCTTGTTTTTTTTTTTTTTGCCATGACATGTGGCGTGCATGTTCTCCAACCAGGGCTTGAAGCCATGCCTGCACGGTAAAAGTGCCAAGTCCTAACTGATGGACTGCCAGGGATCTCCCATGGATACCTACTCTCCTTTTGAGAAACAACTTCTGTACTGGTCCTCAGAAAATCCTTAAATCACAACTGTGGTACATTAGTCAACCATGCAGCCCAAATTTTCCATCAGGTAACAGGCATTTTAGGACCCATCTGGCTAAGAGGACAGGTACATGCAGGCACAACAGATCCTCCAGTGGAATGGAAACTAACAAGACCAGAGACCTTTTCCAACCCGGAGCTTGGTGTGAGGCCTTCCCCCAGTCTCTTCTCTCTTGCTAATTTGTTTCCAATGTATGCTGCAATGAGTGTGTGTGTATGTGTGTGTCTTGGTAGTTCTATAAGATAAAATGCCAAGAAATTGAATTATTGAGCCAAAGAAGCATGAACCCTTAAACTTTTAAATTCACAGACACTGTTGCCACAGTTCTACCTTTCAAACACAATACTCTGTGCGCTTCAGGTCTGGGTGATTTCAGAGCCTGAATCACCCGCTATTGACCAGTTGCTCCATTTAGAATCACAATCTCTAATACTTGAAAGGGACTGAGAATCCATCTGGGTCAACTTTCAACCCCCAGCAGGCAGCCCCTCTGAAACGCTGGACAACCATCGAGCCTCTAGTGAAGCATTGTGCTCAGTCCCTCAGTCGTGTCTGGCTCTCTGCGACCCCATAGACTGTAGCCCACCAGGCTCATTTGTCTGTGGAATTCTCCTGGCAAGGATCCTGGAGCAGGTTGCCATTTCCTCCTCTAGTGGATCTTCCCGACCCAGGGACTGAACGCTTGTCTCCTGCCTCTCCTGCACTGCAGGTGGATTCGCTACCACTGAGCCACCTGGGAAGCCCCCTATATACTCTTAAGTTTTCCAAATCCAAGCACATGCCCTGGGTGGTGCAGCCTCTCCTCTGCTCTTGTCTGTCCTCTGAAACCGCTCGCCCCCAACCTGGGACTGCAGGAGCAGACATGGTTCCAGGTGGGAGTTCAACTCTCAGTTTCTAAGTTCAAGTTGCCTCCTACAGACTGATGGTGTTGCAAACCAACATCATCCCTGCTTCACCTGGGCTTCGTGGAGAGAGAGAGGACTGATGCTTAAATGAGCGCAAACAGGAAGCCTTGGAATCTGCTCAGCCCTGGCAGGAACGCTGGAGGCTGGCCGGATAGGAATGAGTCCTGCCGTCTCAGACCTGGGTTAGGGTTGGGGTTAGGGTTAGGGTTAGTGCAGTTAGGTCAGCTGCACCGAGCGCATGTACCAGACATCAGCTTTCTGAGTCGCTCCCTGCCTTCTCTGGCTTCTTCATCTGTGGAAGGATGTGTCTCAGAAGGACTGCACTGTGGTCCAGGGGTGTTATCATCAGAAGGTGGAAGTTTGGGCTGCCTCTCTGTCCTCCTCAGTCTCTCTCCCACTCTGATGCCCAAGCGCGCTTGTCACAACAAGCTACTTCTCAAACTGCCGTGCTCTTCTCTCTGAGCTCACTCTTCTGAGTGCCTCCCTGTGCCTTCCAATTGTTACAACGAGCCGTGAGGAATGTGTGCTAAGAAATGTGTCAGGAATAGTAAGGGGAGGAGGGTGGGGAGGAGGAGAGAGAGAAAGAGAGGAACGAGAAAGGAAGGAGGCAGGCAGGGAGGAAAATGACATTCATTAACCAAAGGTGCCGTTTCAATTTGTGTCCCCTGTCATTTGACTGTTGTGAGAAAGTGCAATTTGGCTTCTAAGTTTAAGTGTGTATGTATGCGTGCTCAGTCGCTTCAGTCGTGTCCGACTCTTTGCAACTCTGTGGACTGTAGCCCGCCAGGCTCCTCTGTCCATGGGGCTCTCCAGGCAGGAATACTGGAGTGGGTTGCCATGCCCTCTTCCAGGGGATCTTCCCGACTCAGGGATCAAACCTGTGCCTTCTGCCTCTCCTGCACTGCAGGTAGATTCTTTATCCACTGACCCACTGAGGAAGCCCAAGTTGACCTGTATACTCTACTTTATTAAAAAAGCTGTGAAGCTCAATACGTTCTGTGAGAGTTTGATAGACGTGGGAAGCAAGCCGCTGTGATGCTGGGGACCCTGAAACAAGACTTGGGACTTCTGGGCTGCCCTCCGGCTGTGCCCACACTTAGCAGCGTCACCATGAACCACCTATCTTTCTCCTTGGGACACAGTATCCTCATCTATACAAACATCGTTGTGACCTCTGAGGTCCTATGGCAAGTATAAGCCTCACAGTCATGGCCACCAGGGAACAAACGCAAAAATCTACTTTCCCATAACTTAGAAAAGTTTTACTAAAGCCCCTTCCTGCCTGCTTTGCAGAAACTGAATGTAATGACTTTCGGTTTTAAAACTGGGTCAACTTTTGAGATTTTTGAGAAACTCTCGCACCCCTCCCTTTCCTCTCCAGATGGCAGCTGAGGTTTGGGCGGTGCACCCTGAGTCTCAGGGGCTGCTGTCTGCCTCTGCCTCTCTCTCCTGATCTCTCACGCCTGTTCTAGCATCTTCGGGAACGCCCTCTGTCTCATCGCATCCTTAGACACGGCCTCTTCCACTGCTGAGTCGTCGGTTTCTGTCTTCCCTGCCCCGACTGAAGCGCCCGAGGTCCCATCACGGCCTCCGGCCTTCAGATGCAGCGTAGATCACCTCAGGCCCCAGACGTTGGGGCTTTGGGCCCACCAGCCCTCTGTCTTTTGGTCTTTCTTGACCAACTTCCCAAGTGCTTCTGACTCCCACGTGGGTTTTGGTGGTGTTGTTACTCAGTGTCGTCTGGCCCTAAAGCCCCACCTCGTCTCTGTGCCATTTTCCCTACACCACGGTGGCCTGGGGACGCCAGCCCGCCCTCAGAGGTCCAGGCAACGCACTTCTGCTGTGGAACTCTCCATCTTAGAAGAGCCTGCCTCTCACCTTGCTCCGCCTTCAGGACTCGCCTGGAAGGGACACGAAGAGGGCCCTTGGTAATCCCTCCTGATTCCCCTCTGCACTTTCCTCCCGTTCCCTCCCGCAGGACTCTGAAGAGGAGGCAAGGAAAGAAATGAGTCCTGCACAACTTTTTGGTTTCATACCTGAATGGTAACTTTGATCTTAGGAGTCAAGAATTCACCACCTGAATCTTACGTTTTAAAATGACCTCTAATCCCTCAAAGTGGGAACTCAATCTTGACCATCTATGATGCAACAAGTAACCTTGGAGAACAGAGGAGGAGATGAAAAAGCAGGACATGGAGAGGAGAGCAAAGCTATTCACAGTACCTAGGACAGTTCTGTGACTTGACTTTCTAAGGATGATGTATCGGTTTAAATTTAAGGATTTGTCGTTCTTAAAGAAACTCGTTAAAATGCATATATTTAGTGAATACTTACCACTTGAGTTGTTCTGGAACTTGGGAATTCAACAGTGCCTGAAGCAGATATGGTTCTTGCTTGCATGGCATTTTTGCCTAGTGGAGAGAGAGAACGAGCAAGTAAAAAAAAATGAAGAATTAAGATAATTTAGATTTTAATTTTTAAAATGTATTTTACTAAAGTATGGTTGAATTACAATGTTGTGTTAATTTCTGCTATACAGAGAAGTAATTCAGTCATACTTTCATATTCTTTTCCATTATGTTTGTAACAGGATATTGAATATAGCTCCCTGTGCTATAGCGTAGGAGCTTGTTGTTAGGATAATTTTAGACTTTTATAATGTCATGGGTGATGAGGAGCCAGCCGTGCCATCTAAATCTTGGGAACGTTTGGAATCTGAGTTCATGGCGACCCTTCGGGGCAGGAGAGCCCTGGGGTCTTCAGAGCTCGCAGCAGGACCTGGGAGACAGGACCGGGCAGTGTCCACATGGCCCCCGCATGGCGGGAGAGACCGCTGTCACACATCAGCCCTCAGGCCGGGGACATGCAGGACCGGGGATGGACCAGGTAGGAGAGCGGAGCAGAGCCAGGCCCGGCCGGCTGGCCACCTGCAGGGGCAGCCTGTGTTCCAGCGGGACCCTGACCGCAGCTCCAGGGCCCGGTGCAGCTGCCACCGACAGTGGCCGCCCCCATGACCACCCACCCCGGGCTAGGGGTGGACCCCGACAGAGCCCCCGCAGTGAGTTTCTGCCTGCATTTCCGGCTTTGGGCGTCCTTCCCTCAATGCCTGCAGTGGCGTGCAGCCATGTCTCTTCCCTGAGCCAGTAAAGAAGAGACCTTGTGTTTCTAGAAAGAGGGAAGGAGAGCCTGGGGTGATGTGCAGGGCAGACAGAGATGAGGGACGGAGTGGGAGCCCTCACCCCATTTGAGCTCCGTCTTCCAGAAGTTCCAGGCATGGCTCGTTTCTGTCCTGGGTTCCCTGAGACCCCTGGTATCTTTATAATAAAGTCCCCTTTGGGGTTATTTTCGGTTTCAACTGGATAAAACTTCCTAGGCGGTGACTCCATGGTTCAAAAAAAAGCAAAAACCTGCCTGCCAATGCCAGAGACTCTGGTTCAATCCTTGAATCAGGAAGATTCCCCTGGAGAAGGAAATGGCAACCCACTCCAGTATTCTTGCCTGGGAAATCCCATGGGCAGAGGAGCCTGGTGGGCTACAGTCCATGGGGTCCCAAAGAGTTAGACACGACTGAGTGCACAGGGAAAGGATAAAACTAGGTTTCTGTCACTGGCTTAATCAATTGTAAAGTCTTAACCAATAGACAACTTGTCAAATTATACAGGTGGACTTGGACGGAAGACCATGCTGGAATGGAGGGGCTGGCTTTGATAGGGAACTGCCAGGGTCCAGCCCTGGTGGATCCAGGGAATTCGAAGGGGGGATGGCTTCGGCGATCAGGATACGATAGCTTTAATTAAATATTAATTAGAGGTATAAAGAGTAATAGAATGAGGACAGCTCAGTAGGAAAATTCAGTGGAGAAAAGAGGCTGAATAACTTGGTTTACGTGGAAAGCTAATAAAATTCCAGGGCAAGGAATTTGCGTCACCTACGTAGGCCGCAGGCGTCCTCCTGTTCTCCCGAAGGAGAGGAGACACTAAGGCCTCCCCGGTCAGATCTTAGAAGCCCAGGCATAATTAGTAGGCTTGACCAGCCTCCACGTTCCAGATGGGGATTCAGCCAGAAGGTGAGAGAAAGAACGACATGGGGAGATCAGTCTTTCGAGGAACTGATCCCATTTTTTATTTGTCCAGGGTCTGTTTTTATACACTGAGATGTTATACAAAAGTCACGCGGGGTCAGCAGTCCTGACTTTTATTAAAGTCAGGTGCTTCATACAAATGTATACAGAGGTCTTAGGGGTGTTACATCATCTTCTGGCCAGGGGGCCTGCTGACAATTTATGACCCTCTCCTTGTGACAGCGGTCAGTCAACCAGAACACTTATTTCTCCAGGGGTGATTATTCTTAAAACAGACGCCACCTTCCGAAGGTACCAGATAAAGTTACATTCCTATAGGGTGGGGATGTAGTGGGTTTTAATTAAGGAAAGAATTTACTTAGCCTAAGGTCTAACGTGATTAATATCAAAGGTTAATACTTATTTCTTCTATATATTCATTAATGTGTATAAGGGCAGGGGATGTGGAGACTTAGCAGTAAACATTGGCTCAACAAATGAAAAACCCTTCACCAATACAATTTCTAATCAGCCCACTATACTTATACTAATAGTGTTTTAACTTCTCTAAAGAACCTGTTTTTAGAAGGTTTAAAGCATCTCATGCCTCTCACGGTTGGGAGGCTGTAAGCAATCACAAGTGGCCGGACAGGCCTGTCAGGCAGGCTAGAGAACCTTCAGAGGAGTTTGTAAGTTTGGAACACTCCTGTCACGCCCAGGAATTATTATTAACTGGAGCTCTAAGTTAACTCCTTCTCCGAAAGAGGTGGTGGGGGACAGCCCCCCGTAAAGTCAGAGGTGTAGGTGAGAGCACAAAGTAGTAAAGTAGGCAGGCTCTGGTTATGGCGGTAGATGCTCGAGGATTTCCAGGGGGACTCCTGAGGCTCGATCCCGCCTTTGCGTATGTCGAGCCTCCTTCCTCATGACCTTTGCCTCGGGCAGAGCACCTCACGCTGGCCCCCAGCAGGGAACATTCTTCCTTTCCTATCTACAGACCCCTCCTCCCCCAGGGTCTCTCTGCAGCCCCTCTAAGGAGAAGCACCGCAGTCTGCTGCCTGAGGATATGCCCAGGAGCCGATCTACGCACAAGCTGCTACACTGGTCAGGGAACAGATGGTACGTGGGGAGTTACTTAATTTCATTAGCGATTTTGCATTTGCCAAAATATGTTTTTGCCAGAAGTGCCCACATCAGCGTTGCTTGTTTGTTAAAACTGAATGAGATCCCAGGGAGCTCTGGAGCGGGTTGCAGCCATCCGGCAGATGGTCCCCCAGTGCCTGCAGCAGGAAGGGAACACGGGGGCCCCACAAAGCCAGGGCTCCCTGCCCACCCCACCCCACACTGGGTTGGCCATCCCGCAGGCTCAGTCAGCCTCCCCAACACCCCACTTCCAGACCCCATGCAGCCCCCTCGCACCCCTCCTGGGGGGAAGGCAGAGGCACACTTTTATTTGCTTTTATTCAGTTCTCTGATGATCCTGTCTTTCTTTCTTCACGACACTTTCAATGGTACTTTGGCCACCACTCTCTCCCCTTAAACATGTGGCAGAAACTAATACTCATTCCATGAGGTTTGAGTTAACTTCTAAGGGCTCTTTGAAGGAATTTCACTTCTTCAGGAAACATTGTTGTATATAATAATGGGTCTAAATTTGCCAAAAGGAACCTCTCAGTGATGCAGAAAATGCATTTGAGGCAGAACTCCATCTCCATCATCAGCTTCACTCACCAAGAGGAGCTGCATCCTGAGTTCAGGGCGGGGTCCTCCAGCCAGGGCCTGGCACGGTCAGGCAGCCGTTTTATTGCCGATGCGGTTTTTTATCCATGAACAGATTCAGCCACACGGAAGTTCCAAGTGTCACTCTGGGGAGGTGGAGCCCGTTCCAAGGTCACAGGTGTAAAGCCTTGTACCAAGGCCACAGATACGGAGTCCTATACCACGATCATCTCTGGAACCGACTGAGCTCGTTAGCAACTGTTGCTATGAGCCTCCCCGACTTAAACGGGCCAGCTTCCTGACTCCGAATTAGGTGCAACACCCACCCTATAGCACCCTAACCAATCACCTAATGCCACCCTTCCCACAGGAATTTTCTGTCTTGAGGCTATGTAAATTGGCTACAAGCCCATGAAAAGGGTGGGCTCTCCTTGAGCCTTCCTGCTGTTCTAACAGCGTCTCCCACTCTAATAAACTCTATTCTCCTCTCATCCTGCCTTGTGTCTGGAAATTCTTTTCCAGCCTGCACACCGACCGCCACAGGGCAGACCTTGATGTGGGTATGAAGACCCTGCCTCCTGCGGCTCCTCCCTCCTTCCTTGGTGTCCGCCCCCACTGGCAAGCTAGAATTCAGCCACTGGGCTGCCCTGTGGCTGCCCAAACTCTCCTCCTCCCTGCCCCAGCCCCACTCCCATCCACCGGGGCCCTAGGTAAACTATCAGCATGGATGATGGAAACGCACAGAGGTGCTTTCCTCCAACAGGAAGGCCCAGCTGGCAAAAATATAGTGAGCATCTCAGTGCTTAAAAAGTCAATTGGATGGACTTCCATTTTGATCAAGATGACAGACTAGAGATTCAGAGAGACCTCTTTCTACACAGCACACTGAACTTTTTTTTTTTTTTTTGAGATTTAATGCACAGCTGAACTGTCAGGAAAGTAAAGGAACCCCTCAGAGAGCAGAAACGATAATAAAGCTTGAACTCAGAGGAGCACCAACACTGTTGCTGATGATTTTGGTCCCTGGTGGCCGAGGGCTTGGATGTTAGGGGATCGCAGTCCCTGGCGGCCGAGGGCTTGGGTGTTAGGGGGTCGCGTGCACTGAAGACAGGAATGTCCAAGTATACGTTCCAAAATGTTTAAAAAATACAGTCTCATTCAAATACATAGTAAGTGCATGTCAAAGTTTCTGTAACTCGTTAATGACAGAACCAGCCAACTGACAGAGCCACTTTAAGAGAAGATACAAGAAATTTGGGTAAGTAAACGGATAGATAGGTAATAGAAAGAATGTTGGGTTGTGATTGCTAATTTGTATATATTTTTAAACATTTATTTATGGCCACGTGGGGTGCCATGCCGGACCTCCGCTTTGCTGGGGCATGAGGGATTTTTTGCTGCAGGTAGGCTTCTCTCTGCTTGTGGCACAAGGGCTTAGCTGCCTGTAGGATCTTAGCCCCCTGACCAGGGATCGAACCCGGGTCGCCTGCATTCATTGGAAGGCAGATTCTTAACCACTGGACCACCAGGGAAGTCCCTAAGTTATATTTTTTAAATGTCTTAATATCCTATAGGACACAAAAAACTCATAACTTTTGGATTTATGTCCTTTACCAACAAAAATCATTTGCATCTCATCAGCAATTATTTTCTACAGACTACCATCTAACTTTCCTCTCTTCATTTTTAAAATCAGAGTATAAGTGTTTTACAATGTTGTGCTGGTTTCTGCTGTACGACAGCACGAATCAGCTGTGAGTGCACATATAATCCCTCCCTCTTGAGCCTCCCAACATCTAACTTTACAGATTGAAGGTTCTGGGCCCTGATCAATGGAAAATAGTAACAGGGACAAAGTTGCATTCTCCTATCTAGAGCATCAGACAATCTTTGGGAAGCTTGTAAGACAGTTCCCCAAAATGACAATGAAATTAGGCCTTTCACTGTTGGGCTTGTGAAAAGAGATTGATTCTCAAATATGACATTCCTCTGCTAAGTTGCTTCGGTCCTTTCTGACTCTTTGCAATGCTATGGACTGTAAGCCACCAGGCTCGTCTGTCCATGGGATTTTCCAGGTAAGAATTTTGGACAAGGTTGCCATTTCCTCCTCCAAAGGGATCTTCCCGACCCAGGGATTGAACCCCTGTCTCTTAACGTCTTGTGCATCGGCAGGCGATTCTTCACCACTAGCGCCACCTGGGAAGCATCTTAGGTTGTGCGTCCTCCCAATGACAGGGATGGGGCAGAAGTCATCAGGAAACTCTTTCCTTCTCTTCTAACACAGTAACCTGGCCTGAGACCCTCCCTGCATCTTCTGACTGTCTTAGGGCGTCTTCCTCTGAATGATTAAAGATGATCTGCCCTTAATGGGCTTCCCAGGTGGCGCTAGTGGTAAAGAACCCACCTGCCAACACAGGAGACATCAGAGATGCGGGTTTGATCCCTGGGTCGGGAAGATCCCCTGGAGGAGGGCATGGCAACCCACTCCAGTACTCTTGCCTGGAGAATCCCCATGGACAGAGGAGCCTGGCGGGCTACAGTCCATAGGGTCACACAGAGTCAGACACGACTGAAGCAACTTAGTGCACACTCGGAATAAGCATCTCTACACACACATGCTCCCAGTATTTGGTGAGCAGACCTTCCTCAGCTCCTCCAATCAGTTGAACTGACTTTCAATGTGCAAAACAATGTATTTCCCATCACTTTGTTTGCCTTGCTGGTTAGAGGCCTTTGTACTAATACAGGATTCCGGTTATTCAGCTGGCGGAGAAAGCAACAATATTCTAAGGTTGTTAGTCTCCACGAAGTCAGCTGAAGTGCTATTAGCCTGAAGCGTGTTCCTGAATTGAAGCATGGTGGTTAAGAAAGACCAACCTCTGCAAACGGCAAACAAGGTCCAGGTCCCTGAAAATCAGGGACGAAGCTGTGTTGCGATCACCTGTTTGTCTGGAGACCAGGTGGCTGTGTCTGGGGAGCCCTTTACCCTCCCCTAAGCCTGCTGCACTTGGCACGGATCACCGAGCTTGGCAGCAGCTGGTCTTCACCCTGCCTCTTCTCATCCCCTGTGCCAGGAACGCAGAAGGTGTAGAAAACAGAGTCTTGGGGTCAGTTCGCCCACTGCCACCTCCGCGTTCCCAGCGGGTCTTCTGTTGAAGAACAGGATTGTTTAATGTGTCGTTCCGGACTCGTTCTTTCCCGCCCAGCCGGCTGCCTTGGCCTCACAGTCTGCAGCAGGGACACCAGAGTCTGGCGTGGATTTGCTGCCCTTGCTCTGTCCCAGGACAGGTGTATTCATTCTAGGGCTGGCGCGCCAAGGGCTTCCCAGGGGGTGCTAGGGGTAGGGAACCCGCCTGCCAACACAGGAGATTGAAGAGCTGAGGGTTCCATCCCTGGGTCGGGAAGCTCCCCTGGAGGACGGCATGGCAACCCACTCCAGTACTCTTGCCTGGAGAATCCCACGGACAGAGGAGCCTGGTGGGCTACGGTCCACAGGGCTGGAAAGAGTTGGACATGACTGAAGCGATTTAGCATGCAGTGAGGACCAAAGTGAGTCAGGACCTGCGAGAGCCTTGGGAGAAAGAAGCTGAGGCAGATCAGTCTTCAGGTGCTCGCTGAATGGTCTGGAATGAGGTGCTTGTTTGTACCAGAGGTCAGCAGGCTGACCAGAAGCCTTTTCCTTGGCTATTCCGCGTCTTAGTTGCAACACAAGGCATCTTTAATCTTCGTTGAGAACTCTCAATTGCGACATCAGGGGTCTCGTTCCCTTAGGAACGAGATGATACCACATTAGGCCTTCCGAATCCACCCAACTTCAGCAGCTGTCCCTCCTCATTTTATCCAGATTCAACACACGTGCTTTCTCACTTGCATCCACACCAGCCCCAGCTGGCTCCTGGCTGGGGTTTTTCTCAGGCTGAGGATTTTGCTCGTTTTTTTTAGCACAGGTTTTTTGCACTGACTCTTGACATTTCCTTCCGAACCAAGGACCTTCCACACCCAAGCTTGACTCTCTTCTTCAACCACTCTATACGTCTGACCCCAGCAAGGGTGCCAGTCCCTGGTTTGATACCCCTGTTCAGTCTACAGATTCTAGAAAGACTCTCTAATGAGCAATGGGATGCTAGAAATCAGACTAACACCCAGGAATCCATGAGAAAGAAGGGGGTTGAGGCAAGCAAGGCAGAAAGTTAAGATAGAGCCTGAGAAGCACAGGGGCTTTGGGGAGGAAGGCAGGACAGTCAGGGGCTGAAAGACAAGAGGAATCCTGGCCAAGCTGGGGGTTTGGGAGAGGCAGGTCAGGAACCCAGGGACAAACCTGGCCACTGTCCCAGCACCATATTGGGGGCGCTGCTGTGGAACAGACAAAAGTCCCCGGAAGTGAAAAACAAGAAGGCCGTGATCCTAAGGAAACATTTAGCCCATCAGAGGAACTTCTCAAGAACTCTTCTTGCGGACTTCCCTGATGGCCTAGTGGTTAAGAATCCAACTTGCCATGCAGGGGCTGTGGGTTTGATCCCCGGTCAGGGAACCAAGATACCACATGCCTTGGAACATCTAAGCCTGCGAGCTGTAACTAGATAGAAAGTCCTTGAGCCACACCAAAGATCCCCGTGCTGCAGCTAAGACCCAACACAGCGAAAAAGATGAAGAACCCTTTCTCAAGGAAGGGCCAAGGCTATGGAGAGGGGAGCTGGGCAAAGGCACCTGCCTGGGCGTGGAGAAAGGGCAGAGTCTGGGATGAAGGCAGCGCATGGACACCAGTCTCCCCTTGGTCCCCTCCCCGCCTTAGCCCTCAGCCAGGCCACGCAGGGGTGTTGGGAGCAGTCCCGTGTGCCCGAGTGAGCCACCAGCCTTATTCCAAATCAGGCCCCAGTCCCGGTGAGGGGGTGTCCCTGTGGCCAAGGGGCAGGAATTAGGGGGAACGTGGCTTTCTAATGGGCCACAGCCTCCATCTGCATATGACCAGCTTTGTTCTCAGGGCCTGAAATCTACCGGGCTAAGGACTGCCTTCTATACTTTGTTTGAATTCAGATTAGGAGCAAAGTCCCCAGGAATCAGCTAACCCTGAACCCAGGTTCAAACCTGTCTCTGCCAGTTACTAGCTGTGTAATCTTGAGCAAGTTACTTCTGCTCTCTGAGTCTCAGTCTCTTCATCGGAATTATGGAAATTATAGCAGTGATTCTGGGTTGAGTTTTAAATCAAAGAGTCCATCTTAAAAGGATTAGCACGTCTTCAGGTGGACGGCGGGCCTTCCATCCTTGTGGCCACCTTGATGGGCTCACCTCCACGCCTGATAAAGATATCACCCTCCTCCGCTCCCCTCTGGAAAGCAGCCCTCATCTTGCCTACCAAGCCCACTCTCTTGCTCCCAGCAACCAGTGAAAGTTCTATCCCTGTGGCGGTGGAGCAATGCAGACCCCATTAGACACTGGTTGTGAGATGCTGGTGAGACTCATTTCTGTGGGTGGATGAAAGGAGACCGCGTTGCCCCCTCCCCTGATCTCAGGTACCTCAGCAGCTCCCTGCCCATCCATGGGCCAGAGAATTAAGCAGCTTGTTCTGTGTCCTTTTATGGTTTAATAGGACACGGCATAGAACCACTGTAATGCAAGTAAGCTGGTTGACCAAAGAAACACTGGGAATTGCATCCTCTCAGAGCTGATCTGCCTCTGAATTCAAGAGGAGCAGGTAACCACGAGCAGATGAAATGGCTACTCACAACACCAGCCGCCAGGCAGACTCTGCCTGGATTATATGGAGCAAACATGTCTAACTGTTCAGTCAGGAAGTGCTAAGTACTTCTATTGGCACGTGTGTTAAAGAAATAGACATGGTTTCTGGTAAGCTAAAGGATTTTTTAAAATTATTTTATTGAAATATAGTTGATTTACAATGTGCTAATATCTGTTGTACAGCAAAGTGATTCAGTTGTACATAAATACATTCTTCTTCATATTCTTTTCCATTATGGTTTATCACCAGATATTGAATATAGTTCGCTGTGGTACCAGGCAGAGAAGGCAATGGCACCCCACTCCAGTACTCTTGCCTGGAAAATCCCATGGATGGAGGAGCCTGGTGGGCTATAGTCCATGGGGTCGCTGAGAGTCGGACACGACTGAGCGACTTCACTTTCACTTTTCACCAGGAGGACCTGCTGTTTATCTATTCCCTATATAACAGTTTGCATCTGCTTCCCTCAAAACTGATGCTTTTCGCTTTATTTTTGGCTGGGTGTGGTCTTCGTTGCTGTGTGGTCTTTCCTCTTTGGCGAGTGGGGGCTACTCTCTGGTTGCGATGTGTGGCTTCTCATTGCAGTGCCCTCTCTCACTGCAGAGCACAAGTTCTAGGGCACGTGGGCTTCACATGCCCCGTGGGCTCACTAGTTGTGGCTCCGGGCTCTAGCACACAGGCTCAACAATCATGGGGCACGGGCTTAGTTGCTCTGCAGCATGTGGGATCTTCCCAGATCGGGGATCGAACCCGTGTTTCTGGCATTGACAGGCAGGTTCTTTACCACTGAGCCACCAGGGAAGCCCCTGGAGAAGACTCTTGAGAGTCCCTTGAATTACAAGGAGATCCAACCACTCCATCCTAAAGGAAATCAACCCTGAATATTCATTAGAAAGATTGATGCTGAAGCTGAAACTCCAATACTTTGGCCACCTGATGCAAAGAGCTGACTCATTGGAAACAAACCCTGATGCTGGGAAAGATTGAAGGCAGGAGGAGAAGGGGACGACAGAGGATGAGATGGTTGGATGGCATCACCAACTCAGTGGGCATGAGTTTGAGCAAGCTGCAGGAGACAGTGATGGACAGGGAGACCTGGTGCCTGGTGTACTGCGGTTCATGGGGTCCCAGAGAGTCGAACACGACTGAGCGACTGAACACCAACAACCCTCCCAACCCATCCCTTCCCCACCACCTCCTCCTGGTTGGCAGTTACAAGTCTGTTAAAGAACTTTTTTAGATAACAACTTTACTTTTCTTATATGCCTGCTATTATTGAGGGGTTTTTCCTCTCTGGTGGAGCCACAGACACTTTCTTTTAAATACCAAAGAGTTTTCCTGCCACGCGCTGTCAGAGCTAGCGTTCGTTTTGCAGCATCAAGATCAACGACTAAAACGTGAGTATAGGACACGCAGTGATGAAACTGCTCTGGAAGCAACTTTAAACACATTTAAATTTGTTTAGGGGGGAAATGAATATCTATACAGAAAAAAGTCCTAGAAGTACACACACCAAAATGTTAAAGTCATCTCTCCACCACTTTGGGGAATAAAATTGTGAGTGACTTTATTTCCTTTGGTTTCATCAATCTTTCCAAGTTTTCTAAATTGAGAATGCATGTTCCTTCTTCTTAAGGACTCTGGGAGGAGTTTTAGATTCACAGCAATCTTAAGCCAAGATACATGGATTCCCCGTATATTCTCTGCCCCCAACACAAGCATAGCCTCCCCCATTACTAACATCCCCACCTTGATATTAAGTATCTGCTATTATGCGTCTGTTATTATGAACGAAAGAGAACATGGATGTTGGTGGATGAATAGCAGGCTTTCTCACAAAGAGGGAAAAGGTGAGCAGAGGGAGGCGGGAATTAGAGAGAAAGACAAGAAGAGGGCAGAAGAGGGAGTTTCGAGTGGAAGTAAAAAAGCCCCCCTTTCTGAGGGGAGCCTGGGGCTGTCCCCCAGTCCCTGCAGCCTCGCAGCTGGCTCTGCTGTTTTTCAGGGTGCAGGGGCCGGGTGGTCTGGGACTGCAGCGGGGAAGGAGGGCCTCTTTCATCGCTCTGTCCGTACCTGCCTGCACGCAGGTTCGTCTGGCAGCTTCTGAGTCTGAGCTTCAGCCTCTAAACGTGGCCTCCTCTTGACCCCTCTGATCTGACCGGACCACTCCGAGAGGAGCAGTAGGGGCGGGGGTGGAGAAGGGTGGGGCGGGGCTCTGGCTGGCTGGGAGAAGTCCAGAGCACTTCCCTCCCTTCAGCTGGGGCTTTAACTTCAAGTTTCCTACACCTGCTGTTTCATCTCCTCTTGCAGCTTGACTTCAAGTACCAAGAGCGGGGGTGTCGAGGGCGTAGCCCCTGGGGGCAGCGGAGTGGCCCAAATCTCAGCTCCGCCACTGACCAGCTGTGTGATCTTGGGGAACTCACTCAACTCCTCTGAACTTCACTTCCCTCCATATACACTGGGGATGTTAACAGCATCCACTTTGAATGTTGCTCAGTACCTATTTGGAAAGATTAGAAGAGGTGGTCCCATCTGGTACATGGTAACTTTACCAATGGTGGGTCATTCCACAACCAAGCTCTTCCAGCTTCCCATTCTACTCATCCTCACGGCCGATTTTCTCTGGGGCTCAAACAAGACAGGGAAGTGGCTCTCTGGATGAAATGAAAATTAAGATTACACAACAGCACTGAATGTGTGGATCTGAGAGAGAAATTCGAGGCGCAGACAGCGCTGTTGAACACGAAAGAGCCAGCAGAGTAATGAGAGGAGAAAAGGAATAGAAATGAACAGGAGGGCACAGCGAGTGTCCGAGGTACGCACGCCCTTCAGTTACCCCTTTCCAGAAAGCCAAACTGAGGCCCGAGACGGCCACACGCCGCTCCGGCCGCGAGAGCTCCGGACACTCAGAAGCGGCGATCACCCGTCGCCCTGGGAACGCTCTCGTTTCCAGGGGAGCCGCTGATCAACCGTCCGCGTCAGCTGCAGCCTCCCGGGCTCCGGGCGACATTTTCGGGAAGGACTTCAGAATCGTCCCCTGGGCTCCGCAGCGGCGGTCAGCCAGGCGTAGCCAGCGGACGGAGGAAAGCACACGGCACGCACCAGTGTGTTCTCCTCGCTTTCGCTGTTTTAATTCCTCTGCGGACAGGAAACAGAAAACCTTTCCATAATCTGAAATCCCAATAAAGAGAAACTCACTTGGAAAAGTACACAGTGTTGGGGAAGGCTTTGGTGTTTGGTAGACTTTAAAGATTTTCATCCGTTCTCCAATTTCTCTACGTGCTTTGGAGGCCTTGAGAGGAGTGATATTAGCTGAACAAAATGTCACTACCCCAGGAGCTGTTTTTCGCCAAATAAATTTGCCACGCATGCACGCATGCGTGCTAAGTCACTTCAGTCGTGTCCGATTCTTTGCAACCTTGGACTGTGGCCCTCTGTCCCTGGGATTCTCCAGGCAAGAACACTGGAGTGGGTTGCCATGGCCTGCTCCAGGGGATCTTCCCAGCCTGGGGATCGAACACGTGTCTCTTCTGTCTCCTCCGTTGGCAGGCGGGTTCTTTACCACCCGAGCCACCTGGGAAGCCCGAATGGGCCCTCAGTTGTCTAATACCCTAGAGCAGGTGCAGTTTACCGTTTCTCACACTCCCCGGCCGAGAGGGGAGGCTCTATGCTTGCTTGACTTTTTTTCTCCTCTCTGTTTTTACTCTCTTTTTTTATATCCTCACTCTCATTTTCCCTATCATTTCCTTCCAGCCTCATCTGGCTTTGCAACCACAAACATTCCCACGTAAATATCCCTTTGCTAGGTCTTAAACTTGAGCGTGCGTGAGAATTATGCGGAGGGCCTGTGCAAACACTGATTGCTGGGCTCCAGCCCCAGAGTTTCTGACGCAGCTGGTCTGGGATGGAAACTGAGAATTTACATTTCTAACTCGTTCCTGGGTGGTGGCACTGCTTCAGGGACCAGGCTGGAGAGACGGACCTGCTCAGACAGGCTCTGCCTTAGCCAGTGCCCCTAGGTCACGCTGCAGTTTTGTCTCCCTGTGGTACCAAGGACAGCTTCATCGTCAAGGTTGCAGGACTCCATTCGAGACCCAAAGAGGCACCAGTGAAGCTTTCAAGAGAGACTGTGGAAGTCAGTCTGAGGGCTGGTCCGTGCCCGAGGGCACCAAGGCTTGAGCGTCTGATCCCAAATGGTCCCAGAGACACTTGAACCTTTTCTCCCTCCCCTAAGTGGGTGCGGGTCTCATGTTTCCCTGGCTCTGTGATATCCCTGGGCTGGTCCCCACAGTCAGCTTTGATCAGAGGTCCTAGAGCTCCCAGATGAGCCTGGATCTGAGTGGTTCCCCCAGCCATCCTCAAACTGGGAACACCAGCGCCCTCCACGAGGTCTCCACCACCAAGGATGGAGGTCCAGCCTCTTCCCTCGGCTTGAGTGAGGGGGGAAGCAGGGAGGAGGGCACATCCAGGCAGTTTCTGATGCAATTAGTATTAAAAGATGCAAGGACAGTGAGGTCAAACCTGACAGGCAGTGCTCATATCAACGCCCGAAAAAAAGTGAAACATTAGCTTCATTTCAACTTTCTCAGGAAGAAGGCAGTGGAGATCAGTTGTTTACAGTTGAAAAATATGAGCTATATTAGATTAGTAATAATAGATATATCTCCAAAAGGATTAAGTGGAAACCTTAATTTGGTCCTCTGCTACTGCTGCTAAGTCGCTTCAGTCGTGTCCGACTCTGTGTGACCCCAGAGACGGCAGCCCACCAGGCTCCCCTGTCCCTGGGATTCTCCAGGCAAGAACACTGGAGTGGGTTGCCATTGCCTTCTCTGACAATCTAAACTTTCTAGTAGGCTGGAAACCAAGAATACTCTGAGCTTCTAATTCACAGTTCACGTCTTCAGTTTTCCTAGGAGGCTTCTGATGCGTTCCAATATTACTCGGCTATAAAAAGGAATGCATTTGAGTCAGTTCTAATGAGGTGGATGAACCTAGAGCCTATTATACAGAGTGAAGTAAGTCAGGAGGAGAAAAACAAATATTGTATATTAACACAGAAAGAAAGACTTCCTCAGCAATCAATGCAAAGAAATAGAGGAAAACAACAGAATAGGAAAGACTAGAGATCTCTTCAAGAAAATTCAAGATACCAAGGAAACATTTCATGCAAAGATGGGCTCGATAAAGGACAGAAATGGTATGGACCTAACAGAAGCAGAAGATATTAAGAAGAGGTGGCAAGAATACACAGAAGAATTGTACAAAAAAGATCTTCACGACCAAGATAATCACGATGGTGTGATCACTCACCTAGAGCCTGACATCCTGGAATGTGAAGTCAAGTGGGCCTTAGAAAGCATCACTATGAACAGAGCTAATGGAGGTGATGGAATTCCAGTTGAACTATTTCAAATCCTGGAAGATGATGCTGTGAAAGTGCTGCACTCAATATGCCAGCAAATTTGGAAAACTTAGCAGTGGCCACAGGACTGGAAAAGGTCAGTTTTCATTCCAGTCCCAAAGAAAGGCAATGCCAAAGAATGTTCAAACTACCGCACAATTGCACTCATCTCACATGCTAGTAAAGTAATGCTCAAAATTCTCCAAGCCAGGCTTCAGCAATATGTGAACCATGAAATTCCAGATGTTCAAGCTGGGTTTAGAAAAGGCAGAGGAACCAGAAATCAAATTGCCAACATCCGCTGGATCATGTAAAAAGGAAGACAGTTCCAGAGAAACATCTACTTCTGCTTTATTGACTATGCCAAAGCCTTTGACTGTGTGGATCACAATCAACTCTAGAAAATTCTTCAAGAGATGGGAATACCAGACCACCTGACCTGCCTCTTGAGAAACCTGTATGCAGGTCAGGAAGCAACAGTTAGAACTGGACATGGAACAGACTGGTTCCAAATAGGAAAAGGAGTATGTCAAGGCTGTATGTTGTCACCCTACTTATTTAACTTGTATGCAGAGTACATCATGAGAAATGCTGGGCTGGAAGAAGCACAAGCTGGAATCAAGATTGCCAGGAGAAATATCAATCACCTCAGATATGCAGATGACACCACCCTTATGGCAGAAAGTGAAGAGGAACTCAAAAGCCTCTTGATGAAAGTGAAAGAGGAGAGTGAAAAAGTTGGCTTAAAGCTCAACATTCAGAAAATGAAGATCATGGCATCTGGTCCCATCACTTCATGGGAAATAGATGGGGAAACAGTGGAAACAGTGTCAGACTTTATTTTTTGGGGCTCCAAAACCACTGCAGATGGTGATTGCAGCCATGAAATTAAAAGATGCTTACTCCTTGGAAGGAAAGTTATGACCAACCTAGACAGCATATTAAAAAGCAGAGATATAACTTTGCCAACAAAGGTCCATCTAGTCAAGGCTATGGTTTTTCCAGTGGTCATGTATGGATGTGAGAGTTGGACTGTGAAGAAAGTTGAGTGCTGAAAAATTGATGCTTTTGAACTGTGGTGTTGGAGAAGACTCTAGAGCCCCTTGGACTGCAAGGAGATCCAACCAGTCCATTCTAAAGGAGATCAGTCCTGGGTGTTCATTGGATGGACTGATGCTAAAGCTGAAACTCCAGTACTTTGGCCACCTCACGCGAAGAGTTGACTCATTGGAAAAGACTGATGCTGGGAGGGATTGGGGGCAGGAGGAGAAGGGGACGACAGAGGATGAGATGGCTGGATGGCATCACCGACTGGATGGACATGAGTTTGAGTGAACTCTGGGAGTCAGTGATGGACAGAAGGCCTGGCGTGCTGCAGTTCTTGGGGTCGCAAAGAGTCGGACATGACTGAGCGCCTGGACTGAGCTGAGCGCGTACGTATGGGATCTGGAGAGATGGTACTGATGAGCCTATTCGCAGGGCAGCCGTGGGGATGCAGACATGGGACAAACTTGTGGACACGGGAAGCAGAGGGTGGGACGGCCTGAGAGAGAAGCAGTGAGACATATACATCACTTATGTAAACCAGCCCATGGGAGTTTGGTGTATGGGACCCATAGAGCTCAAACCAGTGTCCTTGACATCCTGGAGGAGTGGGATGGGGTGGGAGGTGGGAGGGAGGTTCCAGAAGGAGGGGGACATATATTTACTTATTCTGATTCATGCTCGTGTATGGCAGAAACCAAGGCAATATTGTAAAGTAATTATCCCCCAATTAAAAACAAATTGTGCCACAGAAAGTTAAAAATAAAACGCAAGGGGGCCCTGCCCTGGTCTCTCAGGTGCTGCCCTCTTGTGGCCACTTGAATACTTGCAACTAAAACTTGCTCTGAATTCTGCACAACTATTTCTTTAAATCAGAGGAAGCAGACAGAGCCCAGGAATGGACTTCTCCCCCCAAACGGAGGAAAGATGATGAAAGTCTGCCATGACATGGGTGTACAGGGATGACGCTGCTGCTGTGGTGGTTGTTTCATAATGTTTTGTGAACAGAGGAAGTAAGAGAAAGTATCAAAGCAGGTAACAGTGATCTTTCTGGACTTAAGAGAAAATTTGGAAAGAAAGAAAACATGTTTACATATATGAATATATATGTCTGTTGTGTCATGTATATACATATATATGATTGCATATGTATACTGCTGTATGTATATGATTATATACACGTGTCTTACCATGTCCTTCATTTTTGCAAATTATAAATTCCTGCTCGGTAGGTGTTGTGTTAGGCTTTATCACAGAGATCCTCTGTTAAGCAGGATATATTTGTCTCAGACAGTAAAGAATCCCCCTTCTATGTAGGAGACCTGGGTTCAATCTCTGGGTTGGGAAGATCCCCTGGAGGAGGGCATGGCAACCCACTCCAGTATTCTTGCCTGGAGAATCCCATGGACAGAGGAGCCTGGCGGGCTACAATCCATGGGGTTGCAGAGAGTAGGATATGACTGAGTGAGTAAGCACATTTATGACCAGAGTCATTTATGGCTTTAATTTGCATATTATTTTGGAGCAGTATTTCTCAAAATATGACCTTGGTGCCCACCTGTCCCCCCACAACCTGGAGTCCCTAACAGCCTTCCAGGGGATCCACAAGATCAAAACTTTTTGCATAATAATACTAGGATATTATTTCCTTTTTTATCACCCCATTCCCTCATGAGTATACACTGGAATTTTCCAGAATCTACACTATGTGTGATATTGCAACTGAAAGCAGTAGAAGCAGATGTGTCTTCTGTTAAACTGGAAATTACAGAGATTTGTAAAACTGACACAGTGGCATTCTCATTAATTCTGGTCTTGAAAATATAGGTAGCTTTTCATAAAAACATGTTAGCATGTAATAAATTTTTCGTTGTATTGAAATCAATACTATTTCAGTTTCAGCCTCTAAAGCAATAATATCAGTACGTATAACCCTCATCATAAACAAAGGCTCTATGGGTCCCAAATAATTTTGAAGGTGTTAAGAGATCATGAGATCAGAAGTTTAAGGATCACTGATATGGAGGCGCCATGGGACTACAGGGTTATTCTCGAAGTTCGGTGTAGACACGTGTCCTGGGCACTGATTTGATATTCGAGGAGAGATTTGGAAGGCAGAGGTGAGGTAAACACAAAAATCCTGCTGGGAGACTTCCCTGGTGGTCGGGGGCTGGGACTCTGCACTCCCAGCGCAGGTGGCCTGGGTTCAGGCCCTGGACGGGGAACTGGGTCCCACAGCAAAGACTGAAGATCCCACGTGCCGCCACCAAGACCCAGCACGCCAAATAAATACATATCTTTTTAAAATTCCGCTGCTCCTCTTGTATTTGCCGGAAAAATCTCTTGGACCTGCTTGGTTCTCCAGGGCAGCTTCGCAACCATGGCTGTTCACAGGTGCTGCCCTGGGACCAGAGGACTAAGAAGGACAGGATGATCCTGAAAGCAGGCAGAGGACCGATACGGTGCGATGGCCCCACGCAGGACAGAGAAATCCTTGCAGTGAGCGGAACTGTGCGTTCCTGAAAGGAGAGATCCTCAGGGACTGGGTTCTTCGGTAATCCCTACGCAGCAACTAACCATTTGGCTGGATGATTGAGCACTCGGAAGGAGCGAGAGTGCCGGAAGAGTTGACGCGGTCTGGGGCAAGGTTACCGGTAAAATACTCTGGAAGGGAGCCCCAAGCGCGACAATGACTGTACCCCCTGTGACTGTCACCGAAGACCACCACTGTGTACGAGGCCCTTACCAACCAGGTGAGCAAGATGGCTGGTACTCTGCATGTCAGCCGGTCTCCCCCTCTGCAGCCAACGGGTCACCTTGTTGATGACCTTGCTATGCGCGTGCACTGAGTTTCTGGAGAAAGCAGTGGAAGCAAGGCAGGCCTCTAGCTTTGGCTCCTGTTGCTATGGTAAGGGGCACCGTTGGCAGGGGCACCGTGGGTGGCAGCCTCCTCCTCACCCCTCTCCCTGTGGTGAGCATTCCTCTAACGTCCTGGACTCCTGGTAGCGTTTTTTGGAACATCCTCCCGCTCCGTGTCAATATCAGTGTTTCTTCAAGTGCGGTCATCGGAATCTCCTGCTTCTGTTGTGAACAAGCAGGAATCAGGAACCTGACTTTTATCAAAATGGCCAGGTAACTCTTACCTTCACTAAACTTTGTGACAATACAGCCTTGAGCAAGGGAGAGTATTCGAGGTCTCTCTCAACTATACGCTCACCTCTTGGTTCGATTCTCCAGTCTTCGGACTTCCTCTTCCCTAGTACCTGGCCCCAAGGATAACCTCTTCTGAGGAGCAGAAGCCCTCCAGCAACAAGGTAGAGCTTTACACTTCAGGAGACCCATCTGCCAGGTTAGCGCAGCCCCGACGTTCCAGTGGGCAATAATCCCATCCAAGAACAGCGTGGGTTGAGCCCTAAGGCACCCTCTTTGCCATCCCGGGAGACAGCATCATGACAGGATGAGAGGGTTGCATGGTCTCACCCACTCAATGGACACAAGTCTGAGCAAACTCAGGGAGGTGGTGAAGGACGGGAAGCCTGGCGCTCGGCAGTCCATGGGGTTGCAGAGGCTCGGACAGCACTCAGCCACGGACGACAAGAGTTGATTTACAAGGTCGTGTTAGTTTCTGCTGTACAGCAAAGTGATTCAGTTAAATATTTATATACATCCTTTTAAAATTATTTTCCTTTATGGTTTATCACAGAATGTTGAATATGGTTCCTTATGCTACACAGTAGGACCTTGTTCTTTATCCATCACATATATAAGTATAATAGTTCGCATCTGCTAATCCCAAACTCCCAATCCACCCCTCCCCCAGCCCCCTGCTTGGCAGCATCCCATGCCTTCTGCCCACTAAAAAACAACAAAAATGTCTGCAGACGTTACCAAATCTTTTCCTGGAGAGGCAAAATCACCCCCTCCCCTGCTCTAACCTTACAAATGCAGCTTACAAAGAACTCAAAGGATTCACAGCATGAGGTTAGGAACTTACATGGGAGCTTTTCTCCCCCCATGGAGAAATTGCAAAAGAACGTTGCTATGGATTTTATGAACAAGAGGCGAAAAGGGCAACCCAAAAGGAAAGGACTGATAATGTTGTCTGTGTTAAAAGTAAAGCATTCACATCATAGATGAAGTTTCCACAGCCTGGAGCAGGACACAGAAACCCACACCAGTGTTCTTGTCTGGAGAACCCCACGGACAGAGGAGCCTGGAGGGCCACGGTCCATAGGGTTGCAAAGAGTTGGATGCAACTGAAGCGACGTAGCACGGGAGAACATATTTGCAACACAGTTGAAAAGGATTAGTCTTCAGATTACATAAAGGACACCTTAGAAGCAATAATAAAAAGACACACATCCCATAGAAGAATGAGCAGATGACAGGCAATCAGCCCAGAAAAGAGAAACTCTCAATGGCCAAAGCACACGCTGAGAATACTCACCCGCCTTGGTACACAGGGACATGCAAAGTGAATTGATGAGATGCTACCGTACTCTTGTCCAGGATTTAACAGTCAATGATTAACAACAAGTCAATAGTGCCAAGGGGAGGATCTGGAATAATAGTATCTATCCCCTGTTACCCCCAGTGGAGGTGTATATTTGGAAAATCACTTTAGGAAATTGTGTTTCATTATCAAGAAAGGTTGAATATTAAAGTGAAAGTGTTACTTGCTCAGTCATGTCTGATTCTTTGCAACCCCACAGACTGTAGCCCGCCAGGCTCCTCTGTCCGTGGAGATTCTCCAGGCCAGACTACTAGAGTGGGTTGCCGTTCCCTTCTGCAGGGGATCTTCCCAACCCAGAGACTGAACCCGTGTCTCCTGCGTTGCAGGCGGATTCTTTGCCATGTGAGCCACCAGGGAAGCTCAGGTTGAATATACATACACCCTGTAACCCTGCGACGCCTCTCCTGACTACACACTCTGGAGACGGCACGCATTCCTGTGAGGAAGCACGCACAAGGAGTTGGTTACAACCATGTGTGCCACAAGGGAAAGTGGAAAACAAGCCAAATACCTGCCCACCAGCTGGCGGGGAGAGACGTTCGAGGCGCAGATGCACACGGCAGAGCAGCGCTAGCCGAAAGGAGCGAGCTGGCCGGGGGACGACGTCTAAAGCGTGAAGTCCGTCCATGAACCTTTGGACCAACCATCAGCACACAGTGGATGAAACCGTCTTATACACGTCTTTCCCTCTGTCCGGGCACATTGATACCGGAAAAACTCAGAGTTTGTTTAGCAAAAGAGGAAGGAACACAAGGGTTGGGTGGTTTCTCAAAAGTGGGTGCTTCTCAGCCTATATCGGCACAGGGTTGATTTAAATTCCCCTTGGGGGTGAGGGATTAAAGTTCTAAAGGCTTCTGGACCCTTCAGATGCCCTGGGGCTTCTCAACTTTGAGCTTCACTGGAAGGGGTCTGGTTCGGTCATTTGAGGGGAGGATTCTTAGAAAATTCAACATATCTGAAACCTAGCTGACAAAGCCTGGCTCTCTGTACCAGAAGCCTCCTGAGAAACAGAACACAACCTCACCTAAACGAGAAAGGGTTGATTCCATCCGTGTATTAACTGACATTTATTTACCACCAACTGTGTGGCAGTCACGGTGGTGAGGAGGGACGCACCAGTGAACAAGACAGATGGGGAGAGGAAGCGATGCCACGCAGGGCGCCCCGCACCAGCACCCCTGCACTCAGGGCATCCACAGGAGACAGACTTCTCTTAGAAAGAGGAAAACCCACAAGAGAGGTTTCCATGAATGCACGACGAGCGCCCGGCGTCGACGGCTGAGGGAGAAAACACGGGTGGCCCGAGTGGGGGTGAGGGGGTCAGGGGGCACCATTCGTGCTCAGAATGGACCCAGCGGCCCAAGCCCCGAGCCCGCCCTGCGCGCACGCTGTGCAGATGAGCCACGGGGAAGGCGGGCTGCTGGGGGCGGGGGCGTGGGCATCGGCGGGCACGGGAGGCCAGGCCCTGGCGAGCTGCCCTCAGGAGCACTGACCACGGTGGGGGGCGGGGGCACAGGAGAGCCAGCTCGTTAGCAAAGGCGACCTGGAGCCCCAGTTTTCTCCAGACGCTCCTGGACTGAAGCCGGCCAGGAGGCACTTAGGGCAGAATTCCTGTAGAGTCATTGGCGGGGACCCTAGATTGCTGATGTGACCTATTTTTTTAAAGATGAATACTGTTGTGATTTTACTAAGTATTCCTATTCCTCACCTAAATGGCTTTCTCCTTGGCTGCATACAACTTAGAGATTATCAATGATACAGCACAGCAGGTGTAAGGGGAAACTGAAATATAACCCACAGGCATTTTCAGGAGTAGAAATGTTTTGACTGTGGCATCTTCAGGAATAATGTGGGAGTTTTGTTTTTTTTTTAACTTTTTGTATTATATTGGTGTATAGCTGATTAATCAACCCTGAATATTCATTGGAAGGACTGATGGTGAAGCTAAAACTCCAGTACTTTGGCCACCTGATGCGAAGAGCTGACTCATTGGAAAAGACCCTGATGCTGGGAAAGACCAAAGGCTAAAGGAGAAGGGGGCGGCAGGCAGGTATGTGGGGATGAAATGCGGATTCCAGGAACTAAGGAGATGCCTATCAATCGACACTTTACTGATCCTTCTGCCTCTGTAAGTGTGTTTGTTACTACACCCACTTCAGACATACACAAAAATAGTATAATGAGGTCCCACATACCTGTCACCAGCTTCAAAAACTGTTACTAAATGGCCAATCTTGTTTCATCTTTCCCACTTCCTCATGATATTATTTTGAGATAAATACTACCTTTATATCATTTTGTCCATAAATATTTCAGTTCGCTCCAACAGATAAGAACTCTAAAAATGCATAACCACTATACCATTATCAGATTAAAAAATTAAAAAGTCCTTGTTATCATCAAATACCCAGACAGGGCTCGAGTTTCCGATGGTCTCATAAATGTTATATGCTTTTCTACAATTTATTTTGTTGTTGTTGTTGTTCAGTCGCCCTCCCAAGGACATAAAGGACAGAATCTGAATAATGTCCACGCATTCCATAAATCGTAAAATTCTAGGGAATTGTGGGTTGGAACAATAGCCAGAACAGAACTGGACTTCTTTATCCCTACTTTATGTTGCGTGAAATTGCGATTGTAGGGAGAGTAATTTTTTCTTATTTAAAAAAAAAATTCGAAGTCTCTGTTGGTAATTGAAAAGCTGTTTCCAAGGGCCTCTGGTTTTCGGCCTCATAAAGAAGCACTTGGCGATCAGACTGCCAAACAGTCGTCCCCACTGGGGTCCGCGGGGGACCGCCCTGTTCTTTCCGTCTTTACGGCCGCCCCCCGCAGGATCTCCCGCGAGGCCCAATTAAGTCAGGGCGCAGGTGCCGAGCCGGCCACCAGGGGGCACCCGAGGAACCCGATGAACTTTGCAGACAGCCAGGAAGCCACCTGGGGGCCTGTTTCAGGCCAGACCGAACAGACCCGGGTGGGTCAGGCTCCTCTCTCGGGTCAGACCCTGCCAGCAGAGCAGACCTCCGGAGCCGGGGCTGGGAGGGCCTCCTGGGGACGAACAAGGCCAGCCGTCGGTTGTCACAGGACGCCGGGTTTGCAGCCCGCCCCACGCCGCGGTGCTCTTCCTTGCAGACCTGCTTGAAGGACAGATAAGGGCATGCTGTGCCAAGAAGCTCCTGGTCACCCCGTGGGTGTTAATGAATCCTTCAATTGTTAAGTACACAGAAGGCGCTGTTACAAGTAATGTTAGACACATGTAAGTAGGGATGAAAGTGAAAAAAGCGTCAGTCCCTCGGTCTGTCCGACTCTGTGCCGCCCTGTGGACTGCCGCCCGCTAGGCTCCTCTGTCCACGGGCTTTGCGGCAGCTCGTGACTCTCAGTTACAGGAGCCCTAGCCGACAGACACCGCCCCCAACACAGCGTCTAACATAGGAGGAGACCCCGTATGTGGCTTCTATCCCCACCCCCTCGGTTCAGAACGACAGGCATCATCCCATTGTCCTGGAGGCGGGCGTCCGGAATCAAGGTATGGGCAGGGCCCTGCTCCCTCTGAGGCGCCAGGGAGAGGCCTTCCTGCCTCGCCCAGTCTCTGTGTTGCCGGCAGCCCCTGGTGTTCCTGGGCTTGCGGTCGGCCATCGCCCCCTTGTGTCTTCACATCGTCTGTCTCTGTGACCAGACTTCCCCTTTGCATAAGGACTCCAGTCACACTGGGTGAGGGCCAGCCACTCCCCGACCCCCGTGATCTCAGTTTTTACAATGATGTATTTAAGGTGCCTGTGTGCCTGCTAAGTCGCTTCAATCGTGTCCAGTTCTTTGCAAACCTATGGACTGTAGCCCGCCAGGCTCCACTGTAAAGGGGATTCTCCAGGCATGAATACTAGGATGGGTTGCCATGCCCTCCTCCAGGGGATCTTCCCGACCTAGGGATCAAACCCGTGTCTCCTGCATTGGCAGGTGGATTAACACTGGAGCCACCTGGGAAGTGCCACCTGGGAAGTCTCATACTTAAGGTAGTTAATTTTATTTTATTATTATTATTTTAAAAATTTTGGCCATACCCTGCAGCATGTGGGACCGTTGTTCCCAAGCAGGGCTGGAACCCGCACCCCCCGCATTGGAAGGTGGGGTCTTACCCACTGGACCACCGGGGAAGTCCCTCTCATGATCTCACTTTAACTCGATTACCGGATCCGCAAATAAGGTCACTTGCTAAGGCACGGGGGTATTGGGACTTCCTTTATCTTTTCCAGGGGCCACAATTCAACTCATAGCATATGCCCTCTTATAAAATGAATCAGGCTTCAAATGCCTATAATGACAAACCCATGAATTGTGTACACAGTGGATCATAGCATCCAGAATAAACTTACGAGTCTATGAAGGCATCATAGTAACACAAAAACAATTACGATGTGCAGAGGACGAACTGTGATTTTACCAAGAAAAGCAAGCATTTTAACCTAAAGGTATACTCAATTCACTACATTTGATGCTTTTTAATGATCAGTGATAAAGAAAATACATGTAGACCCAAAAAAAAACAAAAAAAAAATCTAGATTTTTTTTTTTTTTTGCTAAAAAGTTGCATTGGGGCCAGTTATCATGCTATAAATACTAAACAGATTATCACAGAACACTTTTATATAATAAATACAGAGAACTTGTCTACCATAGATATTCACAAAATCTGATTCACATCCTGTTTAAGAAACACAAGCGTTTGTGACGTAAACGGAGTCACCCTTGGTTTTGCTCGTCGCCTCCCACAAAGGGTCATCCAGTCTCCAGGGTTGCTCCGGAAGCTCTTGGCCCTGCGGGCACTGCTCTCAGCAGGCACCACTTCAGGTCCTGACACGGCTTCTCAACGCACAGCGTCAGGACCAGCCCGGCGATGAAGGTCAGCAAGCAGTGTCCCGAGAAGAGATAGAACTAGAGAGAGAGAGGGACGGGGTGGACACAGTCTTACTACGAGATTCCGGTTGTGTTTGGACCCTAAAGGGCCCCATCCTGGCTGTATGAAATAGATCTGTAAGACAAACAGCCGCAAACATTAAAAATAAAGAGAAGGAAAGAACGATACTACCCTGTACTGAAGTCCCCCCTCCAATAAAACAAAGGACAATAGGCTTTTGAGAAATAAACAGAGCAGAAGCTTCTAGTGAAGCCAATAGTCTGCACTGTTCCAGGAGAGAACAGAGGGTGACGTGGCGTCCAGCTGGGGGCGGGGCAGCCTCACCATGTTGACGTCCGTGTAGTGAATCAGCGTCTCCTGAAGCCCATTGTAGAGGATGATGAGGGTGGGATGTACCAGGTAGCAAGCGTAGCTGATGCTGGCCAGGCGAGTCCAGACGCCGCAGGAGAGCAGCCGGTTCACCAGACCTGGGGGGGGACAGACACCAATCCTGGAGCGGTGAGCCCCTCCTGCCCCTGGGAATGCGGGGGGTCACTGCAACTCCCTCTGGGTCCCGCCCCTGAGTCTGTGAACCTTCTTCTAAGAAGGTCTTTATTCATTATATATTTTCTGGGTTTTGTTTTTTTTTTTGGCTGTGCCATGCAGCCTATAGGATCTTAGTTCCTTGACGATGTATCAGACTCTCACCACCTGCATTGGAAGGGCTGAGTCTTAATCCTCAGACCACCAAGGAAGTCCATATTCTTTTTTTTTTTTTCATATTCTTTTTAAGTGTGTGCTAATGGCACCCCACTCCAGTACTCTTGCCTGGAAAATCCCATGGACGCAGGAGCCTGGTAGGCTACAGTCCATGGGGTCGCTAAGAGTTGGGCACGACTGAGCGACTTCACTTTCACTTTTCACTTTCATGCATTGGAGAAGGAAATGGCAACCCACTCCAGTGTTCTTGCCTGGAGAATCCCAGGGACAGAGGAGCCTAGTGGGCTGCCGTCTATGGGGTCACACAGAGTCGGACACGACTGAAGTGACTTAGCAGTAACAATAAGTTGCCTCATTCATGTCTGACTCTTTGAGACCCCATGGGCTGTAGCCCACCAGGCTCCTCTGTCCATGGAATTCTCCAGGCAAGAACACTGGAGTGGGTTGCCATTTCCTTCTCCAGGGGATCTTCCCGACCCAGGGATTGAACTCTTGCATCTCCTGCATGGGCAGGGAGTTTCTTTACCACTATGGCCACCTGGAGAATGTACTAAAACAGATAAAGCAAAGCCAAAAACAAAACTAACTTCAACTCCCCATTGTAGACATATAGTAAGAGATGCTCAATATTGAGTGCACAGCCAGTTCATTTCCTTAGTGTGGTTTCAACCTCTGAGCACGAAACCTTCCACGTATAGAGCAAGGTGCAGAGTCCCTTGGCTGGCCTGGGTTCTGATTCAAGGCGCGCACACGCTGCTGGACTGTAGGACAAGGGCGGTAACACCGTGTGGCCAAGAGCCTTCACCTTCTGCAACCTGGTGTATCCTCTACAACTGGACCGTCCCATATGATAGTTATGACCCCTTGTGGCTACTGAATTTAAAGGAATTAAAATAGAAACAAAGAGAAATTCCCTCGCTGAATAAGACCAATGGCTCTCTGCAGTGGGGTAAATGGTGATGTTCCCCCCAAAGCTGTGTCCACCTGGAACCTCAGAATTGGGAATTGGGCTTCCTTGGTGGCTCAAACGGTAAAGAATCTGCCTGCAATGCAGGAGACCTGGGTTTGATCCCTGGGTTGGGAAGATGCCCTGGAGAAGGAAATGATGTAATTAAGGTAAGGAATGAGAGGCGAGGTCATCTTAGATCAGGGTGGGCCCTGCATCCAGACTGTCCTTGAAACAGAAAAGGAGGCACAGACACAGAGGAGACGCGGGGAGACGACCACGTGAAGATGGGACAGCGACGCGCCGAGGCTGTCAAGGACCCAGGAGAGGATGGGACGGGTTCCCCTCAGAGCTCCCGGAAGGACCTTGCCCACGCCTTGCTCTTGAATTTCTAGCCTCCAGAACTGAGTGCTCAAGCTCAGCCACTCGTCGAGTCCGACTTTGTGACCCCATGACCTGCAGCCCGCAAGGCTCCTATGTCCATGGGATTCTCCAGACAAGAATACTGAAGTGGATTGCCTTGCCCTCCTCCAGGGGATCTTCCCAACCCAGGATAGAACCCGAGTCTCCTGTGTCTCATGTATCGCAGGCAGATTTTTCACTTACTGAGCCATCTCCAAAACCAGAAAATCAATTTCTGTTGTTTCAAGCCACACACACACACACACACAGAAAAGAAAACATCTAGACTAATCTGTTAAAATCACAAACCAGATCATCTCACGTGGCATTTAGAATAAAATCCAAGTTCTTCCCGAGGCCCTGATGGTCCGGCACGACCCGAGCCCTGCCTGCTTCTCTGTCCTCACTCCTGTCTCTCTCCTGCCTGGATCCTTGACCCCTGACTCACTGGTCTTCTTGCTGTTCTCCTCACCCACTCAGCATGTTCCAGACTGGAGAACTCTGCCTTAGGATTCCATCTGCCTGGAGTGCTTTGGTGCCACGTATTTGCAAATGCACCCCTAATCCAGTTACCCTCCCACCCCTGGTTTTGTTTTTTTAATTTTTGGTCCTGATGCAAGGCTTGCAGGATCTTAGTTCCCTGAGCAGGGATTAAACCCGCATCCTTGGCAGTGAAAGCATGGAGTCCTAACTGGGCGGCCAGGGAACTCCCCTGGCTTGTGTTTACTCACCATATTTATCTGCATCTGAAATAAACTACGAGTATATTTGCTTCATGTGGCTCTGGGCTCATTTCCTATGGCTGCTGTAACACCCTACACCAACATGGTGGCTTAAAACAACAGAAGTTTGTTCTCCCATCATTCTGGGGACCAGAGGCCCAAAATCAACATCACTGGCCAAGATCAGGGTGTTGATAGGATCACATTCCCTTGGAGGCTCTGCAGGAGAATCCATGCCTTGTCTCTTCCAGCTCTGGTGCCTGGACATTCCGTGGCTTCCGGTCACAGCACTCCGATCAACACCAGCGTTTTCAAGTCTCTCTCTGCCAGATCTTCATGTCACCAGCTCCTCTGTGTGTGCGTAAAACCTCCCTCTGCTCCCTCTATAGGGAAACGTGTGATTGCTTTCAGGACCCACCCAAATAATCCAAAATAATCTCCCCTTCTCAAGATCCTTGACCACAGCTGCAAGTTGCCAAGGAATTCGGACCTAATGATGGAGACCATTATTCAGGCTGCTAGAGTCTCCTGGTCTCTCGCTTCCCCTACCCCATAGCAATCTCCTACAGAGAGGGGTTTTTCTTATTTATTGTGATATCCTCAGCGTCTAGAGCAGTGGTTGGCATAAAGCGAGCTTTCAATTAAGTATTTTATGCAATCAAGTGAATAAGTAGAAACCATAGTCAAAAGGGGCATTTGCCCCCACGTGAGTCCCAAATGATGAACCAAGCTATTCCTGTGAACAAACAAAATAGTTGTAGAATTAAGTCAGTAAAAAAAAAAAAAAAAAATTCATGCCAAGATATGAAAGTAATGTCAGTGCCTATCAACAGATAAATGGAGGGAATTCCCTGGCGGTCCCAGTGGTTAGGACTCTGTGCCGAAGGTGTAGGTTTGATTCCTGGGCAGGGAACTAAGATCTCACAAGCAAACAAACAAAAACAGATAAATGGATAAGAAGATGTAGCTTCTATATATATATATACATACACACACACACATATATATACAACAAAACACTTGTTATTTAGTCGCTAAGTAGTTCCCAACTCTTAGCGACCCCTTGCACTGTAGCCCGCCAGGCTCCTCCGTCCATGGGGTGACCCGGGCAAGAACACTGGAGTGAATTTCCTTCTCCCAGGGATTTTCCTGACCCAGGCACTGAACCTGCGTCTCTTACATCCTCTGCATTGGCAGGTGGATTCTTCTTTACCAGCAAGCCACCTGAGAAATCTAGCCAATTATTCTTGACCCACAGGGCTGTCACATTAGACAGGAATCCTGGATGTTTTCCAGCACATCAGAGCTGGCCTGGGCCAGGCCAAGGGGAGTAGCTGTTTATCTTCTGAAACTCTGCCAACAGTTCATTGTCGACAGGTCATTGTCATCAATAGAGGTCATGCGATCCAAACCCGTAAATGCAAATACATCAGTCAGAACACAGCCTGATTCCCCTGTAACATCGTTCTCCATAGAAGGGAAAGCTTTTAACACTGAAATATTAAAGGACAGATGTCTCGGCATTCTGCATGCATGAAAGTGCAGGAACAATTTGAACAAACACCTTGGGTGGGGAGAGGGCCTGGCATGCAGAAATGAAGAGGGGGCTTCCGGCTGCGTGCTGGGCCCAGACTCGCTTTCCAGCTGTGTGACCTCCACAGCCGGCTTCATCTCCAGGTTCCATTTTCCTCACTGAGACAGGGCTGTTTATAGCCCTACCTGTAGCCGTGTGGCCAGTGCCGCCCGGGGCCACGGGTGAACTTCTCCGCAAAGCCTGACACAAGCTTGCCTTCAGTAAGCAGGACTCATGTTCACTTTATCAGGTTGTTCCAACCACATTGGAGGCTAACGGGTTTGGGTTCACGGGCCAAATTTTAAACTCATCCTGATATTTCCCAGGTGGCCCAGATGTGTGGTGTCTCCACGTGGCTCTAATTCCATCATCTCAGGGTGTCCAGGCAGCTGGGGAGCTCAGAGCCTCGGCTGGGGGATCCCTGCCAGCCTTTCTTGGTCATTTGCTGACACTTCAAGCACCTTGTGGGCTTCCCTGGCGGCTCACAGTAAAGAATCTGCCTGCAATGCCAGAGATCCGGGTTTGATCCCAGGGTCGGGAAGATCCCCCGGAGAAGGGAACAGAAACCCACTCCAGTCTTCTGGCCTAGAGAATTCCAGGGACAGAGGAGCCTAGCGGGCCACAGTCCATGGGGTCGCAGAGTCGGACACGGCTGAGCGACTAACAGTAGCTCACTAGCAAGTACCTTGTGCCCAACAGAGAGGAAAGGAGGAAAAAGTCAGGTGACCTGAACAGACATTTCTAATCTAGAGAAGATCCTTTCTTTCCATTTAAGCTCTCTTTCTGTTCTACTCTGAAAGGCTGGCTCAACAGAAAGAGTGTCCCCGTTATCAAAGGGCTGAGGGGGTGTTGGTAACTCTTTAGTTCACATGATCAGAAAAGAGACGAGGGTTGGGGTAGCCAGTACTCTCGTCCCAGCACTGGGATTTTCTTCCTCATGACATTACCTTACCTGCTCACTTTCAATTTCTTTCTTCTTCTTTTTTTTTAAACAAAGCATTTTCTTTTTTTAAAAAAATGTATTTATTTGATTTTCTGCACTAAGTCTTACTTGCAGCACTCAGGATCTTTCGGTTGTGGCATATGAGCTCACAGTTTCAGCACGTGGGATCTAGTTCCCCAACCAGGGGTCGAATCCCCGAACTATGAGTGTGGAGTCTTAGCCACAGGACCACCAGGAAGTCCCTGTTTTAATTTCTAAACTAGCTTCATGGGAGAGGCTGCCGATTTTTCTTCTAGAACCTGCATGTAATGTACAAACCGGTATAAACATCTTAAACAGAAAATACGGGTAAGTAAGTAAGTGTTAGTCGCTCAGTCGTGTCCGACTCTTTGCAACCCCACGGACTACAGCCCACCAGGCTTCTCCTGGGATTTGAGGATGGAAAATCGTCCATGGGATTTTCTAGGCAAGAATACTGGAACGGGTTGCCACCTCCCTCTCCAGAATATACAGGTGGGTTTCCCCAGATATGTAGACAAATGGCGTTTCTGAGTCCCTGTCAGTCACTCATCGGTCAGCACTCGTCCGTGTACACATGTTCTCATACCGTCGTCCTTAACAGACCAGCGTGCGAGCCCCGTGCAAGCACCATGCCACATCCTACCTCCGTAGCCTTCATGGCACGCGAACAGGACCCAGCCCACGGCCGCCGCCCACAGGGTCCGGTGGAGGCCTTGGTAGACGGCCGCGGCGCCGGATGAGGTCGGGGAGACGTCATCCACCATGTAGGCCAGGGCGACCACTAGCAGGAGGGTCGACAGGGCGCACCCCCAGCCCAGCAGAGCCTGCCCCTGGGGGAGAGGAGAGGCACAGCTCACAGCCCACCCTGGCCCCGCTGCGTGTCGTCCCTGCTACCCTGACATTCTGTGTCATCAGTCACTTCCAGGCTCTATTGGTAAACCTCGATCAGGGCCCAGACTGGCCTGGAACAGAAAGTTCAGCTCAGTGGCTACGAAGGGTTAGGGTGGGGGCGGGGTGGGGGCCAGTGGGGTGCGTGACCACATACACGAGGGTGACCTTTGTGGTGGCAGGGAGCTCTGCGCCTTGATGGTGGTGGTGGTGGTTACACAAACCTACAGACATGATAACTGGTGGGTCTGCAGCTGATGGATTGTATCAGCATCAGTGTCTTAGTTGGGATCATACTGACAGAGAAACAAGGGTCGAGGATTCACAAGGTCTCTACTACTTTTGCAACTTATAGTGAATTTTGAATCATTTTTACAGTTAAAAAGAAAAGGTAATGTTCTAGTCGCACCCCCCACCACTCCGAACCTCCCACTCTGTTCCTCAACCAAATAGGGCTCCTCGATTGGTTCTGCCTCCATAAATGTGAGAGCCCCCCACACACAGCCCATCCCTGGGCCACGCCCATCCCTGGGGACACAGCATGGCGGAAGGAATGGGAGAATTCCGGCTCACAGAACAGCCCTGTGAGTTAAATTCTATCAGTATTACTGGGTTCAGTTCAAGATCTTTGATTTCACCTTACCTGACCTTTTCAGGGGTTTAAGACTCTTGATAGTCCCTTGGACAGAAAGGAGATCCAACCAGTCCATCCTAAAGGAAATCAGTCCTGAATATTCATTGGAAGGACTGATGCTGAAGCTGAAACTCCAATACTTTGGCCACCTGATGTGAAGAACTGACTCATTGGAAAAGACCCTGATGCTGGGAAAGGTTGAAGGCAGGAGGAGAAGGAGACGTCAGAGGATGAGATGGTTGGATGGCATCACCGAGTGGATGGATATGAGTTTGAGTGAGCTGTGGGAGTTGGTGATGGACGGGGAGGCCTCGTGTGCTGCCGTCCACGGGGTCGCAGAGAGTTGGACACGACTGAGAGACTGAACTGAACTGATCTTTTTAGACCCAGACCTGTCTTCCAAGGGTCTCTCTTGCTTCTCTGTTCCCGTTCTCTAGGTGCTATGGTGACATCTACATCGACCTGAGCCAGCTTCTTATTACTTTACTGTCTTGTCTCTAAAGAGAAGCTCTCCCTCGGGTCTCAGGCTCCTGCCCTAGGTTCTGGCGACAGGAAACAAAGTAACTTCCTCGAGAGCTCTCCTCGAGCCTCTTCTTTGAGCCTAGGGTCCCTTTCGCTCTTAGAATGCATGCTGCCCTACCTCACCCCTACTACATGGAACATGCCTCAGCAGCCTCGGGCGGGGACTCTGTGTTCTTTTCTGGCTTACATTTTGCCCTTGGCCTACTCATTCTTCTAAGCCACTCCTCCAGCTGAGCCTGACTTGTGTTCCAATGCTATACTCCCTGGTCCTGACCTGGTCCTTGCAGCGGCTCCCAAATGCCCGTCTCATCGTAGGGTTTCCCTTCTGTCCACACCCATTTCCTCCTTGGGCGTATGAACCTGGACTACACTAAGGCACCTTGTGGGTGTGTGTCTGTGTGTGTGCACGCACATGCACGTGTGTTGGATCTTCATTCTTGCACGAGGGCTTTCTCTGGTTGCGTTGAGCAGGAGCTGCTCCTGTGTGTGGGCTTCTCCTTGCGGGGACTTCTCCTGTGGAGCCCATGCTCAAGGCACAGCGGCTTCGGTAGTCTTGGTGCCTGGGCTTAGTTGCTCTGAGACACATGGAATCTTCCCGCAAGGGATCAAACCCATGTCCCCTGCATCGCAAGGTGGATGCTGGACCACCGGACCACAGAGAAGTCCCAAAGCACCCCTGATGGCCTTCTGTTAGAATGTACAACCTGATTGTGCATTTTCAAGGGAGCATCGTAACTCCAGCCTATAGGAAAAGTCACGTAGCCCCTGTGGATCCATTGCTTCCCATGACGCCCTAGCTCCTGTTACTGCTATGAGTAACACATGGCGTTCCAAGGCCCAGGGCCTCATCTCTAGAACATTTAGATGAGGTATCCACAAGACCTCCACAAACCAAAGGAGGGCCTAGCAGAGGGGATCTGGGGTCAGCACGGCCCCCAAATAGTGCAAGGGAATTCTTGACCCTTCTTTCACTGAGAAGCAAATAATCCTCCATTCATTTATTGAGTGACTGCAGAACCAGATGCTAGAAATTCAGAGGTGCGTAGGAACATGTTCTGCCCTCAAGGTCTTGTGGATCAACAAAAATCATACCAATAGGTTTTTCACGAGGCAATGCCAAAGAATGCTCAAACTACTGCACAATTGCACTCATCTCACACACTAGTAAAGTAATGCTCAAAATTCTCCAAGCTAGGCTTCAGAAATACATGAACCATGAACTTCCAGATGTTCAAGCTGGGTTTAGAAAAGGCAGAGGAACCAGAGATCAAATTGCCAACATCCGTTGGATCATCGAAAAAGCAATAGAGTTCCAGAAAAACATCTACTTCTGCTTTATTGACTATGCCAAAGCCTTTGACTGTGTGGATCACCACAAACTGTGGAAAATTCTGAAAGA
This sequence comes from Bos javanicus, assembly GCF_032452875.1. NCBI lineage: Eukaryota > Metazoa > Chordata > Mammalia > Artiodactyla > Bovidae > Bos > Bos javanicus. The sequence goes on along the minus strand of NC_083891.1, from coordinate 58,072,233 downwards.
GATGGGAATACCAGACTACCTGACCTGCCTCTTGAGAAACATGTATGCAGGTCAGGAAGCAACAGTTAGAACTGGACATGGAACAACAGACTGGTTCCAAATAGGAAAAGGACTACGCCAAGGCTGTATATTGTCACCCTGGTTATTTAACTTATATGCAGAGTACATCATGAGAAATGCTGAGCTGGATGAAGCACAAGCTGGAATCAAGATTGCTGGGAGAAATATGAAGAACTTCAGATATGCAGATGACACCACCCTTATGCAGAAAGTGAAGAACTAAAGAGCCTCTTGATGAAAGTGAAAGAGGAGAGTGAAAAAGTTGGCTTAAAGCTCAACATTCAGAAAACTAAGATCATGGCATCCAGCCCCATCACTTTATGGCAAATAGATAGGGAAACAGTGGAAACAGTGTCAGACTTTATTTTGGGGGGCTCCAAAATCACTGCAGATGGTGATTGCAGCCATGAAATTACTTACTTACTCCTTGGAAGAAAAGTTATGACCAACCTAGATAGCATATTAAAAAGCAGAGACATCACTTTGCCAACAAAGGTCCATCTAGTCAAAGCTATGGTTTTTCCAGTAGTCATGTATGGATGTGAGAGCTGGATTATAAAGAAAGCTGAGTGCCGAAGAATTGATGCTTTTGAACTGTGGTGTTGGAGAAGACTCTTGAGAGTCCCTTGGACTGTAAGGAAATACAACCAGTTCATCCTAAAGGAAATCAGTCCTGAATATTCATTGGAAGGACTGATGTTGAAGCTGAAACTCCAATACTTTGGCCACCTGATGTGAAGAACTGACTCATGTGAAAAGACCCTGATGCTGGGAAAGGTTGAAGGCAGGAGGAGAAGGGGACGACAGAGGATGAGATGGTTGGATGGCATCACTGACTCGATGGACATGAGTTTAGGTAAACTCTGGGAGTTGGTGATGGACGGGGAGGCCTGGCGTGCTGCGGTCCATGGGGTCACAAAGAGTCAGACACGACTGAGTGGCTGAACTGAACTGAGGCTAAGGTAGTACTTTAGATAGATTGCCCTGAGGGTGGATTTGAGATCAGACTGAGGCAAGAAAACTAGTGAAGAAGTCCAGCTAAGAGATGAGACGGGCTTGAACAAGGTGAGGGGCAAAGGCCACGAGAGGACAGTAGGAGAAACAGCCCCGGGGTGGGTGACCGGCCGGGGAGGGCAGGTGGCAGGCAGGAGGCATCCAAGAGGAACCAGGTTTCTGGCTTGACCTCTGACCTTTGATGGTGAACCAGAATGATTACCCACAGGGAAGTAACCCCATCTGGAAGGTAAAGCGACAGCTTTCTAAATACGGCACAACCTGATTCGCAGACGGAACCATCAAATCTGACCAAGAATCTTATTTCTAGAAGCCAAAGAGCTTTTGCTATTAAAGAAAATCCAGCCTACGTCACCATGACCTTCCAGAAGAGGGTCTTGCCACTGCCACGTCACCGGGTGTGTTTTCCCACGTCAGAGGCTTCTCTGGGCCTGTACCAAGGCTCCAAGGGGTGGCACCCGGCTGGGTGCTGGGTCTGGAGCTTTCTGAGGGGAGCTCAGTGAGGAAAGCGGAGAATCAGGGAAGAAGACAAGGCTCTTCCTATTCTCTGGCATCAAGAGCCGTTCCTGCAGCGCAGCGCGGGGAAGCCACGTACCTTGGTTCTGAGAACGTTTGCCTGGTGGTTTGGGTGCAGGAAAACGCTCAGTAAGAGGCCCACGAGGAACGGCCCATATCGGCAGTAGGGCTTCGTGTAGTACTCCAGGAAATACAGTCTGGCTGCCTCTTCACTGAAAAACACAAGGACATGAGGCCAAAGGTTACATTTGATCTGGACATGGATAAAGGAATCTCTCAGACATTCACTGGGGCAATCAGCAAAGCCAAAAACACCGGGAGTACAGGAGTTCACTTCTTCGGTGATGGTCCGCAGAGAGTACCCTCACGATCCTGCCTTGGGCCACGGCTGGTTTCTGAAATTCCAAACTCCCTTGGGCCCCTCCAACCTGGGACCCAAGGAAATGTGATGACAGCGTTCTTTTAAAATAGCTGTTTCCAGTGGCTGGCATGTCAGGATAGCTCTAAAAACGTGGTTCCCAGAAGTGAACCTCTTCTGAAAGATGTGAACCTCTTCATGGAAGCTCTCACAAAATTGGGTGGCTTGGGCCCCAGCCCTGGAGATTCGCATTCAGTTGGCCCAGGGCGGTGCTTGCTGGAAGCATCGGTGAGATGTCAATGCCCACCCCCACCCCACCGCCCCCAACCCACAGGTGACTCTCATTTGTGTCTGGGGTTGAGAACCACAGGCAAAGCAGGAGCCAGCCTCCTTCTCGGCCACCCGGCTGTGCGCACAGAAGCTGATTGGAAGGGCATGGCGCCTCTCTGGTCTAAATGCCTGGGGTGTGCTCAGTCACTCATTCACTCATCTGTTCCACTAACAATGTATTTTGGGCACTTTTTTTTTTTTCTTTTTGGCCATGCTGTGTGGCATGTGGGCTCTGAGTTCCCCGACCAGGGATCAAACCCTTGTCCCCTGCAATGGAAGCATGGAGTCCCAACCACTGGAAGGGAAGTCAGTCCCTTGAGCACTTCTGTGCCATGCACAGTTCTGGGCTAGTTCACCCTGGGAGGTCAGTGAAGGCTGCTCTGAGAAGGTGACATACGTACTGACACCTGTAGGGAGTGAAGGAGCTCGCATTGCCCAGATCTGGATTCTAGAGGAACAGCGTTTTCGTGTGAGGGAACAGCAAGGTCTCGGGCCCTGAGGAGGGAGCCTGTTGGGTGTGTGGAGGGAAGGAGGCTGCTGAGACCTGTCCAGAGTCAGCGGGTGGGGGAGAGACAGATGACGCCAGGCAGGGATTCTGCCCTGAGAACAATGGAAGGATTGAGTGGATGACTGGCAGCATCCGGTTTCCATCTGCATCCGCCTGACTGCTGCACGGAGAACAAATGAGCAGGAAATCTCACCGGTTTTTCCTGCAGAACACTCAACTGGTACCGAGAAAGAACTGCTACACATACTCCATTGGAAAGGCAAACTCGCGCAGTGGGTAAGGTCCTGGGTTCAGCTCACACCTGTGCCACTCACTAGGCGTGTGACCTTGAAGGGGCAACCCCAACTTCGTTAAAATTCTGTCTCTCCATCCCACAATAGAGCTTCCAAGCAGCAGTTCGCCACTGGAGGAGAAACGCCATACAGCCACGTGGGGGCACCCCTTTCCTCCCAGAAGCGTTTCAGTGGGCGAGAGAGAGCTCCCTGTGTTCAGAGCAGATCCCCAGTGCCAGCTGAAAGAGTCAGAGGTTTGGAAACAAACACGCAATGAACTTTCCTATCCAGGCCGAACAGTTCCCGCCCACATTTCCGCAGGAGCCAACGTGCACAGGGCTAAGAGCCTGGCATCTGTTCAGCAGCCCTGCCTGGGAGGTCCTGGCCATCCTGAGGGGAGGCGAGGGACAGAGCCGGCGGGCTGGGAAGTGCGGCGGTTACCTGGCTTCTGACGGAGCTACCACGGGAAGGTTGTAAGCCAGTGTGAGCAGAGCAGAGGCGGTGCAAGATGCCACGAGCAGCATGGCCCCGAGCAGGACAAGGGCACGCTGACTTCTGCAAAGAAGAGAGCACGTTCATGTTCCTTCTCACTCTGGGGCTACTGAGGGCTGGCAGACTTGGCAACCAGAGGTGCTTCCTGCCAGCCTGCCTTTGAGAGAGGCTGGCTTGGGGCCAAGTGTGTCCAGAGCTGGGCTGGAGTTAAAAAGCTTGAGTTAGACTTCAGTCTTGAGCACTTATTAGCAGCCCAATACTGGGCAGTGAAATCCTTGCCTTAGAATAGCTTCGTCTTCCTGCTGAAATTTACTGTGACGAGACCGTGCCTGGGAAAGTCCCTTGCCACCCATGAAGCACTAAAGGGACTGAAGAGGAGGGACTTCCCTGGGAGTCCACAGGTTAAGACTCTGTGCTTCCACTGCAGCGGGCACAGGTTCCATCCCTGGTCGGGGAAGTAAGATCCCACATGCCGCTAGGTTCGACAAAAAGAAAACTAAAAAATAAAAATAATAATAATAAAAATTAAGAAGTGGTGATTGATTCAGGAGCGAGATGATTGGCATGCACAGGTGAGACACAGCAGAGGGGGACAGAGTAACAGGGGGACCCGGGGATCCTCCCCCCAACCCAAATGCAAATCTGACCAGTGTCAGGGTTCAGGTGGTTCGTGCGGAGGCAAGAATGAGGGCAGGGGTGGAACAGGGGAACAAGGAAGGCCAATGCAAGGCACTATCACGGTGGTCAATGCTCAGTTCTTCCAGAACATTCTGTGGAGCCTTCTGAAATGCACCTCAAAACTGTCCTAAGGGGGTGAAAGAAAGAAGCATTTTCCTACCGTCTTCTAGCCCCCTTGGGTCAAAGGTGACCCCACAAAAATTAATTCCTCCAAAATTTGGGACTCTGTATGTAGGCCGAGAGGGTTCGGTTCTGAGGCAGGAAATGAGGTGTAGGGACAGAGGCTCAGAGTGAGACAGTATCTGGTTGCATCTACTGGGAATCAGGAGGGTTAGGACCAGGAGGGTCTGCAGTGGAAGAAATGCTCAACACGGATGCCAGACCACCCGGGCACAACCCTGCCTTTGGCAGTCCTAGTCCAGTGCTGAAGTTGCCATGGTTCTTCGTGAGGAAGAGAGGAGATGCCATTGGCTTCACACCATAGTGATTTAGGGAGTAAATCATCGTTTAGAGTGCCAGTTCTAGTTCAGTTTGTGCTCAGGAGTGGAAGAGGCATCTTAGCTCAGTGGCGCAGTAATTGACTAGTAATGCCTGCCATGCATGGGTCAGGGCAGTGCAGGTATGGTAACCAGGCTATATATTTACCATGGCTTATCTTTTTTGCTGAACCATGGCTCGGTGGTAAAGAACCCATCTGCCAATGCAGGAGATGTGAGTTTGATCTCTGAGAGGGAAGATCCCCTGGAGAAGGAAATGGCAACCCACACCAGTACTCTTGCCTGGGAAATCCCATGGACAGAGGAGCCTGGTGGGGCTACAGTCTATGGGGTCACCAAAGGACACCACTTTGCGACTAAACAACCACCACCACCCCCAGGAAGCATGCGGGATCTCAGTTCCCTGACTGGGGATCGAACCCATACTACCTGCAGTGAACCGGCAGGTTCTTAACCACTGGCCACCAGGAAGTCCCAATTCATCGTGCCTTTTGCAGACCCTCCAGTTCCATCCTCCTTGAATTACTAGAATTCTACACGAGTGTGTTCCCCAAGGGGAAAAAGCCCTACCTTTTATACCTCCTTCCATTTAGAGGCTAAACGAAGTAGCACAGTCACAGGCTTGGGCGCCGCCGGTTTCCAGGTGAGGAACTGAGACCCTCCTCCCATGACGGCCCCTCAGAAAGATGCTGACCCTGGGGCAAGGCTGTCTCGGTCACAGGGACACTCAAGCAGGTTCCCAGCAGGCCTAGAGGGCAGAGGTGCTGAGAACTCATCGTCTTCGGTGGGTGGGCGGCTGGCAAACCATCCGGTCAGGCCATCCAATAAAAACCCACATGCACTCGAGTAAATATTGTCTCACTCCCTGGGGAACTGGAGCCCAAGCCGTGCCGCCTCTACTCAGGAGTCAGACACATCCCCGCTGGCCATCACAGCTGCAAAGACTACTAAAAGCTTCCTAGGACAGACTGCTGTGGGCTGGATCGTGTTCCCCAGCCCTGCCAATTCTAACCTCCACGACCTCAGAGTGTGGCTCCGTTTGGAGATGGAGTCATTAGAGAGATAATTAAGGTGAAATGAGGTCAGTCATTGGGGTGCATCTTAATCCAGTTGGACTCGTGTCTTTATAAGAAGAAGAAATTAGGACACAGAGAGCCCAGAGGGAAGACCACGTGAGGAGGCACGGCCGTCTATAAGCCAAGGAGAGAGGCCTTGGAAGAAACCAGCGCTTCCTTCACTAAACACCCTAAATGCCAGCAGTCAGGGCATCCTACTGCCAGGGCGCCTCCGAGGGAGCCGGTAGAGGCTTGCCGGTCCTCCTTGGCCAAGGCTCCAGGGCTGGCGAGCCGCCCACCTGCCCTCCAGGTGCCTGCAGCAGCCCTTCACGGAGGGCAGGTGCTGGTTCCCATGGGTACGATCTCGCTGTCTCTTCCAACCCTGAGGTGAAGTGTGTCATCTCCATCTCACAGATGTGAAAAATGACGAGAGTCCAGCGACTTACGCTGAGTCCCCCAGCTTTGAACCCACATCTTCTGACGCAAACTCTATACCAGCAATCCACCTCTGTGCCTAGCGGAAGGGTGGGACATATTTTTAAAAGTAGTCAGCCAAAATCTCTTACATTTGCAGTTAGAAAACTTAATGTGCTTCAGATATGCATGTAAAAAAATAGATCTGCCTTTAAAAAAATTTTTCCATTCTTAAATTAAAATTAGGATGCATTTTCCTTGCCTAAGATGCTTGACTGTTTGCATAGCACTGGAGTAGGCAACACCACAGGTCAGCCTGTGATTTACATGTCCCCTTGCAAAGAGCATTAACAGGTTACCACAAAACAGAGCTGCTGCTGCTAAGTCGCTTCAGTCGTGTCCAACTCTGTGCTATCCCATAGATAGCAGCCCACCAGGCCGCCCCTGGGATTCTCCAGGCAAGAACACTGGAGTGGATTGCCATTTCCTCCTCCAATGCATGAAAGTGAAAAGTGAAAGTGAAGTCGCTCAGTCATGTCCGACTCTTAGCAGACCTAGTCAACACATATTTGGAGTTCAGCTCCATGCCCAGTAATCAAAGACTTACAAATTAGATGTGAAAAATCAATGTTTTCTTATATATCTTAAAATAATAATTTTTAAAAAGCTAGATATAGATCTCGTTAGTAGTCCATATTGGCAATAGTATAATTAGATGACTAGAGGACTGAATATTGCTACAACCTTTAAGGCAAGCCTTCTGTCATTACACTTCAAGATCTCCAAAGACACTCATGCCCTTTGACTCTGAAACTCTTCTTAAGAACCTGCATTCCAGAAATATCAGAGTTGGAGACAAATGGTAACTACAAAGATGTTTCTGAGACTGTTATTGATAAAAGCACAAAATTGGAAATAATCTATTTAACACTAGAGGAAGGTATAGGTAAACTACAGTTCATTCACAAATATGAAATATTATACAGACATTGAAAGTCTGTTTACTTAAGGGACTTCCCTGGTGATCCAGGGGTTAAGAATCCGCCTGCCAGTGCAGGGGCATGGGTTCGATCCTTGGTCCAAGAAGATCCCACATGCCTCGGGACAGCTAAGTCTGCCAGCCACAGCTGCTTGGCCTGTGTGGGCAACTACTGATGTTTGTGCCTAGAGCCCTTGCTCTGAGACAAGAGAAGTCACCAAACTGAGAAGCCTGAGCTCTGCAACTAGAGAAAGCGCAGGAAGCAACAAACACCCAGAACAGCCAAAAATAAACAAAAATAATTTTTTTAAAGTATATTCACTTGAAAAATAAAATAATATAGGAAAATGATTATGTCATTAAACTATTAGAACAAATGTCTAAAGTATATATGCAGAATTCTTTCATGTATAAAAACACTGTGCACAATAAAAGAAGCGAAGAATAAACATCAAAATACGGACAGTGAAATCACTCTCCTTAAGTGAGGAAACAGGCCTAAGGTGATTGTTTTTTTTTCCCCTTTCTTTAGCATAATGTTTTTCAGTGTTTCTTAAATAGAACATGTATTTGAGCAAAAAAGAATAAAAAATCTTTTAAAATAGGCGTGGATAATCCACAACTTTTAAGGTTTCCTGCGCATTATTGAGGCCTTAGAGCTTTTCCAAAACTAACAAAACTAAGGTGATAAGCACCCAAGGTGGAGAAGCAGGCACACTGATGTCTTACTTGGGACGCTGTAAACTATCTCACTCTTTCTGAAGAGTCATTTCACGATATGTAACAAGCACTGCAAAATTGTTCTTAGCCTTTGACATAATAATTCCACCAGGAAACAAGTCCCCAAGGAAATAAATACAGAAGAAGAAAAAGGGGCGTGTTCCAAGACACGTGCTGAGGAGCCATTTATAATCATGAAACACTGGAAGCAATCTAAGCGCCCACCACAGAAGACGGCATATAGATCCTAAACCTGACAAGCAGCAGGCCACACCCTCAGGAGGAAATGTGTATGAGAACGGTGAAGTGAAAAAAAAAAAAAAAAAGACTGGAGAAGAACGTAGAAGAAGTAAACAGCGGTGGAGTCAGGGTCCACACGCTTCTGAAAAGTGAGTTTCTGAGTCCTAAATTGTAAGAGCTGCTTTGCCCAGAACTGGGGGCTCCCTAAGAGTTTTAAGAAAGGTGAGGAGAAACACTTGTTTCAGTTAGACTCACTTTCCGTGGATGAAGACGATCACCGGGGTAGTGAGATGGAATTGAAAGTCATTGGCAAGATACCACGTCCAGCCGTTGCACTGGAAAGAGACGGCAAAGGTCACTCCCCTCCTCCACGTGGCCAGCGGCTCGCCTCCCCGGACCAGGAGGAGGAACTCAGGGGCGGGTAAGGCGATTTCCACAGGAAGAGAAAGGACTTGAGTTAAAGATATTTCACAAACCTCATCTCAACTCTGGAGAAGGAAATGGCAACCCACTCCAGTATTCTTGCCTAGAGAATCCTGTGCATAGAGGAGCCTGGTGGGCTGCTGTCCGTAGGGTCGCACAGAGCCAGACACGACTGAAGCGACTTAGCATGCATGCATGCATTGGAGAAGGAAATGGCAACCCACTCCAGTATTCTTGCCTGGAGAATCCCAGGGACAGAGGAGTCCACTGGGCTGCCGTCTATGGGGTTGCACAGAGTTGGACACGACTGAAGCGACTTAGCAGCCGCAGCAGCGTCTCAACTCACCCCCCTAACAATCCCAGGGGAGTAGGTATTATTATTACCATTTTACATCCTGGAAATTCAGACACGCTTTCTCTCTTGTTTAAGACAACAATCACAGCTAATCTCCCAGGGCAGCGGTGGGGACTGAATTCCACCACCGTGTCACGGGTGTGAGGAGTAATCACCCTCACAGCGCGGTTGGGGTCGGAGGGCCCCTGTTGTCTCTTCCTTGCCCTCCCCCCAACTCCAGGTGGAGAGAATGTGTTCATTTATTTTATTCTGTTTTTGATTTGACAGACCGTGCTCATTGAGAACGGAGGTCTGGCTGCAGACGAGCATTAGCGGGAAACCCCGGAGTTCCCACGCGTGACTGACATGAGAGCAGCTGGCCGGAGCGACCTCATCCCGGGCTGTCTGTGCCTGTGGGGCACGAGGTGGCCCCTGTGTCTCTAATTAAGGGTGAGACGACTTCTGGGGGCAAGTCTCCCCAGGGCTTCAGAGATGAGAGGTGCCTCGGTCTCCCCTCCCACCCCGTCACTCCTGAGACCAAGCTAATCAGAAGTGACAGCTTCGCTCATCGCACCTGTGACCCCAGCCAGTCTGCCCCCAGGAAGGTGGCCGGGCCTCTGCTCCAGGGCCCCCTGTCACGGAGGGTGATGGAGGGGTCCGCCTGAAGACAGTTAAGACAGTGACGGAAGCCCTGTCGAAGCTGCCGGGCCCTTGTGAACCAAAGGCAGCCGTCTGGTTGGTCAGCGGTCCTGCAGTCAGTTTCGTGATTCTCCTTTCAGCAGAGCTTTCTGCTGCTGCTGCTAAGTTGCTTCAGTCGTGTCCGACTCTGTAAGACCCCACAGACGGCAGCCCACCAGGCTCTGCCGTCCCTGGGATTCTCCAGGCAAGAATACTGGAGTAGGTTGTCATTTCCTTCTCCAACGGATGCATGCATGCTAAGCCGCTTCAGTTGTCTCCGACTCTGTGTGACGCTATGGACAGCAGCCCACCAGGCTCCTCTGTCCACGGGATTCTCTAGGCAAGAATGCTGGAGTGGGTTGCCATTTCCTTCTCCGCAGTGCTTTCGAGGCAGGTGCAAAATCATTGACGCGGTTTAATTACAACTAGTTCACTTCCATTTGCTCCAAGCTTGGAAAGGAAGCATGACCCATATACACAGACGTTGTGAGATCTGGCTGGACATGGGGTAGAATTCATTACGGGGAGGGTGTGGTGACTCCTTCCGTCCCAATCCCGGTTCTCTGGGTGGAGGTGAAGAAGGCGTCCTTCCTGCTGGGGTGGCGTGGCCCCAGACTGCACAGTGATGGGGCGGGGGCAGCTGCGTCCAGGACAGGCAGCGCGCTGGCCCGGCCCCGGGCCCCCGCCCCGTTCCGTCTCTGCTTTCCCAGCGCCCACCCCGCCAGAGCTGGTGCAGCAACCCCCGCCTCACACCCGAGGCGAGCCTCCCTCCCACAGCCCACCTTCCTACAGCATCGCCAGAAGAAACGGGATCAGACTCGGGCTGGCCCGGGAACGCGCGCCGGATCGCGCCCCTCCGCCCCTTGCGGAAGACTTGAACGCACCGCATCCTGGACCGACAGGAAGTTATTTAGCAACAGCAAGTTCGTCCACCAGGCACGCCGGCAGTTCTCCAGGTGAAGCTTGGGCACCTCCCAGACGGGCCCCCAGGGCGCAAGGGAGAACAATCCAACCAGCAAGCACATGGAGTACAGGTGAAGAGGCTGCAACCTAGCGGGAGAGAGCCGGGAGCGAATGATTCTCCATCGGGGTTCCATACGGTCCCCTGGGGTGGGGGTCACATAGTGATGGTGGATAAGACGCTCAAAAATAGACTGTCCTGGGGGAGGGACCACGTCCTCACTCACCCCTCAAACCTTCCATTCATTCGTGGGTTCAAAGCGGCATAGGAGCTACTGATGCAAAAATACTGTTCTTCATGGAGCAAGTCGTATGTGTAAGCCACTCTGCTAGAACTTTCTAAACCTGTCCAGTAACTATGATGTCAATTTTACTGATGAGCAAATTAGAGCTCAGAGAAGTTTGAGTCCCTTACCCAAGATGGTCCAACCATATGTCAGTACTGAGATCTGTCACTGTTACCTGTTCCTTTCAGGGGCCTCCCTAGATGAACATAGCTCTCCATACCCCCTCTTATCCTCCCTTCCTGCCTCACTTCATTTCCTCCTTCCTTCCCTCACACACCACCTCCTTCCAAGCAGGGTCTGTGGCAGCTACAAGCTGATGAAGAGGACACTTGGTGTCTAGACTGGGGCTGTTCAATAAAATGTAATAATTCCAGCCACATCAGCTGTTCCGTTAGCACATTCCAGCGGCCGCATTTTAAAAAGTCAACAGTACAATTAGTTTTAATACTATACTTCATTTGGTCAATACATTCAAAATATTGTCATTTCAACAGATAGCCAATATGAAAAACTATTGAGCTATTTTGCACTCTTTTCTTTCAGAAGCCTGTGTATTGGAGATTTGCAGCCTGTCTCACTGGTCTGCCCGTCTCTGGGGCGGGGGCGGGGGGGGATGGCTTATGGACGACACGGAAGGGCACATGCAATGCGGGTGTGGCTTCTGGGTGGCCCCCAGCAGAGCCCTCTTTTTTTAAAGAATATATTTGAAAATCCAGGGCAGTACAAGGGCAGAGAGCCTATGGCCCAGAAGCATCTCTAAACATCTCGGAGGGGGCTTCAGGGCCTGCGGTGTGGGGTGACGGATGGGGGAGGGCAGGGCAGCTAGAGGAGCAGCCCCAGCAGAGGTGTGGGTCAGCACCCCGCCTCTGGTCTGCATCCCACAAAGATGACCTCCTTCCTAGAGAGCATCAGGAGGGCAGGAGGGTGGTGGGTATCTGGGAGCAGGCCTGAGGTTGCTGATCAGAGTCTGAGGGCATGGGCGCCAACTCTGCCAGGATGCACCTTCCTGGACCAGCTCAGGCTGCAGCCGCAGAGCCCTGGCCAGGTCCTGGGTCCTGCCCAGTCAGCCGTCTGACCGCGCTGCTGTGCGGATGTGGGACCGTGCTGCTGTGCGGATGCTCCCTCGGGCTTGGGCTCGCACCCCTGCCCGGCCTCCCCCCACCATCTGTCACCTCCATCTCCCCGGGAGAACCAGTCAGCCCCAGCTCCCCTCTGAACCGGAATCCGGGTCAGACACCCTCCAGAGGGACTTGGGTAGAGGTGGCATTCCGCCTCAGGCAGGCTCGTGGCCGGGCCGGCAGGGGGAGCCGAGGCTACTGGGGGGCCACGCCTGAGGGGTTACAGGGGAAAGAACACAGAGACGTGAGTTCTAGTTTTGTCTAAATTTTTCACACTGAGAAAATCGGGTCACTCCTCCCTTTCCTCTCCTGCGGAAAAGGGGGCTGACAGTTCCTTAGCTTCCTCTAAGGAGAAGGAGGACTCCCGCCTCAGATTTTCTGAGAATCAAGAGATCACTAAGAAAACTGGAGTCGGAGAATGGAGTTATGGTTGCCGGGGGGAAGGGAGAGTCAGGGAGTTTGAGAAGGACAGGTACACAAGGCTATATTTAAAATGGATAACCAGCACTCCTCTGGTGACCCAGAGGTAAGGAATCCACCTTGCCGGGGATGTGGGCTCGATCCCTGGTCTGGGAAGATTCCACGTGCCTCAAGACAACTAAGCCCGCGGACCTCACTGTGGGATTAAGACTTGATGCAGCCAAATAAATAAATACATAAAAAAAAAATCTTAAAGTGGATCACCAACAAGGACCCCCTGCAGAGCACAGGGAACTCCGCTCACTGTTACGTGGCAGCCTGGATGGGGGAGTCGGGGAGAGTGGACACATGGACATGCATGGCTGAGTCCCTGTGCTGTCCACTGGAAACTGTCCCAGCACTGTTAATCAGCCATACCCCAATACAAAATAAAAAGTTAAAAAAAAAACAACTGTTTGAAACGTGGGGCGTGTCATATAAATATACATGCCCTTCAAGTGTCTGTCCAAACTTGAAGATTCAGTCAAAGTGGGTTTGCAAAGATTAAAACCTGTGACACTAGCCACTGCCAGGGGGTGTGAGAAGCGGCCTCCTCATAGCTGGCCGGGTGGGAAGGTCAATTGGAAAACGCCCATCAGCACATTCAAGGCACCAAATGTGGAATTTTGGTGGAATTTACCTCGTAGGAATTTACCCTGCAAACGTGCCCAGACAGCTGCACAAAAATGTACAGACTTCGTGTCACTGTCTAAAAAGACTGCAAAAAACTTGGAAATCACCTTCATGCCCATTCATGGAGAGCAGTTAAATACATGATGATGGTCCACCCACACGGCGCCATCCCGGCAACCTTAAAATCAGTGAGGTGAATCCTTCCAAAAGGAAGTTAGAGAAAGATGCCAAATCATTAAGTTTAAAAAGCTATGTGCAAAATAATGCAGTATTAAGTATAGTTCTATTCGTGGGTGGGGAAAAGAATATATAAATACATGGAAAGTCCCTGCAAGAATTAATTCATAAGAAGCTGTTACCAAAGCCGTCCTGTGGGAGATGAGACTGGAAGGGGTGCCTTTATTTTTAGTATATAACCTTCTGCTACAGTTAGACATTAGTATCAATAATTTTTTTAACTTAAACCAATGGGTGGGGGCTTCCCAGGTGGTGCAGAGGTAAAGAATCCACTTGCCAATGCAGGAGATGCAGGAGACTTGGGTTCAATCCCTGGGTTGGGAAGATCCCCTGGAGGAGGAAATGGCAACCCATTCCAGTGTTCTTGCCTGGAAGTCGATGGACAGAGGAGCTTGGTGGGCTACAGTCCATGGGGTTGCAAAGAGCTGGACATGACAGAGTGCACACATCCATGAACTAATTTTTTTTTAATTTCTTTTGTTTACTTTTTTAAAATTTTATTTAATTTTTGAACTTTACATAATTGTATTAGTTTTGCCAAATATCAAAATAAATCCACCACAAGCCCCAAGGCTTGTAGGGTCTTAGTTCCTCGACCAAGGGTCGAACCCGGGCCCCTTGTATTTGGAAGGCGGATTCTGAACCACTGGACCAACGGGGAAGTCCTACTAATAAGCTAATTTTTAACTAGTGGCTCCAACTTGGAACAATCCCACAGTTTTAGGGGTCTGGAGCCTCTTCTCTCCTTGTTTCCTGTGAGATACCTGTAAGGTTTCACGCCTAGAAGCTGGGCTTTCACATTTTCTGAAACTTGCAGAAGGCCCCACTTGGTCTGCCTCTCCTGCCCTTGCCCCCATACCACAACAAAGTTCTGTCCCAGCTTGGACTCATTTGTTCTCTTCCTGGCTCCCAGCTGGCACTCTCCCAGAGCTCCCCATCTCAAGAATGTCCTCCCCATCCTCCACGTCACTTGAGCTGGAAAGTCTGCCTGTCCACGGTTGGCACCCTCTCCATATCCTCACTGCCCATGGCCAGGGCACATCCCACAACACGTCACCCCTGGGACCCTCGCCAGCATCTTGCCCCATGAGGCTTCACCACTGCACCTTCCTCCACTCTGGGCTCTCGGCCCCAACGACTGCTTTATCTGTCCAGGAAAACACGTCTGAGTCTTCACCCCCCAGCTCTGGGGCTGTTCTTCTGAAGGGTTTCCCAGGCAGCACCCACCAGGCCACTGGATCCCACACCCCAACCCCTAACAACCCGCCTGAGCACTTATCACTGAGAACGCTGGGCCTGAATGCCAGGCCCTTTCCTCCAGAAGAACACAGGGCAAGACTGGCTGCTTCACCCAGTGCTCGTCCCCAAAAGATATTGCAAGAAAAAGTATTCTGTCAAGCCTTCAGGGCGAGGACTAGATTTAATGGAGCTTGGAAGAAACCACAAAGGCAATAAAGTTCTATTTCTTAGCTTAGACTCATTCTTAAACTATTAACCACAGAAGTTAAAAAGTAAAAATAACAACAGTAATAATGATAGCTTATATTTACTGAGGGCATACTACCTGTCACATTGTTCTGAATTCTTTGCCTGCGTTATCTGTTTTGATTCTCTCAAGAGTCCAACAAAGTGAGAGCCATGATTCTGCTCATTTTTAAGATGAATAAACTCAAGCACAGAAACACTGAGACGCTCACTCAAGGCCACACAGCTGTAAATGACTGAATCAGAAGGCACGCCCAGGCAGACTGGAGTCAGATCTTACGCAGTCCGTTTGACGGGCCCAGAAGATTGTTTCAACACTCCCCTGCTATTTTGTGATGGTGCAGTGTAACAACAGAGCCGTGGACCCTAAGTAACGGGAACTGGGCTCCAGCTTAGCCACAAACCATGATTTTAAAAGTGTATACATTTTTAAATGGTGGGTTACATGGGTAGACGTTTCTTTTTCTCCCTACACGTCTACTGTCTCATTACATCACTGCCACTCTGCTATCGCACTGGCTCCATATTCTGTCCCAGTATTGTATTCCATTCTGATCCAACCAACCAGGCATTCATAAAGAATACTACCATCCTTTCTGCCTTCTTATCAGAACAACCATCATCCCAAGCTTCCACCAGCCCCTTTCCTGACTGTATCTTATTCTTTGTTTATTATTACCATTAATCCTTATTACAGGCTCCAATTACTACTAATTTACAGGAGCCATACAAATTCTGTTGAACATAGATTTCATGGGACTCTGACTGTATATTCATTGAAACCTGCTGTCCATTAGCTTTAGAAATGAGGTTTTTGTTGGTTTAATACAGTTCAAGTTTTATTAGGAAAAATACCATGCGTACTGATATCTTCCACTGTCAAAGCCATTAAACCAGAAAGAGCAACCACATTTAAACATGGTTTAAATGAAAGAAAACTATTTTTCTTTCAGTTTTTCTTTGAAAATTCTTTCAAAGGAGGGTTAAAGACTAAAAATAATAAATGATTACGCAGCAATACAGAATTGAAAGATTATATGAATAACCTACCTTATAAGGCGACTGAAAAAGTATCTGAGTATGACGCTAGGGGTTATTCCTTTGTCTGAATTCTGACGCATCTTTAAAAATGATCTTGCACTTAACCAGCCACTGAGAGGAAGAGAAGAGTAGATCACAGGAATGACTGATCAGTGATGCAGTTCACAGGTTGATCAATTTGGTTGTCTCTATCAGGACAGACTAAGTGACGCTGCAGTAACAAAACATCTTTAAGACTAAAAACAATAATAGCTTTCTCCTTGCTCGTGGTACATGTCCACGGCCAGGCACCTTGAGCTCAGCATCTTCCTCAGTATGGGAGCCAGGCCAACGGAGCAGCCTGTGACGAGAACTCTTAGGATTTACTCTCTTAAGCACTTTCTTACCTAACAAACATCAGCGTTATATTTATCATGTGGTACATTCCATTCCTAGTACATACTGGTTTTATAACTGGAAGTTTGTACCTTTTGAGTTTCCCATGCTTTGACGCTTATTCTGTTTTTTTTTTTCTTTCTTTTCTTTTCTTTTTTTTTTCAGGTATGCATGCGATCTGAGTTCCCAGGCCAGGGATTGAACCCAGGCTCTCAGCAGTGAAAGTGCAGAGTCCTAACCACTGAACCACCAGGGAATTTCTGCCTTTTAACATTTATAGCGATGAGCCTCTAGGTTTCCTTTAGGATGGACTGTTGATCTCCATGCAGTCCAAGGAACTCTCAGGAGTCTTCTCCAACACCAAGAAAATCAACCCTGAATATTCTTTGGAAGGACTGATGCTGAAGTTGAAGCTGCAATACTTTGGCGAAGAGCCAACTCATTGGAAAAGACCCTGATCCTGGGAAAGATGGACAGCAAAAGGAGAAGGGGACGAGAGAGGATGAGATGATTGGATGGCATCACTGACTCAATGGACGTGAATTTGAGCAAGCTCTGGGAGATGGTGAAGGACAGGGAAGCCTGGTGTGCTGTAGTCCATGGGATCGCAAAGAGTTGGACATGACTTAGTAACAACATGTGCATCATAGTTGCTCAGTAATGCTTGACTCTTTGCAACCCCATGGACTGTAGCCCACCAGGTTCCTCTGTCCATGGAATTCTCCAGGCAAGAATACTGGAGTGGGCTGCCATTTCCTTCTCCACGGGATCTTCCTGACCCAGGGATCCTGTATTGCAGGAGAGTCTTTACCATCTGAGCCACCAGGGAAGCCTACTATTAAGAGACATTTCTAAGTATAAAGACAGGTCAACTTAAAAAGTATCAGCAGATACATGTTTTATCTTATAATCTATAGACAATACATTAGAATATGTAATGAATCCATACACCTTTTCCAAAGGAATACCTAAGACAGATTGCAGCCATGAAATTAAAAGACACTTACTCCTTGGAAGGAAAGTTATGACCAACCTAGATAACATATTCAAAAGCAGAGACATTACTTTGCCAACAAAAGTCCATCTAGTCAAGGCTATGGTTTTTCCAGTAGTCAGGTATGGATGTGAGAATTGGACTGTGAAGAAAGCTGAGTGCCGAAGAATTGATGCTTTTGAACTGTGGTGTTGGAGAAGACTCTTGAGAGTCCCTTGGACTGCAAGGAGATCCAACCAGTCCATCCTAAAGGAGATCAGTCCTGGGTGTTCATTGGAAGGACTGATGCTGAAACTCCAATACTTCGGCCACCTCATGTGAAGAGGTGACTCATTGGAAAAGACTCTGATGCTGGGAGAGATTGAGGGCAGGAGGAGAAGGGGATGACAGAGGATGAGATGGCTGGATGGTATCACCGAATTGATGGACATGAGTTTGGGTAAACTCTGGGAGTTGGTAATGGACAGGGAGGCCTGGCGTGCTGCGATTCATGGCGTCGCAAAGAGTCGGACACAACTGAGCATCTGAACTGAACTGAACTGAACCCAAGACAGAAGTAGCAGTAAAGTTATAAATGACAGTCATCAATGAGATGAAATAATTTAGACGAAGCTTTTCTCTGTCAAAGAGATGGGGACTGGGCAAGTGGTCAGGAAGGAAATACAATGTGCTTTTAATTTTGCGTGAAAAATAACGTTCAGTTCCACGTTGCTGAACATAGCTCTGTTTTTGCCAAATAAATCCTCTACTTCAAATTACTGTCCAAAAGCTTTATTAAAACTCTGCTTCTGGCCTTTGTTTTGGAATCTGTTACTTTTGCTGCCGCCTCCTGACTGCTGTCCTCTGAAGCTCCTACTTCTTTCCCACTGTCCCCTGACACCTCGGTTGCCCTCGTGCTGTCCTGAGGCCTCAACTGTCTTCCCGCTGTCCTTGGAAGTTGCGATATCCTTCCCATGGACGTTCTCGCTCTGGTTGCTCCATGGCCACAGAACGCGGCCCGTGCCGCGCATCACGCCTCTCTTCTGTACCGCTGCCACTGACGCAGTAGGGATGTCCAAGCAAACACCCGACCTTCCTTCGAGAAAGACCATTCCCTTCACTTTGGAATCAATATCCTCACCCAGCTGCTCTTTAGGTTCTTTCCAAGCATAGCTAATGTTTGGCATTTCAATCGAGCACTGCAAGATCATGGTCACAAAGCCTGCTTCCGAACTGATCAAGAAGCGCTGGTCTACCGACGTGGCACCGGAAATGTAACAACATATAACAACCTACAACTTAGTAGCAGCAATAGCTCACGACCCTTGTTGGTGTTTCTCTAAAGAACAAGTGTGTTTCCTATTGCAAAAGAAGGCTCTGTGTGTATGTGTGTGTGTGTGTGTGTGTGTGTGTGTGTATTGGGCAGGACTTGGAAGGGATCAGTGAGGGTTAGAGACTGTCTACTCTCTGCCAGCAAGAGTTTCTTTTGAAATGCAGCAAGCTGGATTCACTATAATAGGGACAAAATTTATAGAGACAAGTGAAAGAGAGCACTGAGTTGAGGAAGTAGCATGGCCAATTCTGGTTCCGGCTGCCTCTTAGTTTCCAGAAAGAATGAATCAGGGTCTCCCTCTGTGTGTGGGCAAGCACCGTCTCAAGTTCACAAAGACAGGAAAAGAGAAAGGCTGGCAGGAAAACAGGCTCCGAGCAAGACAAGAGGTTCCAGCCGTCCTGATCTGTCCTTGCCAGCTCCCCTCCCGGGCTTGGAGCCCTGCCGACCAGCCCCAGCCAGCATATGGCATCTTTTGTTGCCGTGTTCTTACTAGCTTCCTTGCAGGAAACAGAGCTCTGGTGTTTGAATTGCTATCCCCTGGGCGGACCTCCCCGCCCTGCAGAGGCTCCCACTCTGTTCTTGGATTTTGACTGCCTGGTTAGACCCAGGTAAGCTCTCTCGGAACGTCTGGTGCCCAGTAGCCCAGATATCATAGTCTTGTTCGCTGCAGATGGTGGACTCTATCCCTCGCCTGTCTGGGCTGCTCTCTATTGGATAGAGCATGGTTGGACAGATGAACGTGCGTGCATGCTCAGTCACTAAGTCCTGTGCGACTCTTTTGCGACCCTATGGACTGTAGCCCACCAGGCTCCTCTGTCTGTGGGATTTCCCAGACAAGAATACTGGAGTGGATTGCCATTTCCTCCTCCAGGGGATCTTCCCAACCTAGGGACCAAACCCACGTCTCCTTCATCTCTTGTATTGGCTGGTGGATTCTTTACCTGCCGAGCCATCAGGAAGCCCCCGGATGGATTAATGCTTAGCAGTTAATGATGCCATCTACCATCACCATCTCCCTCTAAAGGAAGGGATACATAACTCCAAACAGGCAGAGACAGGCCAGCACAGAGGCTGGAGCTCGGACTCTGGGACCAGGCTGCCAGGACCACGCCCTTCACGCTCAGCTCCCTTATCTTTAAAGCGGCGATTTCGGTGGTCTGCCATACAAGGGACAATATTCAGCCATAAAAAGAAATGAAGTACTGATAAGTGCTTCAACATAGATGAACTTCATAAACGTCATGCTAGCTGAGAGAAGCCGGGCATAAAAGCACTCTGTGTGAGCCGCTTGTATGAAGTATCCAGAGCAGGTAAATCCACACTGGAGAAAGCAGGTTTCTAAGAACTGGAGGTAGGAGGGGCTGGGGAAAACTACTTAATGGGTGTGAGGTTTCCCTGAGGGTGATGAAAACGTTTTGGAACCGGATAGAAGGGGGAGCTGTGCCACAAAGCGAATGCACCAAGTGCCACTGCATCATTCGCTACTGCTGAGTCGCTTCAGTCATGTCCGACTCTGTGTGACCCCATAGACTGCAGCCCACCAGGCTCCCCCGTCCCTGGGAGTCTCCAGGCAAGAACACTGGAGTGGGTTGCCATTTGCTTCTCCAATGCATGACAGTGAAAAGTGAAAGTGAAGTTGCTCAGTCGTGTCCGACCCTCAGCGACCCCATGGAGCCTCCAGGCTCCTCCGTCCATGGGATTTTCCAGGCAAGAGTACTGGAGTGGGCTGCCACTGCCTTCTCCGAATCATTCATGGGAGTGGTTAATTTTATGTGATGCAAATTTCACCCCAACCCCCAAAGAACAGAACAAAAAAACTGAGGATTTTAACAGTTGTCCCTACTGTATAGGAACACCATGAGGATTGCATGATATAATGCTGCAAAGGACTTTACGCAGAGGCTGACACTGATCAAACATCTAAGAAAATTTGCCTCTTATTAGTTAATTTAAATAAACACCACTTTATATAACCTCACACTATTTTCTTATTTTTTCCCACATTTCGCTGTGGTGAGAACTGGCAACTTGATCATGGATTTGCACCATACCAGGAGCCAGAATTTGAGAAGTGCTGAAATAAACAAGTTTGATCAATAAAATCACCTTTTATAAAAGGTCTTTTTAGAGAGCCATCCAGAATAATTTAAAGAGAGGAACTGGCGGCCTCGGTACCGTCCAGGGACGCCCAGAGGCAGAGGCCAGGGAGAGTCAGCGTGAGCCCTTCGGTGTTTCAACAGGCACGTCCACACTTCCCCAAAGAGCCACGAGCACAACTCCAGCCACGAGAGCACCACATTACCTGATCAGGAAAAACGTGTCCACTCCGAGATAGAAGGGGCCACTCCGAGAATAAAGGTACAGTGGGTTTCTAGGCACCCTGGCCTTCCATTCAAGCACATTATCTGTAAAAAGGTAGGACACAGTGTCTTTTTATTGAACGGAAGAAAATCTTGTGATTTATCTTTTCAAAAAAACACCTTTAGCTTTCAGCTGTATTGAGAGGGTTTTGTGCATCCGTGCGATTCACTTAAGAGGAGAACGTGGAATGGAAGTAAGAGAGGGTGGCTCGGTAGCTGCCTGCAGCCTGGGTTCTCGCCTGGGGCCCTCTGCAGGGCCCGAGGCCTCCGTGGAGCTACAGCAGCATCGCCTGTTCAGATCCCCTGGGGGTCCGCAAACTGCCCTGGGCTGGCCCTGCCCTCAATTCTGACATGTGTTTGTAGGTCCCACTTGGAGAGTTCCACTCTGTCGATGGGAGCTCTTCTGGAGTGTACCAACAGAAAGAAGATCCACAAATACTGATTTTATACTAGTGCACAATGTTTATCTATATTCGCCTATTTTTCCAGGAGAGGGGAAAAAGAAGTTTCTGGATTCATTAATCATGACAAGAGGGAACCCAGCTCTTCGAAAGGTAAAAATAAAATACTCAGCTATCCCTGTTCACCAGGGAATCGCGTGTCTGGTTTACACCTAAGGGAAGGTAAAGCAACCACGGGACACTGGCCCAGAACACTCATTTATGGAGGCCACAGCCACGTCTCGAGGAGGAAGGCCACTCGAGAAGGCTGCAGGCTCCCCTCCTAGGGCCTGACGTGATCTCCTACACGAAAGGCCCTCCCTTCCTTGACTACTCCAGAGATCCCTCAGTCTTCCGCACCCAGAGACAGCCATGCAGTCATCTGACTGGTGTGCCCGGACACGATCCAGAGGAGGCTCAACACTCGGAGGCCGTTCAAGGCGGGGCACGTGCTTCCCAGCGTCTTTGTGGTCCAGAGGGCTGGCACATTCTTCTGCCAAGAAAAGCATTTCAGAGCACGGTCCACGGCTCCTAGGAAACCTGGGCAGGAGCAAAGGCATTACTGCCCACACTGAAAGCCAGAGCAGGCCACACGCTGCCCCCCAAACAAGAGGCAAACCTGCACGCCAGTGATCCTGGCCGCCCCCCAGACGCTGCCTCCCTTAGACCGTGGAAAGCTCAGCCCAGTTCTCCTTGTCCCCTCTTGAGCTATCTGTGGCTCTCTGGACTTGGTCTCCCTCCTCTAGGAGCCTCGACTTTCCCTAACAGTCTTGATCTGAGATTGGTGCCCACGCCATCTCATAACAGAATAGGCTTCTCGTCTCAGGCCCCAGGAATGCCAAGGCCTGCCCGCCTCCATCATGTTTCACAGAGGGTTAGGCGAAGGGAAACTTAGACATCATTGAGAAGTCACACACTCCCTAAAGCCAGCGTGGGGCTTGAAATGGCATCCCTGGGGCTCGCCCAAGAATGAATCGCTTGCAACAACATCCCTAAGAACGCAGAGCAGCAGAGGCAGCAGCAGCGAAGGGTGCCGGCCTTAGAGTTAGTCGGACACTCCTGGCTCTGAATCTGCCATGTATTAGCTCTGGGACCTCTGTCAAGTGAATTAACTTCTCTGTGCCCAAATTTCCACAACTGCAGAATGGGAATCAAGGTCGATCTTAGAATCATGGGCTGATCACAGGAATCAAATGAGACAGAGTCACAGCTGCTACCACTCACCAGTTTAAACTCCATTACTTAAAGAACGGTAAATGCCTTCTACTTAATTTATTCCCTTTCGTTTAAAACAAATTTAATTTGGCTCATCCCGAGAGCCCACGAAGTGTCTGGAATTGCCAAACAGGAGCCTCCGAAACTCAAGCTGGCTCCGGGAGATTCATTGTTTTCTCCAGGACGTCACTGGGTGCCTCAAACGTGAGCACAAGAATTCCTCGCAGAACTGAAACTCATTCACAATCAAGATCAGGCTTATAAACAAGCTCTGGAAATTTAAGTCAATTTCTTAAATGGAAGAACGTAATTAGCATTGTGAGGTTCCAGGGGTAAGGGGGAGTTTTTCCCCTGGGGTCGCTCTCAGAGGTGTCTGCCTGGACGGGAAGCTCACCCTCCTGCTTAGAGGGATTTTTGCTCAGCAGGAGCGGGCGTGGGCCTACTCCTCTGGGTTCCCCAGCTCTAAAGGGGAGTCATGAGAGCTGGGCTTTGTCCAGCTCTGCCAGTTCCTTTACCTCTGAACCTGTTTCCTCACTTTTTTTCCTAATCAGAATTTTTTTAATTTTGTATTTTCTGGCTGGCTGGGTCTGCGGTGCATCGCCGGCTTTTCTCTAGCTGCAGTGGGTGGGGCTCCTCTCCGCTGTGCTGCTCTGGCTTCTCAGGGCAGGAGCCTCTGTTGTTGCCGAGGGAGGGCTTTGGGGCTCCCGGCTTCAGCAGCTGCGGCTCATGAGCTCCGGAGTCTTGGCCCCGGACTCTAGAGCACAGGCCCAGTATAATTGTGGCACACAGGCCCGCTTGCTAGTCGACATGTGGGATCTTCCCAGACCAGGGACTGAAACTGTGTCTCACATCGGCAGGCAGATTCTTTACCACTGAGCCATCAGGGAAACCCTTTCTTCACTTTCAAACTGAGCACACTTTTTGGCAGGGCTGTTGTGAGGTTTCAAGAGCAATATTTGTCAAATATCTGGCCCCAGGCCTAATTTGGCAAGCAAGCACAGAATACATTTGGCTATCATTATTTTTTTTCCCATCTAAATTCCACTTGCGAGTGAACTTAACTAACAGTAGCTACCAGACTGTCTGAAAATAACTGGTCCAGAGAGAAGGCAGACTCTGAGCCCCGTTTCGCTCATTTGTAAATGAAAAGTATCTTAAACCACAGGAGCAGAGGGAGGATCGGGTTAAACAATGCATGCGGTTACCTAAGTGGGATCCCTGGACCAGTAGCTTCAGCATCACCTGGGAACCGTCAGAAAGGCGCAGTCCAGCTCCACCCTAGACCAGCGGAATCAGAATCCTAGACAGCTGCGCCCGGGGATCCGACTGTGACAAGCCCTCCGGGTGATTCTGCTGCTCACCGGGTGTGACAGTGCTTTGAATTTCCGGATCTTCCCAGTGATTATTACTATGAGCCCACTCTCAGTAACTGAGAGCCCAGTATTACTACAAGCCAACTACCAGGACCTCCCTGGCAGCTCAGACAGTAAAGAAAATCCGCCTATATAATGCAGGAGACCTAGGTTCGATTCTTGGGTCGGGAAAATCTCCTGGAGAAGGGAATGGCTACCCACTCCAGTATTCTTGCCTGGAGAAGTCCATGGACAGAGGAGCCTGACTGGCTACAGTCCATGGGGTCCCAAAGAGTCAGACACGACTGAGCGACTAACTCTTTCTTTCTACTTTTAGTAACAGACCGTAGAAGAAGAGCCCCCGGGCTGAAGTCCATAGCCATTAACTTCAAGAAAATGTCCTCAAATATTTGT
Source organism: Bos javanicus (assembly GCF_032452875.1). Classification (NCBI taxonomy): domain Eukaryota; kingdom Metazoa; phylum Chordata; class Mammalia; order Artiodactyla; family Bovidae; genus Bos; species Bos javanicus. The sequence goes on along the minus strand of NC_083891.1, from coordinate 58,047,983 downwards.
TCCTATCCTTCTCATCTAAATAGTGAAGAACAGGGACTTCCCTGGCAGTCCAGTGGCTAAGGCTCGGCACTCCCAACGTGGGGGCCTGTGTTTAATCCCTGGTCAGGGAACTAGATCCCACACACCCAAGAGTCTGCATCCCACACCTGAAAGATTACACTGCTGCAAGGAAAGTCAAAGACACAGAGTGTTATGCTGATTTAACTTCCTAGAGAGTGTAAAAATAGAGAAAAAAAAATGTTGAACCTAAGGGTCTCTCCATCTCGATTATTTCCAAACATTCAGGAATGTGACATTTCACTCTGATGGTCAGTCAGTCAGTTCAGTCCCTCAGTCGTGTCCGACTCTTTGTGACCCCATGAATCGCAGCACGCCAGGCCTCCCTGTCCATCACCAACTCCCGGAGTTCACCCAAACTCACGTCCATCGAGTCAGTGATGCCATCCAGCCATCTCATCCTCTGTCGTCCCCTTCTCCTCCTGCCCCCAATCCCTCCCAGCATCAGAGTCTTTTCCAATGAGTCAACTCTTCGAATGAGGTGGCCAAAGTACTGGAGTTTCAGCTTTAGCATCATTCCTTCCAAAGAACACCCAGGGCTGATCTCCTTTAGAATGGACTGGTTGGATCTCCTTGCAGTCCAAGGGACTCTCAAGAGTCTTCTCCAACACCACAGTTCAAAAGCATCAATTCTTCACCGCTCAGCCTTCTTCACAGTCCAACTCTCACATCCATACATGACCAGTGGAAAAACCATAGCCTTGACTAGATGGACCTTTGTAGGCAATGTAATGTCTCTGCTTTTCAATATGCTATCGAGGTTGGTCATAACTTTCCTTCCAAGGAGTAAGCGTCTTTTAATTTCATGGCTGCAGTCACCATCTGTAGTGATTTTGGAGCCCCCAAAAATAAAGTCTGACATTGTTTCCACTGTTTCCCCATCTATTTCCCATGAAGTGATGGGACCAGATGCCATGATCTTCATTTTCTGAATGTTGAGCTTTAAGCCAACTTTTTCACTCTCCTCTTTTACTTTCATCAAGAGGCTTTTTAGTTCTTCACTTTCTGCCATAAGGGTGGTGTTATCTGCATATCTGAGGTTATTGATATTTCTCCCGGCAATCTTGATTCCAGTTTGTGCTTCTTCCAGCCCAGCATTTCTCATGATGTACTCTGCATAGAAGTTAAATAAGCAGGCTGACAGTATACAGCCTTGACGTACTCCTTTTCCTATTTGGAACCAGTCTGTTGTTCCATGTCCGGTTCTAACTGTTGCTTCCTGACCTGCATACATGTTTCTCAAGAGGCAGGTCAGGTGGTCTGGAATTCCCATCTCTTGAAGAATTTTCCACAGTTTATGGTAATCCACACAGTCAAAGGCTTTGGCATAGTCAAGAAAGCAGAAATAGATGTTTTTCTGGAACTCTCTTGCTTTTTCCATGATCCAGCAGATGTTGGCAATTTGATCTCTGGTTCCTCTGCCTTTTCTAATACCAGCTTGAACATCTGGAAGTTCACGGTTCACGTATTGCTGAAGCCTGGCTTGGAGAATTTTGAGCATTACTTTACTAGTGTGTGAGATGAGTGCAATTGTGCAGTAGTTTGAGCATTCTTTGGCATTGCCTTTCTTTGGGATTGGAATGAAAACTGACCTTAAATATAAAAAAAAAATTTCTCCAGCCACAGAACACAGAAATGTCCCATTCTGTGACCACAGGTAAAGGTAGCGGCTGAGAAAGCCAAGGTAACCTTAGTGTCCCCATCAGAGAGGGTCTTACTTTGGGTGAAGAACCTAAAGCTTCAGGGCTGATTCCTGGTACCATCCCTGGTGTGTCTGCCTATGGTCTGGCCTTAAACACAGGCTTGTGGGTTAGCCCTTTTTAAAAATAATTTTACTCATCTATGTATTCACTTTTGGCTGCGCTGGGTCCTCATTGCTGTGTGGGTCTTCTCCAGTTGCGGTGAGCGGTGGAGGGGAGGGTGGCTACTCTCCAGCTGTGGTGCGAGGGCTTCTCGTTGTGTCGGCTCCTCTTGATGCACAGCACAGGCTCCAGGGTGCTTGGGCTCAGTAGTTGCAGCCCCAGACTCAAGAGCACAGGCTGAGCACTACTTGGGCTTCGTTGCTCCGAGGCATGCGTGCTCTACCTGGACGGGGGTTCGAACCCACGCCTTTCTCATTGGCAGGTGGATTCTTTACCACTGAGCCACCAGGGAAGCCCCTGTGCGGCAGCCTCTCAAGCGATGACAAGCAACAATGAGTTCTGATGACTGACTGTAAACTCGCCCTCAAGCTCACACCCTGCACGTAGCAGGCCCCTGGGGCCCAGCTGACCTCCGCGAGGCCCGTGCAGCAAGAGGTCTTGGCCAGTTAAAGCCCCTACCCTTCCCTCCTGCTTCTGGTCTCACTGAGAGAACAAGGGAAAGAACAGCGAGTTAGGAGGAGGGGAGGACACATTACCTCACTGAATTCCTTCAACAAACCCCGTTTTATGTCCCCATTTTACACATGTGGAGACTGAGGCTCCTAGAAGTCGAACAACCTGACCAAGGGCAGAGTCAGAAACTAAAGCGGGTTTGAGAAGAGACTGCTAAGCATGTGTCTTCCTGCCACGTCCACCCTGGAATCTTCTACACTGGCAGCCGGGGAGCAGAGAGAGTTCTTGCATCGTGTCAGGTGAGAAATAACAGAGGGGTCTGAGGCTGAGAAAGATGAAGGCAGGAGGAGAAGGGGACGACAGAGGATGAGATGCTTGGATGGCATCAGCGACTCCATGGACTTGAGTTTGAGCAAGCTCCGGGAGTTGGTGATGGACAGGGAGGCCTGGCGTGCTGCAGTCCATGGGGTCGCAAAGAATCGGACACAACTGAGTGACTGAACTGAACTGAGGCTCAAGGCGAGGCCATCAAAACTGTCCTCAACATGTGATGGGGTCATAAGAGAAACAAGAGAGTAAGCAGATTTATTTTCTGAGGCCTCAGAGGACAAACCAGGGCCCAGAAATGGAAAGAACAGGGCAGCAGGGCTTGATGCTGTGCAGAAGGCTGGCAGTGAACATTTCCGAGGCCTCCCGATTTGGGGAGGAAGTCATACAGCGACTGCTAGGTCTTCTCAGCACTTACATCACCCTCGTACAAACACGCTTTTCCCGTTTTTCTCATTGTTGGGGTATTTTTGCTGGTGCTGCTGCTGTGCTTGTTTTAGCCTGAGGATCCGAGCAGGATCTGATAAAGTCATCACTATGCTTCCACACGGGCCATGTTCCCTGCACCTACTTGAGCACGTGTTCCTATTCTTCTGGTCCGGTCACTGCGATGTTGTTTTGTTTTTTTCCCCTCTCATTGGAGTGAAGGAAGGACAATTATGTGGACCTAAGGGGCTCTGCCAAAAATTATTCCACATCTACTTGGGAAAGCGTTAGCTGCTCTCAGTCGTGTCCAACTCTTTGCGACCCCATGGACTGTAGTCTGCCAGGCTCCTCTGCCCTTGGAATTCTCCAGGCAGGAATACTGGAGAGGGTAGCTTTTCCCTTCTCCAGGGGAATCTTCCCAACCCAGGGATCAAACCCAGGTCTCCCGCATTGTAGGCAGATTCTTTACCAGCTGAGCCACCAGGGAAGCCCAAGAATACTGGAGTGGGTAGCCTATGCCTTCTCCGGTGGATCTTCCCGACCCAGGAATTGAACCAGGGTCTCCCAGGGTCTCCCGCACTGCAGGTAGATTCTTTACCAACTGAGCTATCAGGGAAACCCAAAAATAGCATTGTTTCCACTCTACTTGTGAGGCTATTCTTATTTCAAAATGTGTGTGTGTGTGTGCATTTGCCCTGCCATATGGGCAGGTGGACAGGAAGGTAAACTCTTTTTTACCTTTTTTTACCTTTTTAACTAGAACACAACCCACTGTGAGTTGTGCCCACCCAGCCTCTCGCTGCTCTGCACTGGGCGGTCTGTTCTGCTCCTGGTCCCTCAGGTTGCACACTCACGGCCCTGGTGCCAGCTTGTATGTAAACCGCTTCCATCGGTGCTGCTGGGAAGGTCCTGTGAGTCACCTGCGTAGCTGTGACACTGAAAATGGACGCTGTGCTCACGGGAAGGTCCCTTGGAGAAGGACTACAGTGAAACCCAATCGCTGTTCTGACCTAGACTTTTCGTCGTGCAAAGACACACTTGGTAACTGTACCCAAGAAAGAAAGTGGCTTTTTCAGCGACCTCGCCTGCGAACACACGGATAGGAGACAAACACCGAACGGTGGAGAGCAGAGACCCACCCTCCCAGCCGGCTTTCGGATGCTGGCAGGCATCACCAGACCCTAGCCCTGCAGGGACTGTTTCCTAACAGCGCCGTCCTCTAAGTCACCTCTCGTGAGTTTGTTAACAGGCCTACTTTTTCCTCCGCTCGGGGTTCCTGATGGTGAGACGGGCGCACAGCCCACCGGCTGGTCTCTGCTTCCTGGCCTGCTCCCCACCGGCGCTCTCAGAGGCAGGCTCCCGTAGGCGGCCGGAGGCTCCTCGGGTTCCGGTGACACCTGGCGGTCTGACCCCCACCCGGTGGCAGCCACGTAGACGGTTCCCGCCAGAGGGAGGGCGAGTCCCAGGAAGCTGAGGACCCTGCAGGGAGATGACACAGGTGTGACCGCGCCTGGAGCACGCCGGCACCGCGGTGAGATGCGGAGAAAGCAGCGCAGGAGAAAACCTGCTCCCACTGCTCCTAAACGTGGGCAAGCGGAGACACTTCTAAGGGTTAGGAGTGGCTTCCTAAGAAAAAATAATGAAAGACATTACAAAGTCAGAGATGAACGGATTTCACTAAACTCCTTATGATAACTGTAAATTTTAAAAAACAAAACACCATAACAAACAAAAAGCAATCAAGACACTGAGGAAGATATTTGCAGGCGATACGACTAAGGAGTCATATCCTTCATCCATAGAATGATCTTTAAAAATCAGTAAGAACCCAGCTCACACAGACATAGAAAGGGGATGAAGAGAATGAATAGCAGTGAACCTGAGAAAGGAAAGCCCTTATCACCAACTTTTTAGTGTAAATTAGGTCCATGTATGTATCTATCAGATTGGCACTGGTTATTATAAAGGGAGCTTGGGTGGCTGGGTGATGATACAGACACGGGCGTCTCTCACTGGAGCAGCAGAATGAGGTTTGCAGGAAAGCTCTTTACCAGAAGACCTGAGCGCTGGGCCGGCAAGTCTGCTGCCCTTAGTATGTCCTAAGGAACCACGTCAGGTGCAACTAAGACTTCACAGGCAAGTCTGCCGAGGTGTCTGGGTGAGAAGCAATGCCTCAAATAAAAGAAATTCAGGGGCTTCTCTGGTGGCTCAGTGGTAATGAACCTACCTGCCAATGGAGGAGACACGGCTTCAATCCCTGATCCGGGAGGATCCCACCTGCCGGGCAGCAGCCAAACCCGTGCACCTCAGTACCGAGCCTGTGCTCTAGAGTCCAGGAGCCACAGCTACCGGCCCGAGCACCCCAGAGCATGTGTCTGCACCAAGATGAGTCACGGCCACAAGAAGCCTGAGCTCTGCAACCAGAGAGTAGCCCCCACTTGCTGAAACTAGAGGAAAGCCCTCGCAGGAACAAAGACACAGCACAGCCAGATATATACATATACACATATATAAGAAATTCATCGTCAGGGTCACGCGATAGAAACAGAAGTAACTCGGGACAGGACACTTTTCTCAGTGATCCCCAAAGCCCATCACACTTGGGTGTGGCCAGCTTCCTCTGGAACACATTCGAATTTTCTTGTTAAGGTAACAGAGAGCACTGGACAGACGTCACTCAATGAACGACAGTGAAACGGCCGAGTGCAGCTGGTGAGCAGCGGTTGATGAAACAGCCCAGCACACACATCGCAGCCCGGGACTGGGCGGTCTGTACTCACAGACACAGAGCCACAAACGTGTCCAGGGGGAACAGTCCAGTGGCACACCTGGCCACACCCCCGCCAGCCGAGGAGGAAGAGTTCACTGCAAAGAGGGCGAGGGAAGGAGCCCAGAACGAAGCCTTTCTGAATCTTAAAATATCTACCAAGAGAAAGGAGAAAAAAAAATAAGATTGCGTTAGTAATACTTTGCTTGGCAATAAAAACATGACCCTTTTCCAAGAGCTTTCATATTTATCATTTCAAAATCAAGTCTTGACATTACAAAGGGCATCTGGCTTTAATATATCTGATTTACAGGTGGGAAAATTAGAGCTCAAAGATGCTGAAACTCAGAGACCTGGGTACCATAAGCCCAGATGGAGGTGGACTGTGGGTCCTCTGTGTCCTCAGCCTGACCAGGCTCTGCATCTTTTCCCAGCCCCTGGACAGGGAAAGACAGTCCATGGAAACCCCGTTGCTGCCTCATATCTTGCTGTGAGCAGGTCCCCACAAGAGAGAAAACTGCAACACGAGGTGTAAAAATAGGGTGCTACGAGCTAGGGGAAGGTGCTGTCTGAGTCTGAAGATAAGAGGCACCAGCCGAGGACACAGCTAATCGATCACCGATGGCTCAGGGTGCAGCAGACTCGGGGTTGATCCCTGGCTCGGGAAGATCCCCTGGAGAAGGGAATGGCAACCCACTGCAGTCTTCTTGCCTGGAGAATCCCGGGGACAGAGGAGCCTGGTGGGCTGCAGTCCATGGGGTCGCAGAGAGTTGGACACTGAGTGACTGTGCATGAGCATGAATTAGTCGCCACGAGAAATAGTTTGTAAAAATATTACTGGCGACACTGGGGAACAGAGGCCTCAAATGTCAGCGTGCCTCAGAATTACCTGGAGGGCCCAGGAAATAGACTGCTCCCTGCCTCCCCTCACTGCCTAAGAATTTCCATTTCTAACATTCCCAGGAGCTCCTGCTGCTAACTGGAATGCATACTTTCAGAATCCCGGTTGGGAAGATCCCCTGGAGGAGGAGGACATGGCAACCCACTCCTGTATTCTTACCTGAAAAATCCCATGGACAGGGGAGCCTGGCGGGCTAATGCCCATGGGTCGCAAAGATTCGGATATGACTGAGTGACTAAGCACAGCAGTTTGAGAACACCAGACCAGGGGACTTGCAAAATCTCAGCAAAGGATGGAGGACACAGTGTGGTCTAATAAAGAACAACACTAAGGACTTCTCTGGTGGTCCAGCGGTTAAGCATCTGCCTTGCCGTGCAGGGCACGCAGGTTCAATCCCTGGTCAGGGAACTAAGATCCCACGTGATGCAGAGTGACTAAGCCCCCACGCCACAAAGATCTCACATGATGCAACGAACATCCTGCATCTGCAACTAAGACCCAAGGCAGCCAACTAAATAAAAACATTTTTAAATAAACATAATAGCAACACTGTTATAAACAAGGAAAAAACGACTGCCGTTAAGTGCCCACTCGCTCTGAGACATGCCTTAGTCATTGTTTTTAATCTGTCAACATCCCTAGAAGGAGCCGTTGTTCACCTTCTTTTACAGACAAGGAAGATTCTCCATAAATAACTTCATGAGCCTGAGCGCAGCGGTTAAGAACACAGGGTCTGCAGTGTGGGAGTCCACATCCACCCCTGACTATGACCTTGGGCGAGTTAGCCGAATCTCTGTGTGTCTCGGTTTCCCTCTTGGTGAAATGGAGGTAAGAGTACCGACTTCACACGGTTGTTGTGAAGATTAAATGTAGCCCCAATTCTAAAGCACTTAGTGCCCACCATTGAGTCAGAGCTCGGTAAATGCCGGTTGTCTTTATGACGATTGCCGCCGAGCGGCAGGGCCAGAACTCACCCCAGGTCTGTGGGAACTTGAAGGATGTGGTCTTTTCGTTCCCTCAGACCACCCCAGCTCGCCACACTACCAGACTTGCGTTCAGAAATGTGGGGTTCGCGCCACCTTGCTCTGTGACTCTGGGCGAGTCCCTTCACCTCTCTGGCTCTCACTCTCTCACATGTGTAACGAGGAAGCGTGGGTCGAACAAAATGTACTCTCGTGCGCCTGCCACCTCCCGGATCCACTGTTCCCATGAGAGTGACCAGAGGCTTTCTGGAATGTTCAAACAGGCCACTTAGATTAATAACGTGTGAGTCCTTGTGAGTCTTCCCGTCACCTGTTAGAGGTGGAGATGGGAAGCAAGAGCTGCCCGTGGATGCTCAGCACCGGCCAAGCACGGGGGGCTCAGTCAGAGGTCCCCAAGGGCCAGGGCAGCAGATTCCTCATCGTCCGAGTCCAGGTGCTCCCAAGCTACGTCCTGGTGGTACTTTAATTTCCCCAATAAACCCTGACACTGAAAAGAGTGTTCTGACCCGCCGATGCAGCTATTCCCCTCGGAAGTTCTACTCTAACTTCAGTATTTATCTTTGGCTGTGCTGGGTCTTCATTGCTGCTCTGGCTTTGCCTCCTGCGTCTAAATCATGGAGAAGGTGCAACAGACGTCACCTCCCCGGCGCCGGGGGAACCCCTAACCACAGGGTCAGCAGTCTGTCTGTGGATGAAATCTGACACGTTGGGCAGCAGAGTCCAAATTATGAAGGACATGGGAGACCTAGGTCCTTACTGCTGAGCGGTCAGACCTACAAGATGATAACCTCTTTGTCCACAAGGTGACCACTGTCCCCCCCAGACCCAAACACATTCCAGGCCTTGGCTACTACTGACTATGACGCTCCTAGATCAGCTCTGCGCCATCACCACACCACTCCGTAGTTTGGCAGGGAGTTTTTGACCTCTAAAAAGCTCTGTGTGTGTGTCAGTCACTCAGTCATGTCCGACTTTTTGGGACCTCATGGACTATAGCCCACCAGGCTCCTCTCTCCATGGGATTCTCCAGGCCAGAATACTGGAGTGGGTTGCCATTCCCTTCTCCAGAGGATCTTCCTGACCCAGGGATTGAACCCAAGTCTCCTGCATTGCGGGCAGATCCTTTACCATCTGGGCCACCAGGGAAGACTTAAATAGCTCTGGCCCAACCCCAAAACCCAAAGAGTGTTGGAAATGTGCGTGTGTGTGCGTGCGTGTGCATGCTGGGGGAGATCTCAGCAAGGCCTGAGCTTGGTCACACTGGAGGTGTCATCAGCTCAGGCCACCAGACTCCAGCCCACCCCTTCTGTGTGGGGCCTGAGTTAAGAGCACACAGGGGCTTCTGCAGGACCCCAGCCCCCCGGCTTCAGCCCCACCCCTTTTCCTCTCCCATGCTCTGTTCCTGGCCTACCAACTGCCTTACAGGCAGATTAGCAAGCTAAATGGGGAACTAGGTATCAGGTAGTGTTCTGGATTAAATTGCGTCCACTCCAGAAAGGTTCAAACCCTAATACCTCTCCCTCTCCCCCAGGAACTGTTGAGTTTGGTAACACTGTGAACATGACCTTATTCGGAAACAGAGTCTTTGCAGAGGAAATCACCTTAAGATGAGGCCACACTAGGCTGGGCTTCCCAGGCGGTGCTAGCGGTGAAGAACCCACCTGCCCAGGCAGGAGACAGACACAGGTTCGATCCCTGGGTCAGAAAGATCCCCTGGAGGAGAGCAACCCACTCCAGGATTCTTACCTGAAGAATCCCATGGGTAGAGGAGCCTGGCAAGCTACAGTCCATGGGGTTCGAAAAGAGTTGGACACAACTGAAGCGACTTAGCACGCATGCATGCATACTAAGTCAGAGTAAGTTCCAAACCCAGTGTCTCTGGTGTGTTTATACAAAGGAGGAAACTCAGACACAGAGAGGTACAATACAGTACACAGAGCGGTACAGGGAACAGCACTACACGATGACGGAGGCAGGGATGCAGGCGACGCCTCGTAAGCCTCCACGGTGACGGAGGCAGGGATGCAGGCCACGCCTCGTAAGCCTCCCAGCTGGGGTGCTTTGCTACCTGTGCCCTTAGAAACGGAACACAGTAAGTGGTGCCCAGACACACAGAAGTGAACAGTTAGGGAACTAGCCTAAATCTAGGTTTGTGATGATCACACCTGGATTTTATCTACACTTTCTGGTGCTCCACATTTTCAGTCTCAGGAACTCACATGAAGTCTGTTGGTTAAAATTTTATAACATCTTGAGAGTTCCCTGGACAGCAAGGAGGTCAAACCAGTTAATCCTAAAGGAAATCAACCCTGAATATTCATTAGAAGGACTGATGCTGAAGCTCCAATACTTTGACCACCTGATTCGAAGAACAGACTCATTGCAAAAGACAATGAGGCTGGGAAAGATTGAGGGCAGGAGAAAGGGGCAACAGAAGAAGAGACGGTTGGATGGCATCACTGACTCAATAGACATGAGTTTGGGCAAACTCCGGGACACAGTGAAGGACAGAGAGCCTGGCGTGCTGCAGTTGCAAAGAGCCGGACATGACTTAGTGACTAAGAATCAACAAATGGCAGCCACACTATGCAGGTTTTTGCCTAAAAACGATACATTCTTATCTGCCCAGGATATTTTCCCCTTTCTCTGTTGTGCTACAGACTCATTTCGTCTTGGTTTGTCTGCCAGGGTCTTCCCTTGGGTTGCCTCCCTGCCCTCCTGCTCTAGATGAATAAAGAGCCAGCCACTGCTGAGCTGCTTTCCTCCACGTCTGTAGCGGAAATATTGGCAACTCCATCAAAGAGCTTTAAGGAATAGCTGGTAAATCCTTTCCAGATGGGGACCTTTCCCCTGGGCCCAGGTGCCCCCATTTCTACCTGCTGCCTCTGCGCAGAAGCCGGATAAACAGCCTGGCAGAGAGTTCCACTAACACATTCACCAAGCCAGCAGTGCTCATCCTAAGCAGGGCCCTTCCTTCCTCCAGGTCTTCAAAGAGAATCATCAAGACATCTTCGTATCGATAACAATTTCTAACCTTCCATTCTATTCTTATATCATCTCTGGCTAAAAAGCTTAACATTAGGCAGAAAAACTAGACTAATCGATGAATTTCTGAATAATAATGACCATTAACTCATTAGAGAGTATTCACTAGATATGCTAATAACAATCTTGAAAATCTATCTTGGCCTCTAGGATATTTACGGCTTATCCAACAAGAATTGAAATTTAAGTTTGATATATAACAACTAGTTTTCTTTTTAAAAAAAAGTAAATAATGCTTTAAAATCTCTTTTTGCAGATAACATGACCTTGTACATAACAAATCTTAAGGAATACACTAAAAAAACCCTAGAAATAATAAATGAATTCAGCAAGGTTATGGACATGGGACCAAAATACAAAAATCACTTGTATTTCTATACACTAGCAGTGATCAAATCAAAAACAAACCTGAGAAAATGATCCCAGCAGATGCAAACTGTTACATACAGAATGGATAAGCAACAAGGTCCTACTGAATAGCACAAGGACCCATACAGTGATCACAGTTTTTTTTTTAACTCCACCTGAAATATTTGGTTTAGATAGAGAGGTAACATACCTGAAGTTGTTGGAATAATCACAAATTCAGAGGACAGTTTAAAATTATCAAAAGCTGACTGCAATATCAACACTTAAAAGAGGGTCTTTAGGAACTTCCCGGTGGCACAGTGGATAAGAACCCACCTGCCAATGCAGGGACTCAGGTTCAGGCCCTGGTCTGGGAAGATTCCACATGCCTTGGAGCAGCTAAGCCCGTGGGTCGCAGCTACTCAGCCCGAGCGTCACAATTACGGAAGCCCGCGAATCTAGAGCCTGAGCTCCGCAAGAGAAGCCGCTGCGCTGCGAAAAGGGGTGGCCCCTGCTCGCCACGGCTAGAGAAAGCCCGTGCAAAGTAACGGAGACTCAGAGCAACCGAAAATACAGATGAACTCATTATTTTTTAAAAAGAGGGTTTGCGGGACTTCTCCGGGCTCCAGTGGCTAAGACTCCGAGCTCCCAGTGCAGGGGGCTGGGGTCCAATCCCTGGTCAGGGAGCCGGATCCCACGTGCTGCAGCTGAGCCCTCAAACGGTGCAAGCATCGATGCTCCTGCGCGCCTCCACCAAGAACCGGCACAGCCGAATAAACACTTTTCTAAAAGAGGCTTTTAATAATGTGTGTGACACTGTAATACGATAAGAGAGATATATGCAGTCTTCATCCCCTGTTCCTGCTACGGAGCTCCTAAAGCCCGTGGAACTTCCTGAGTGGTGGGCAGGAAGAGCATCTGTTGTTATTCATTATCAGCCCCTTTGAACCACACTTGAGTTCAGGCTACTACAGTGACTGTGGCAGGAGAGGAGCCGGCTGTCAGAAACCAACCATGCGCTAGGCTTGGGGTTCCAGCCCCGTCCCCATCCTCCAGGAAGCAAAGAGGGGGCTGGGGGCTGAGTCATCACCAATGGCCAGTGATGGAATCGATCACACCTACATGATGGACCGTCCGCACAAACCTAAACAAAGGGGGTCAGAGAGCTTCCAGGCTGCTGAACTCCCGGAGGGCCTGGGAGGGCGGGCACCCTTAGAGGGTGCATACTGTCTACGCCCCTTCCCCTGTGCCCTGCCCTCTGCGTCTCTCCCATTCAGCTCTTCCTGGGTTTTGTCCGTTATAACAGCAGTCCCCAACCTTTCTGTCACCAGAAACTGGTTTCCTGAAGGACAACTTTTCCTTGGAGTGCGGGGGGGACAGGTTCAGGTGGGGAGCGATGGGACAAAGCAGGCAAGGCTTCACCCCCTCGCTCTCTGCTCCCCTCCTGCTGTGTGGCCTGGTTCCTAATGGGGAACAGGGTCCTGCACTTTATAATAAGTCGGTAATAACAAGTCATGTGTTCCCCTGAGTTCTGTGAGCCGTTAGAGCAAATGATCAAATGTGGGGAGGGTTTGACCGGGGGACCAATCAGAGGAACCACCCAGAGAGGAAGTGTGCATGCTAAGCCTGCTTCGGTCGTGTCTAACTCTTTGTGACCCTAAGGACCGTAGCCCACCAGACTTCTCTGTCCATGGGATTCTCCAGGCAAGAACACTGGAGAGGGTTGCCATGCCCTCCTCCAGGGGATCTTCCCCACCCAGGGATCGCACCTGCATCTCTCATGTCTTCTACATTGCAGGTGGGTTTTTTACTACTAGCACCACCTGGGAAGCCCTGGAGAGGATGTGGGGAATAAATCGGAACCCTGGGATCCCCTGATTTGCAGGCAAGTTGCGCAGAAGTAATGGGGGGCCTTGGGACCCACTCCTTACAACTGGCATCTGAAGCGGGTGGCCGCCTTGCAGAACTGAGCCCCTAATCTGTGGGGTCAGCACCACCTTCAGATACTCAGCGTCACACCGCATAGTGTGATGAGGAAGCCCACACATTTGGTGGTGGAAGTTTCTGGGTGTAGAGAAAGACTGTTCTCCTTTTAAAGTGTCACATTAGTTCTTATTCAGATAACCAGCTTAAGTACAAAAGACACTAGTAGAAAAAAAATAAATTGTAGGTTTTAAAGCTCTTCCTTTGAAAAATTTGAAAGAGTTCAAGGAAGCCAAGTCGGTTTCCACGTGGACTAAAATATTTTCATTCTGGTGGCTAAGGGCAGAGAGTCAGGGCCAGACTCAATGCCAGGATCCACCCCTCTCTGCACAGAGGAAGAGACTGGAGCCGGGGCAGATTAAGTGATTTGCCCAGGATCACACAGCTGGGAGGTGACAACCAGGACCAAATGCCGGCCTCTTAACGCTAATCCATCACAACACATTGGCTTCTCACAGTCCCAGTCCAGAATGGCCTGCCGGCCTTGGCACCTGACCTACTTCTGCAGGTGGGCCACAGCAAAGAGCACACACAATATGGAAACCAGACACCACCCAGTGCCTTTCTTCAGACCTAGCCTGGCAGCTGAGGGTGAGGGAAGAGTAGGCTTAAAATGTTATTATTAATACATAAAGATTCAGCTCCTACCTTCTCTTTAATGTCTTTTTCCTTCTTATCCACTCCCTTCCTATCCTCCACCAGCACTCCCAAAGTCCCTAAACTCCATTAGTCTCGGTTTATTGAATTTATTAGGATGAAAGCTTGGTTCAATCCCAAGAGAATGGCCAGGCGGCTCCAAGAGGCTGGGGGTCTTCAGATCTGACACGTGTCCCTGGCACTTACCCATCCGAGACATGGCAGTCACGTCCTCTTCACTGCAGGAGTCGGGCACACACACCCCCACGCTGTAGTCAGCTCCATCTTGCCTCTAAGGGTCAATGCAGCCGATTATTAAAAAAGCAGCCCCCAGTGTGGGATAGTCTGCCCCAGTGCCGCTCTCTCCTGTATGACAGGTCATTGAGTTAATTCATACAATTTCCGACAAACTTGCCAACTTGCCATTTCTTCGCAGCAGGACATCGTGTATCAAGTAAAGATTGTGTTAATACATCAAGCCAATAATTAGAATGCCGGTCCCCATAAAGCAAAGATCAAATTATAAATAAAAATTGCTGGGATGCTTCTTCTAAGCATGCAACTTACAGGATTGTATAGGTCTGACCTTTTGTTCTGATATCAAAGCCATTAATCTGCTTTGAAAATAGGGTATGACTTTTGTACTCCCTGATTAAACCCTCAAGCCATCATTGTCAAATCCTCAGCGCGACCAGTAGAGCTGGGTGCTACTCTGCGTGTCTCCAAAGGTTAACCGTTGTGAGACCATTTTACAGCATTAACATCAGAGAGCTTGGATTTCGTGTCATTATTTTATATTGTTGTCATTAGCCAAACAGTAATGCATTTTCTTTCAGTGTTGTATGCATACATGAAGTATATCTTTGTATTTAATAAGAGGTTGTGCTGTTCCTAGTTTTTTCTCCCCCCAGAAGTCAAAGAATTAACGTGCTTTGAAGACGGTCGGCCCTGTGACCCTACTCCGTGATGCATTCATAAAGGGCTTGGGCATTTGCTGAGACAGCTTCAGATTCCTGTCTCGGAGCTCAGTTTCTGGGAAAGGACTATGGGTAATGGGGAGCCCACTTCCTTTTGGTATTCCAAACACTGCCGGTGAGTAAGGAGTTAACGCTCGGGAACACTGGCTGAGACTGGACCTTGGGTTCCCCACAAAGATCATCCAGGGGTCTTGTCCCTGCAGTGTGGTGGGAGGAGCATATGAAGCCCTGTTTGGCCTGCGGACAACTATTTCCTATACCTCCACACTCAGGACGTGCAAGAAAGTTTCTGCCAACTGTTTAAAATTTAAACTTTTTGCAAAACACCTTAATAGCTTTTTTTTTTTTTTTTGAATGAAGATAAGCAATCAGTCCATGGGGTCGGAAAGAGTCGGACACGGACTCAGCAAACACGGACACACACACACAGGCATGTACCGGGTTTCCATCACGAGCTCGGGTCCGCGCGTCCTTGAAGCGCGCACGCGCAGACGCCCGCTCACCTGCGCCACGTGGAGCTTGCAGTAGCGGCCGCGGAAGCGCCCTGCGGGCGCGCGGGTGGAGAGACACTCGCTGTAAGAGCCCAGCCTGTCCACGTTTCCGTCCAGAACGTTGCTGCCCAGCTTCCCGACCGAGTCATACACTGCGTTTCAAACAGAAGAAGTGGGCAGCGTTAGCGTCCTTGCTTCAGATGAATTCATCAGCGCTCAGCTCCCCCTTCCAAACCTCTAAAACTTAAAGGAACTGAGAAAGAAGAGAGTATTTCGGTAACACTCTCGAGCCTGCGTTCTTCGTCCGGAGCCCCTCTCTTCGTGCAGAGAACCACGATGTATGTTGTCGCGCGCGATTTGTTGCTAAAAAAGATGAAGACTCTGCATTCACTCTCTGGGGAGTAAGAAAGACGTAAGTAAAATTGGTGGCTTTCCTCTCTCCTCTATACACCCAGGAGAAAATACTCTTAAAATTTTTTTTATATACAATTTCGTAGGACCTTATTTTGGAGAGAGGTTTTTGTATGTTCGTTCGGTTTTTAATCTTGGGAGCGAAAAAGTGCAGTAATCAAGTCCCATAGTTCACGGCTCTCTCAGCCCTGGTCCTATAAAATTCTTACTTGGTTTGTTTGTGCTCGTATATTTCCTTTCCCCCTTCATTTTAAATAATTCATTTCCTTTCCTCTTTCTTCAACTTTGCCTTTCTCTTTTCCCTCCCCCAATTCCTCCAACGCTTATGTTTGATATGCACCATCTCATTTGTCATGTTCTTGTCTTCTGTAAGTCTATTTGTCATTTATGTTAAAGGCTTTCTGCTTCAGATCTCCTGTTTCCACGGTTTGGTACTATTTATGGTGTTACTGCAGTGATTTTGGAGCCCCCCAAAATAAAGTCTGACACTGTTTCCACTGTTTCCCCATCTATTTCCCATGAAGTTATGGGACCAGATGCCAAAATTGAAAGACGCTTACTCCTTGGAAGGAAAGTTATGACCAACCTAGATAGCGTATTCAAAAGCAGAGACATTACTTTGCCAACAAAGGTCGGTCTAGTCAAGGCTATGGTTTTTCCAGTGGTCATGTATGGATGGGAGAGTTGGACTGTGAAGAAAGCTAAGCGCCGAAGAATTGATGGCTTTTGAACTGTGGTGTTGGAGAAGACTCTTGAGAGTCCCTTGGACTGCAAGGAGATCCAACCAGTCCATTCTAAAGGAGATCAGTCCTGGGTGTTCTTTGGAAGGATTGATGCTAAAGCTGAAACTCCAGTACTTTGGCCACCTCATGCGAAGAGTTGACTCATTGGAAAAGACTCTGATGCTGGGAGGGATTGGGGGCAGGAGGAGAAGGGGACGACAGAGGATGAGATGGCTGGATGGCATCACCGACTCAATGGACGTGAGTTTGAGTCAACTCCGGGAGTTGGTGATGGACAGGGAGGCCTGGCGTGCTGCAGTCTATGGGGTTGCAAAGAGTCAGATACGACTGAGCGACTGAACTGAACTGAACTGGACTGATGGTGTTATTGTGTCCAGAGCTTCTAACTACTGTATAATAATTCATCACCGTTTTACACTTTGCTGTTCTCTGAGTGGTGGACACATAGATGGTCTGTAACCCACAAAAACATGGGGACAAATTCCTCAACTTACATGAGGCTTTAGTTCAGATTTACACCCTGTGGGGGCTTCCCAGCTGACCCTAGTAGTAAAGAACCCACTTGCCAATGCAGGAGACCAGGAGACGGAAGAGATTCGTGTTCCCTCCCTGGGTCAGAAAGATCCCCTGGAGAAGGGAATGGCAACCCACTGTAGTATTCTTGCCTAGAGAATCCCCATGCACAGAGGAGCCTGGTGGGCTATGGTCCATAGGGTCACAATGAGTCGGACACAAGGTACACAAATACCGTGTAAATCCCACCAGATTGTTCCAGAGTGACTGCCCAGACTATATCCTCAGGAATGCTGGTTCCTCTCTGCATGGTCCAGCTTTCCCATTTGTGGTGGTTGATTGATATAAAATGATACCCAGTTACTTAGATTTTTGTTTCTATAATTAAAAATAAGTCAGGATATTTTTGTTCAAAATACCTAAGCCATGTCAGTTTTCTCTTCTGTAAAGTACCTGTTTATATCCTTTGCCCATTTCTTGATGAATTTTCTTTTTTGATTTGCAAGAGCTCCTGATTATTGTGTATATTGGTCCTTGTCTACCTGAGTCATCAAAAATACCCTCAGTTATCTGGGAGGGTTTTGGGTTTTTTTTTTTTAATCTATAATGTCCTTTATTTGATAGAAATCCATTCTTTTGAGACTGTAATTTTTGTTCTATTCTTGAACAGCCTTTGTTCTAGCCAATACTGATGACATAATTTGCAGGACTAATACAAAATGAAAATACAGGGCCTCTTGTTTAAGAATTAAGCATTTCAAGATGGTGACAGAAAATCACATTAAAGAAAGCATGGGGCCCCTTTAAATGCGGGGCCCTGTGTGACTGCAAAGGTCTCATGTCTATGAAGCCAGTCCTGGTTCTAATACCAGAACCGTATGGTTTTTATTATTTCGGATTTGAAGTATATTGAGTATTAAGCCTTTAGTCATCTTTGCAAAGTTGAGCCAGTTAATGTTTGTGAACTGCTAGCCATTCATACAAATTTCAGAAAATTCATGTTCAGAAAAATTCAGGAAATTTTTAGAAATTGCAAAAAATTTCAGAAAAAAAATTACTGAGCTCTTCAAAATATCCAACTAGAATACTGATTGAAACTGCTTCACACTTACAGGTTATTTGGGGGAAACAGACGTCATTTTTGTATCAAGCCATCACTGGATGTCACACAAGTTACTGAAATCATCTTCTGTGTCCTTATTTGTCATTTTGTATTTTTCCATGATAATCTTAAAACAGATTACAGGGACTTTCCCCGGTGGTCCAGGGTTAAGACTCCATGCTTTCACTGCAGGGCCACGGGTTCAATCCCTGGTAGAGGAACTGAGATCCCGCAGGCCGAGCTGCACGGCCAGAAAAAAAAGTTTACATAAACATTCCTAGATAGTGTGTCGTTTGCTATTTTCCTTGGTGTTTTAATTTCAATAGTTTCCAACTGATTGTTGCTTGTGTGGAAAATTGCTATCAATTTTTGTAATTTGTTCTGGAACCTGGAGATTTTGTTGGACTTTCTCAATAGTTCTATGGCCTTATTTATTTCTCTCTAATCATTGGACCACTTTCTCCCCCCCTTTTTTAGTTTTGGAATCAAAGTTATAGTCAAATTTATAAAGTGAGTTGGGCAGCTTTCACACTTTTCATTTTCTGGAACAGCGGTAACGTCCCAGGTGGCCTAGTGGTAAAGAGCCCGCCTGCCAACGCAGGAGACATAAAAGATGCGGGTGCAGCCCCTGGGTCGGGAAGATGCCCTGGAGGAGGGCATGGCAGCCCGCTCCAGTGTTCTTGCCTGGAGAATCCCAGGAGCAGAGAAGGCTGGTTGTCTACAGCCCACAGGGTCACAAAGAGTCAGACACCGCCGAATCGACTTGACGCACAACACACATAATTACAACTGGTTGCTAAGGGTTATGACACTGGTGATGGTGGAGGGAGGGCGTTGCGTATGTCTACAAAGTGGTTGCAAGAGGTGGGTTTGTGGTGATGAATCCCTGTGTCTTGATTGTGGTATGAGTTACACAGATCTACACGTGTGCTTAAATGATACAGGACTATACACACACATTGCACCAATGTCAGTTTCTGAGGCACAGGGAGCTCAGGTCACTCGCCCAGGGCCACGTTGTTAAGTGACAGGACAGTGAGAAATCTGAAGCACAGAGGTGATAAGTACTATACACTTCAATACAAATCTACTTCTGTTTAATTGCTAGCAAGATTCAGAGCTGAGTATTCAAACTAGCAAATGAGAATCAGAGCTGTGTGTTCAAATTCATTTTAATCTTAACCTCTAACTTTTTACCCCCTAAAATACACAAAAAGACCCTGTTTTGGTTGTCAGTTCTTATCTGTAGCTAAAGATATTGATCTTCCTTAGAATGAGTGGGGAGAAAACCCAAATACAGCTGGCAAATCACACAGCAGTTCTGCCTCTGTTTCGACTAATGACTGAGCTCCTGAGATATAATGCAGAATCAGGTTGAAGCAATTGCATTTGGCTTACATGAGTGCTCTTTAAGAAAGTAGTTTGTTATTTTGAAGGCTTCCCGGCCATAACTGGGAAGATGGTCCCTGCTGAGCTGCCGAAGGTAACCAGACCTTCGCTGTGAACCCTGTCCTCTTCTGTTCTGCTGCGCTGGCCGCTTGGGCTTAACAGTGGGTGTCTGATATCACTGGCCTCTATTTTATGGTTCTGGGTTATTGCCAGAATGAGTATAACTGACTCTTCCCTTTTCCCTCCCGTGGGAGTGACTCTCCTCAGCTCTGACCACACTCAAAACCTTAGAGCTGGTATCCACGGTCACTTACAGCCAGTGATCATCTTTTAAGCTAAACAGCCTGAATCACAAGATTGACCAAGTCCCTCCCCTTCTTACAACACCTCCAAGGCACCATGAACAAAAGTTAAAAGGTAGCTGTCAAGGGAGAGGATGTATCTACTGTATTAATAACTTGGATAAAGAATTGTATTCAGAAAAAAAAAATTGTATTCAGGACCTCCATGGTGGTTCAGTGGGCGAAAAATCCGCCTGTCAGTGCAGGGGACACAGGCTCAACCCCTGGTTTGAGAAGACCACACATGGCATGGAGCAGCTAGACCCGTGTGCCAGTACCGAGCCCACACGCCTTAGAGCCGTGCTCCCCCCAGGAGAAGCCGTCGAACCGCAGCTAGAGAAAGCCAGCTCGCGGCAACAGAGGCCGCCTGGCTCAGCCAACAACAAATAAATCAATACAATTATAGTTTTAGAAAAGAATTGTATTCAGATCATATAAAGAACCTTAGAAATCAGAAATGTTTTAAAAGTCAAAGTAACTGATTGAAAATCTGCTAAGCATATGAACGGGCAACTCTTGG
This sequence comes from Bos javanicus, assembly GCF_032452875.1. Lineage (NCBI taxonomy): Eukaryota > Metazoa > Chordata > Mammalia > Artiodactyla > Bovidae > Bos > Bos javanicus. The sequence goes on along the minus strand of NC_083891.1, from coordinate 58,027,708 downwards.
AGAAGGAAGTCCAAGTAACTGATGATTATGAGACTCACATATTATTTAGCAAATAGAGTGTATATACGATAAAATATGAACAGAAATTTTAAAATCAGTATTTTAAAAATTTCTTCTCAGGTATTCCATAATCTCAAGCAGGAGTTGGTGAACCGGGCCTGCCTGTTTTTATACGTGATTTTCTTGCAGTACAGCCATCTCATCTGTTTACCTATTACCAACGCTGCTTTGTTAATGCAGACAAAACTGAGTAGTTGCAACGGAGACTGTAAGGCCCACAGAGCCGAAAATATTTACCGTCTGTTTCTTTAGAGAAAAACCTGGCAGATCTCTTATCTAGAGCCAGGATTCTCATTCCTGGGCAGACATTAGAATCACCTGGAGCAACTTTTTAAAATATGCTAAGGCCCAGGCTTCCTCCTCACAGAGTGACTTAATCGGCCAGGGGAGAGGCGAGGGCATTAATTGTTTTTTCAAAAGTTTCCAGGATATAATTTTTTTTGCATCTTATTTGACATTGTTCCATTTAGTTAATAGCTTCCCCCCTTTTTTTTCCTGTTTTTTTTAATTATCAAAGATTGGAATTGTACAGTATTGAGAAGTGTAGGACAAAATACAATTAGTGGAGGGCAATTGTATCTGCAAATTATGTTGTATTAACCTGGTCATTGTTGGGAAATAAAAGTCATAACAGACCTTAAAAAAAAAAAACTCCCAGGAGATGCTCTGTGCAGTCAGGCTTGATTGCAGTGCTCTTTCAGATCATTTCCAGACTTGAGCTCAGTTTAAAAGGCCTTTCGTGACCAGACCTGCTTCTCCAGGCTCATCGTCCCACACCCACACCCGTTTCCTCTGCTCCATTATACAGGAGGCACCAGGCCCGCACTTGCCTGTCTTTCTGCCTGGAATGTCCCTCCTTCCTGTCTGCTCCTCCAACGCTGAATCACCCTGGGAGTCTGGGGCGGGGGATGGTCCGCTCCAGGAAGCCGCCCAGACTCTCGCCTAGTCCAGCACGCTGGAAGGCCTGTCACCGCTGGCTGTCTCCCCTGTGACGGAGGGGCTGTGCCTTCATCCAAGCACGTTTCAGACCAAGAGGTCAATAAACATTCACTGAATTAATTGCCTTAAATTTTGAAAAACGTAAGTTCGAATGCCCCAAATCCAGCTCCACAAATGTAAGTTCTTCTCTGTGTCAAGAACAAAACTGGATGTACTTATTAGAAACACATGTGCGTGCTCAGTCATGTTGGACTCTTTGCAACCCCATGGACTGTAGCCCACCAGGCTCCTCTGTCCATTGGGTTTTCCAAGCAAGAACACTGCAGTGGGTTGCCATTTCCTTCCCTAGGGATCTTCCCGACCCAGCGATCAAATCTCCGTCTCCTGTGTCTCCTGCATTGCAGGCGGATTCCTTACCGCTTGAGCCATCTGGGAAGACCCTTATTAGAAATAGACTGCATAATTTCCAAATTCCCTTCTTCATCACTAAGTATCCCAAACCTGGTAGCCTAAAGTTTAAGGATCTGGAGCTGTAAGAGCCTGTCTTGACCCTTGGATGAGTCCCTGCAGGACAAACAGAGAGAGATACCTAATTCTTCATTTGAGAAGATTAAACTCTAGTTTTCTTTCCAATTGGTGTTTTGTTTCATAAATGGATTGGATTTATGGTTTTCTAGCTGAGGTTATTTTGCATGCTGTGGACATTTCCAATTAGATTTACTTCCTTTCTGATTATGAATTCGAATGGACAGGTTGTCCTTTTCCTGCCTTACCCTTGATTAGTTTCTGTCAACATCCTGAGATGCCAGCCAGGGGCCCCCATCCCGATCTAAATACACTGTGATTTTCATGGGAGGGAGGGATAGAATAAACTAAAGATTAATTCCACCTGCTACTTCAAATCACACGCCGGTTGTTCCAAGTTTTCATTTCCAAAAGATTAAAAACAGTTCTGCTGAGCTAATTGGCAGACACGTTTTCTGTCTTGGTGATGATATGTGGATATTAAAATGCAGAAGTGATCAATTTGTGGCTTTAAATGGAGGAAAAAAAGACCTTGGTCAGTGATCTTAAATTTTAAAATATGAATGCGCCTATCTATATCAGGAAGGTGAAGGCAGCAGAAGCTTCTAGAATGCTCAGCCACAAACAAATCCTGAAAGCATAAGTCATCTTGAGCATCTACTGCTGCTGCTACTGCTAAGTCGCTTCAGTCGTGTCTGACTCTGTGACCACCAGGCTCCCGAGTCCCTGGGATTCTCCAGGCAAGAACACTGGAGTGGGTTGCCATTTCCTTCTCCAATGCGAGAAAGTGAAGTCGCTCAGTCGTGTCCGACTCTGTGTGACCCCATGGACTGCAGCCTACCAGGCTCCTCCGTCCACGGGATTTTCCAGGCAAGAGTACTGGAGTGGGGTGCCATTGCCTTCTCCGTCAGCATCTACAGAAAATATTTATTAAGCACCTACCAGATGGCTGTGTTACACCGGAGATTTTTTAAAACTAGAATTGAATAGTCCTTGCTCTGCGGCTGATGCACATAAATGCTAAGCATCAGTTGTCAGGGATCTCCTTGTGGATAAAAGATAAGAATGTGCTATTGATCTGATATCCAAGTTCCTGAATCAGGCTCTTTGCAAACGTCTCCTGGCAGTCCACCTTGCATCTGGCCAACTATTAAACTTGGACTACAACGAGAATAGTATGTATATTAGTTTCCTGTGATTGCTGTTACAAATTATCACAAACTTGGTGGCTTAAAACCACAGAAATTTGGACTTCCCTGGTGGTCTAGTGGTTAAGAATCTGCCTGGTGCAATGCAGGAGACCTGGGTTCGATCCTTGGTTTGGGAAGATCCCCTGGAGAAGGGAAGGGCTACCCACTCCAGTATTCTTGCCGGGAGAATGCCATGGGCAGAGGAGCCTGGTGGGCTACAGTCTGCCGTCGCGAAGAGTCAGACACGACTAAGCCACTAACACTTTTCACAATGTTAGTAGAGGGTGCTGGTTTGATCCCTGGTTGGGGAATTAAGATCCCACATTCTCAGGAGCAACTAAGCCCACACATGACAACTGCTGAGCCCCAGGGCCACCACTAGAGAGTCCTGCCCTGTAATGAAACATCTTGCATGATGCAACAAAGATCCTGTGTCCCCAACTAAGACCCAGGACAGCCAAACAAATGATAAATAAGTGAATATTTTTTAAAAGACACAGAAATTTATTCTCTCACAGTTTTGGAGGCCAGAGGTCCAAAATCAGTATCACTGAGCCAAAATCAATGTGTCAGTACAGCTGTGCTCCTTCTGGACGCCTCCGGGGAGAATCCATCATCCTTTGCCTCTTCCAGCCTCTTGTGGCTGCCAGCGTCCCTTGGCTTGCGGTCATGTCACTCTGATCTGTCTCTGTGGTTGCATCTTCTCCTCTGTGTCAAACCTCCCTCCTCCTCGTCCCTCCCTCTTCTAAGGATCCTTGTGATTGCATTTCGGGTCCACCTGGGTAAGCCAGGGTAACCTTCTCATCTCCGAATCTTTAATATAAACATATCTGCAGATCCCTTGGACAGAAAGGAAATCCAACCAGTCCATCCTAAAGGAAATCAACCCTGAATATTCATTGGAAGGACTGATGCTGAAGCTGAAGCTCCAATACTTTGACCACCTGATGCAAAGAACTGACTCATTGGAAAAGACCCTGATGCTGGGAAAAACTGAAGGCAGGAGGAGAAGGGGATGACAGAGGATAAGATGGTGGGATGGCATCACCAACTCAATGAACATAAGTTTGAGCAAACTCCAGGAGATGGTGAAGGACAGGGAAGCCTGGTGTGCTGCAGTCCATGGGGTCACAAAGAGTCAGACATGACTGAGCCACTGAGCAACAACAGCTTGTTTCCATATAAGGTAATATTCACAGGTCCCAGGGGTTAGAATGAGAGGTCTTTGGGGATCTAGGTTTCAGCCTACAACAACATGGATATTTGAAATCCAGTTAACCCAGAAATTTCAGTGAAGCCCACGCTGTCGCCCTTTCTGTATTATGAGCTTTTCTTGGTTTCAGCATCTTTTCTGACCCTAGCTTCAGCACCAGTGGAGGGGGTGGCCTTGAATAAAATGCCCTCCAGACTGACAGCCAGATGGGAAAAGAGGCAATGTTCTGAGAATTTAAATCAAGCAGATGGTCAGTCTTCCACTGAGGACCAGAGATCAGAGGCAGGGCTGGGGCCTTGACTGGCTAGCCAAGTGAGTGGCCCTGTGGCCCGCCCCCTATACTAAGCCTCGGTTTTCAGAAGAGAGGATGAGACAGGAAATAATCACTCCAAGAGATAAATGATGAAGCCAAAGGGAGGGGGTGATCAGTCAGAGTAGGAGGATCAGCAACACAACCATTAGAGTGGGCTGAGGGCCGAGGGCCGGGAGAAGGGACTCGAAGGGTTAGGAGAGTTTTACAGCAAAGGCAGCTGCTTGGGGAAGATTTCAAGGATGTGAGGAGCTTGGAGAAAACAGGAAATGAAAAGCCCTGCCAGCTGCCCGGGAACCAGAAACCTCCCTCCATCCGTCTCCTTGTTTCCCTGAGGAGCAAAGTGCAGGAAAATGCAGACTTTATGTGAAACCATCGGGGCCTCAATATGCTGAGCAGTTTTAATTCCGTATAAATCGACTCCCCCTGAGAGGCCTCCCCTGCAGAGAGGGCTGCAAATGGGTCTGCTTGGACTCGATGGAGTGGCCGTGGGTGGGCCTGGGACATCACAAGGAAAATGAGTTCCAAGACCTACCTGAGACCGCTTGCTTTGCTTTTTTATTTTCATCTCAGATAATAAACACATGATTTTTTATTCTGGAGGGTGGTTGGTTTCGAGAGGCCATAACTCTCTGTATTTGTTTCCTGCAGCTGTGTTAACAAACACCACTAACTGGGTGGCCTGACACAACAGAAGTTTTTTGTCCCATGGTTCTGGAGACTAGAAGTCCGAAATCAAGGGGTCAGGAGGGTTGGTTCCGTCTAGAGGCTCCGGAGGAGAATCTGCCGGCAGTCCTTGGAGATCCTTGGCTCTTAAACACACCCACTCCTTCTCTGCCCTGGTCGTTAGGCAGCATTTCTCCCTGGGTGTCTGTCTGTGTGTCTGTTTCCTTTTTTTCATTTTGTGGCCACACCACACGGCATGTGGGATCTTAGTTCCCCAACCAGGGGTCAAATCCGTGCTCCCTGCAACGGAAGCATGGAACCCTAAGCACTGCACCACCGGGGAATTCCTGTATTTCCCTCTTATAAGGACATGAGTCATTGGATTTGGACCGTCCCTAATGTGAAGAGCCGACTCATTGGGAAAGATCCTGATGCTGGGAAAGATTGAGGGCAGGAGGAGAAGGGGGTGACAAAGGATGAGATGGTTGGGTGGCATAGCTGACTCAATTGGACATGAGTTTGAGCAAACTCTGGGAGATGGTGAAGGACAGGGAAGCCTGCTGTGCTGCAGTCCATGGGGTTTCAAAGAGTTGGACATGACTGAGCAACTGAATAACAGTCTGGCACTGACCTAGAGCCAGACATCCTGGAATGTGAAGTCAAGTGGGCCTTAGAAAGCATCACTATGAACAAAGCTAGTGGAGGTGATGGCATTTCAGTTGAGCTATTTCAAATCCTGAAAGATGATGCTGTGAAAGTGCTGCACTCAAGATGCCAGCAAATTTGGAAAACTCAGCAGTGGCCACAGGACTGGAAAAGGTCAGTTTTCATTCCAATTCCAAAGAAAGGCAATGCCAAAGAATGTTCAAACCACCGCACAATTGCACTTATCTCACATGCTAGTAAAGTCATGCTCAAAATTCTCCAAGCCAGGCTTCAGCAATACATGAACCATGAACTTTCTGATGTTCAAGCTGGTTTTAGAAAAGGCAGAGGAACCAGAGATCAAATTGCCAACATCTGCTGGATCATGGAAAAAGCAAGAGAGTTCCAGAAAAACATCTATTTCTGATTTCTTGACTATGCCAAAGCCTTTGTGTGGATCACAATCAACTGTGGAAAATTCTTCAAGAGATGGGAATACCAGACCACCTGACCTGCCTCTTGAGAAATCTGTATGCAGGTCAGGAAGCAACAGTTAGAACTGGACATGGAACAACAGACTGGTTCCAAATCAGAAAAGGAGTACGTCAAGGCTGTATATTGTCACCCTGCTTATTTAACTTCTATGCAGAGTACATCATGAGAAACGCTGGACTGGAAGAAACACAAGCTGGAATCAAGATTGCTGGGAGAAATAGCAATCACCTCAGATATGCAGATGACACCACCCTTATGGCAGAAAGTGAAGAGGAACTAAAAAGCCTCTTGATGAAAGTGAAAGTGGAGAGTGAAAAAGTTGGCTTAAAGCTCAACGTTCAGAAAATGAAGATCATGGCATCCGGTCCCATCACTTCCTGGTAAATAGATGAAGAAACAGTGAAAACAGTGTCAAACTTTATTTTTTTGGGCTCCAAAATCAGTGCAGATGGTGACTGCAGCCATGAAATTAAAAGATGCTTACTCCTTGGAAGCAAAGTTATGACCAACCTAGATAGCGTATTCAAAAGCAGAGACATTACTTTGCCAACAAAGGTTCGTCTAGTCAAGGTTATGGTTTTTCCTGTGGTCATATATGGATGTGAGAGTTGGACGGTGAGGAAGGCTGAGTGCCAAAGAATTGATGCTTTTGAACTGTGGTGTTGGAGAAGACTCTTGAGAGTCCCTTGGACTGCAAGGAGATCCAACCAGTCCATTCTGAAGGAGATCAGCCCTGGGATTTCTTTGGAAGGAATGATGCTAAAGCTGAAACTCTAGTACTTTGGCCACCTCATGGGAAGAGTTGACTCATTGGAAAAGACTCTGATGCTGGGAGGGATTGGGGGCAGGAGGAAAAGGGGCTGACAGAGGATGAGATGGCTGGATGGCATCACTCACTCGTTGGACATGAGTCTGATGGAACTCTGGGAGTTGGTGATGGACAGGGAGGCCTGGCGTGCTGCAATTCATGGGGTCACAAAGAGTCGGACATGACTGAGCGACTGAACTGATAGCCCCACCATAACTTGATCACATCTGTAAAGATCCTGTTTCCAAACAGGATCATGGACCACAGTGCCAGGACTTGGGGTTTCAACATATCTTTTTGGAGGACACCATTCAACCTGTAACATTCTCCAAGTGGGGATTCTAATCCAAGCCAAGGGTACCACCAAGTAGCTTGTGAGCCGTGGTGGAAGAAGCTGCGGCCTGGAGAGAAGCAGCAGCCACGTGCTCGGGGAAAGTACAACAAGATTACGGAGAGATGGGACCCTAGGAGGGTGGAAACTGGAGAACACCGTGAGCCATGGAGAGACCTGCAGGAATAACTGATCAGCTGCCTGGTAGGACGGAAGACACATAACACGGCTTCAGAGTCTCCTTTCAATGGTGTTTCTATTGTGTGTTCTGGTCATCTGCTCATTATCTGCTCTTTAAATTATGTGTTAAAACATTTATACCAAGTGCCAACACAGAAGAGCATAAACCCTTCTTAGTTTCCAGGTGAAAAGAGGAAAGATGGAAGAAGCTAAGATATTCAGACAGGAGACATGAAATCATTATTCTAGAACATACATAATAAAGCCAAAGGCAGGAAGTCCCCAGATTAGAATGAAAGGGTATATGGATATATAGATATACCTCTATCTCCATATGTATTTAATAAGGATCACATATTCACTAAGGGCTTCCTAGGTGGCTCAGTGGTAAAGAATCTGCCTGCCAATGCAGGAGAAGCAGTGTTTGATCCCTGCATCAGGAAGATCCCCTGGAGAAGAAATGGCAACCCACTCCAGTACTTTTGACTGGGAGATCCCATGGACAGAGGAGCCTGGCGGGCTACAGTCTATGCAGTCGCAAAAGAGCCAGACACGGCTTAGAGACTAAACACATTCACTAAACGAATTCACCATTTTGTATTAAAATCTAATATTAGAAACACAGCAAGGAAAACAAGTAGGTGTGGGGGTGGAAAACCAAAGCGAAGATAGAACAAAAGGGAAGGAAAAACAGGAAGAAATGTGGTCCCAGGGCTGAGACCCTGAGCTCCCAACGCCACAGACCCACGTTTGATCCCTGATCAGGGAACGAGATCCCACAGGCCACAGCTAAGATTTGGCACAGCCAAATAAATATTAAAAACAAAATAAGCTATGTCTCATTAAAAATGTAAATATCATTTTAAAAATAATAATACTCCTGTTATAAATTCCATACATAGCCAATTGATGCTCACAGAATGCTTTCATTAATTTTTGCCAAATTCTCATTTTCTGTCGCCAACCTATGATTATGCCTATGACACCAATGAGTGTCATCCCCACATAAATGGTGGGTGATATTTTTGTCCATCCTCATGAGTAATGTGGATGTGAAGCCAGGAAGATATGCCAGAGCTTCACCCATTCGTCCAGGATGTGAGCCATGTTTTTGCTGAATGACAGTTGTGGGTGCTATTTATAATGTGAAGGCTATAGACATAACACACAGTTTAAGTTTTCATTTGTAGCATTTTCTCCATCAACTTCTGAAGTCTAGACAGTCAACAACACAAGTCCTGACCTGCAGGGATTGCTGACTTGCGCGGTGAATAAACTTCTGCCGCTGACTTCAAGCCCCTAGCCTGCCGTCCCCGAGCTTGAGCTCGGAGGTTGATGGCCAGTAGCCCAGCAGTACATCTCCACCGCACAGGCTCGTTTGGGAGTACAGACGATGGGGACTTCCCTGAGGGTCCAGTGGCTAAGACTCCACACTCCCAGTGTGGGAGGCCTGGGTTTGACCCCTGGTCAGGGAACTAAATCCCACAAGCCGAAACCAGAGGTCCCACATGCCATCTTCAGTGAATGACTGAAGATCCCGCGTGCTGCGGCTGAGACCTGGCGCAGCCAAATAAAGAATATAAATTAAAAATAAAATTTGAAGAGTACAGATGATGGCCAGATGCAATACAACCATTAGGAAGTGATGACTTTTGAGTATTCATTCCTTTTGTTCTTAACATACTCTGCTGCTGCTCAGTTGCTTCAGTTGCGTCCGACTCTGTGCGACCCCATAGACTGCAGCCCACCAGGTTCCTCCATTCCTGGGATTCTCCAGGCAAGAACACTGGAGTGGGTTGCCATTCCCTTCTCCCTAACATACTCTACCCAATTGTTAATTTATGTGATTTAACCCTTAAAAGTCCCTGCGTTGGACATTCAGCTTAAACACTCGACCCCGGCTAGAGCAGACTGCTGAGCGGAGAAATTAGAACATTTTTAAGCTGCTGCAGACCCTCACACTCTGAGAAGCACAAGCTCTCTACTTCATGGGTGGGAAAACTTGTTTAGCAAAGTGAACGGCTTGGCTGGGGCCAAGCACATGGCTGGTTCTCGGCCTAAACAGGACGAGAGCCCAGGTGCCAGGCCTGCTGGCCCAGCAGTGTCTGTGGAGCAATGCCTTGTTCCTGAGACGGGGTTCTGTTTACAAGGGAGGGACAGTGAGGAAAGGAGTGGTGGTGGGAAGGTGCAGGCAGAAAGAGGTGGAGAGAGAAGACAAACCCCCGTAAGGAAGGACGATCCTTGAGTTAGAAAGAGGTGAGTGTTAAGAAGGAAGATAGTTGACATCACCACGGTCAAGGAAAAAGAAAATGGAGAAAGAAATGACCAGTCTGCAGAGAAGCTGCCAGAGATCTTTGCGGCTGCAATTTTCATGTAAGTGATTGAATGTAGATTGTTGAGGATTGTGGAGTATAAAAGCAAAACAAGAGGTTCCCTGGTGGTCCAGTGGTTAAGAATGTCCACCTTGCAATGCAAGAGATACCCATTCAGTCTCTGGCCTGGGAGGATCCCACGTTGCCTTGGATCAGCTAACCCTGGGGGCCGCAGCTACTAAGGGATCTCTCTCAAGCCCACGGGCCACAGCTAACGAGGCTGCCACGGAAACTGCTGCAGCCCGCGGCCTGGGCCTGCGCCCCACGACAGAAGGAGCCCCACAGCGAGAGGCAACCAGAGAAAGCCCAAGCGCAGCAACAAAAACCCAGGGCAGCCAGAAATAGACAAAGGAAAAACAAAAAATCAGAAGCAGAGGGGCCAGAACACTGGCCTGAGAATGCCGGCAGAGGTGGGGGATAGAATCAGACAGGGGCCCAGAGGGTGGCAAAAGGAAAGCCTTCAAATAGCGATGGTTGGAGTCTGTTCTCTTTAATGGAGAAGAATGGAGGGAAGGATGCACGGAAACCTCATCTTAGAGTTGTGCTCCTGGACTCGTCCCTTCCATAAGCTCCACCCTCTCGAATCCAGCCTCCTCCTCCAGACTGAGCGTCTGTCTTAGGCTCTAACACCAAGCTCTCTCCTGTTCCACAGCAGCAAAGACACCAATTCCCTTCTGCAAAAACAAACACGTCTGCCTGAATTTCAAGCACCCTCTCCCTCCACTTAATTCCTCAGACCCCACTCATTATCAGAGGTTCTGCTGGTGTCATCTCTGTGCTTTGGATTGGGGATGGAGTTTTAAAACATTACTATGCAACATTTAATATCTTAAAAAGGCACAAAGAAAACAAACAAACACATACCTGTGTTGCAGTCGCCCAGCTTAAAAAATACAACTTGACCCTGATGGATCCCCAGTGACATCCCTACTCTCACCACCCCCACTGCAGGGCCACCTCTAACCGAATGTGGAGGTTATCGTTCTCATGCATTTCTTTCCTTTTGTACCAGGTACGTATGTCCCCCAAAGCAATAGAGCACCTTAACTTGAATTTTTGAAACTTTACCTACTATATATATATTCTTCCATGACTTTTTTCCCTTGATGTTATTTTTGCATATTCCCTTCATATTGATACATGTGTTTCTGCTTCATTCTTTTTTTTTTTTGCTGATGACTATTTTTGGTCTTGTTTCTCTGGTTGCTGTTTATTTGGGGCAGTAATTGAAAATGCAGGCTTGGGAATCAGATGACCTGGTTCCAAATCCTACCTGCATCACTTATTTTGGCAAGATGCTTTGCATCTTTGTGGCTCACTTATAAAACAGAGGCGAAAATAATGTCCTCCCCACGGGTGGGGAAGGGCGTTAGGACTGAACGAGAGACAGCTCTTGCACTGGGCCGGGAGCAGCACTCGCCATGTACACATACTCTCTAAATACTGACTTTCATTATTTTTCCATCCACATGACTGTCAGGGAAACCATGCTGAGAACAAAGGTCAGAACCGCGTTCTACGCTCGAAATCTCAGACACCCCGTCAAAGCAACGACGCCAAGGGCGTTGGGGATGCGCTAGAATGAAACTCAGTCACACCGCCAGATAGTAGTATTCACCCACCCACTGATCGTCCTCTGCCCCATTTATACACATCAGTCAGCTCTTTCTTGGACCGTTTGACTTTGGGACACTTCTACAACTAAAAAAATAAATAAATAAGGTGTCAATGTCCATGTGCCTACAGATGGAACACCGTAGGTGCACGACCAGAGTAACGTACGAGACAGATAAAGCACTAACAAGGCTGTGACTAACGATGACAATGCCTCCCACCATCACATCACCAGGACTCACCGAACCCTGATGGATTTTCTTGGCCAGCTTATTGGGCCTGTGTTTGTCAGAATGTTCTCTGTCAATATTACCAAGTATTACAGAAAAACATATTCAATTCCAAAATAAAACTTGAAGATGGCTATTGAATCCATTGGATACGTATCACCCTATCATTTCATTAACTACAAGAACATATAATTTGAAGTAATTGCTTCAAGTCATGTGCCATTCTGAATTACTCAATATTAGATCAAAACTTTTGTTTATCTTTAATATGTATATTATGTTCCTAATTGGGTTTCCCAATACAAAGTAAATTATTCATGTGTTAAATGGAAATGAAAATTGCTGTAAGAATGTTTCTGGCTTTGGAAAAAGTGAGTTTTTACATTTTTCCTCCTTAGCGGTTTACATCAGCATCAAGAAGGAATCATTCTCCTGGAGAGGTTATCCCACTGAAAATGAATCTGATTTCTTGCCACTTTCTGACAGGAATGTATATGTCCCTTTAGCTGTGAAAATAATTCTGGAAAACTAACAAAAAATAAAATTACTGCAGCCTGCTGTCCATCCATATCGCATGCAAAGAGGTCTGGCTACAATCAAATTTATTATACACAATCCGAGCCAATATGTTCACCAAAATACTCCTCAGAATTTACCATCAAACATATAATGGGCAGACCTGTTTCCTAAACAGTGAAGCAATTCTTTTTCAAATGCAGACTAAATGTCTAGAGAAAGAAATAAACCAGGCTATCTCATACAGTGGTGAAATGTTATCAACTTCAAAAATAGTAAACAGCATCATACAATTTACAAATAATCGTCATCTCATTGAGAAACTGGTCCTCATGAAATTCCTTCTGGCTGGAATTAATACCACTCTCTCTAGTGCCTTCTGAAGTTAAAATTCCTTCTTCCTTCTTGATTCCTGTTGCAAATTGTAAATTGAGCATCTCTTGTCTTTCCTATTTGGTCCTGGGTTTTTAATTCTCAAGAGCTTTTCTAGAACATCCCAAGTCCAAACCTGTCTGCCCCATGTTCAGCTACCCAACGGGCCAGGAAAAACCTACTTACTTCTTAGAGCATATTCTTTGGGCTCCACTGAATTCAGATCAGAAAGGAATTCTTCAAAGTCCTGCATGCACTTGAGAGAAACATTTCTTGCAGGAAAAACAAAAGGCAACTGAAATTGAAAAGAGAGGAGACAAAGCAGCAAAGTCAGGGCCATCTTTGGTGAAGACCTTCGCCTGGCAGGGCAAAATTTCCCTCCTAGACAAGACCTTGCATTTATAAAACACCAGACCACAACGTGTTGGGGGGAAATGTGACATTCTCGCGCTTTAACGTGCAGAGACAAGCTGTGTCTCCTCCGCCACCTGCAAAGCGGCCGCATTGAACAAACCATGGAAACCGATTTGTGTACGACTTGTTATTGTTGAGTAAAATCGCCCTGTGGATGTGGGGGCCGCTGACCACCTGGCTTCCTTTAGTTATGCGGATTAACATTTCCAGTTAATAGGGACTAGCCTAGACTTTCTCGCGTTAGATGCCTTGTGTACATCTCTGGGTTTAACAAATAAGCGAATGGAGGAAGTGAGGTGGCAGGGTTGGGTTTTTACCCAAGAATGAATGTGAATCCAATCTATAGAACGTTCAGGAAATGCTAAGCAAAGAAGGGCTTCTGCGTCATCATCTGGGCATTTTCTGCCTCTGTTAATATGTTTGCCGGATTTGAAAGCCACAAGTGGGAGTGATGAACCTCCCCACGGAAACACCGGGTATTGTGGTAGGACAAATAAACACCCACTTCATCCCAGGGGGCTTAGGATGCACGTCCGACGAAGCAAACGATGCTGGAAAAGACCAGGGTGACTGCGTTCATCTACCTTAAAAAAGTATGAACTGTGTGGGTCCGGATTTCTCATGGTATAGATACTTTCTTTCTAGGAAGTCTGTCCTTAAATAATAACCTCTCTAAGTGAAAGTCAGTCAGTCGTGTCCAGCTCTTGGTGACCCCCTGGACTGTAGCCCGCCAGGCTCCTCTGTCCATGGGATCCTCCAGGCAAGAATATTGGAGTGGGTAGGAATTCCTTTCTCCAGGGGATCTTCCCAACCCAGTGATCGAACCTGCGTCTCAAGTCTCCTGCGTTGTCAGACAGGCTCTTTACCACTAGCGCCACCTGGGAAGCCGTCTGACCTATAAAGACCCTTAATAAATAGTGGCTATTGTGATTTATTATTATTCTGTTATGGTTATTATATAAAGAGAAAAGATTCAGGCGCAGAAGCAGTTAAAGTGATACAGGGTGAATAGTTCTTGAAAAAAATAGATCATTAGCTCCAAGTTACAAAAGGACAGTTCTGAAACAGTGAAGAGTTTTCTAGTCAAAACTACCCAAAGATGAACTGGGCTCTTTCCAATGGTAGAGCAGTCTCTGCCCTTCAGTTCAGTTTAGTTCAGTTCAGTCGCTCAGTCATGTCCGACTCTGCGACCCCGTGAATCGCAGCACACCAGGCCCTCCTGTCCATCACCAACTCCCGGAGTTCACTCAGACTCATGTCCATTGAGTCGGTGATGCCATCCAGCCATCTCATCCTCTGTCGTCCCCTTCTCCGCCTGCCCCCAATCCCTCCCAGCATCAGAGTCTTTTCCAATGAGGCTCTGCCCTTGGTAGTATCCAAAGATTGACTGAGCACTAGATGAGAGCATTACCGATGAGATTCAGTCATCAAATAGTCTTTTTAAAAATCACCTTTAAGGTCTCCTCTGACCTTGAAACCCTCTGAGTCTACCTGCAAAATTCTTTTCTGCTGTGAATACATCGACTGTTACTATGCACCCGGAGACTGTTCTGAAATTGAAGTAGAAGCTGAAATGTCAGTGCAAAACATGGAGGAGAACACCCAGTCTGGAACTACACGGAGGAAGCAGCAACTTGGACTGAAAAATGGACCTAACTTGGCACCAGAAACCAGAGTAGAAGCTGTTCCCTTTCCCCATCTGTAAATGCATAGAAGCGTACAATCAGCCCACCTCAGCTGTTTCCTCGAATTACATCAGCGTTCTTGAGTGATAAACATTCGTGCTAAAGGTCTCAATTCCGTGTGTGTCTCCTGTGCTTAACACTTTCAATGTTAAAAAATAAATAAATAAAAGGCAAAGAACGGGAGGGTTGAAAATACTGGAGATTTAGGTAATTTGGATATTTAAGAATGATTAAGCAGAAAAATCTCTCAAGCCTGGATTTATTTCCACATCAGTTGTTGACATTGTATAGTCCTTGAAAATATGAAATTACCTTTTAGAATTCAGTGTGAAGTGTTCCATCTTTTGTCAATAGAGGGAAAAATCTAATGAGCAGAATACATATCCACATTTTAATCAGCAATAAAAACCACCTAAATGATCTTTTAAAATTCCACATACATAATAAAAGAGAGAGAGAATCTCACTTTTCAAGACCTTTATAACGTTTTTCCCAACTCTTAAGAAATAAAATTTTAAGTAATCAAGCTTCAAGGAGTCAGCTGTTCTTTGAAGACGTTTTAAGCACCTGTTTTCCACATGGCAGCGTGCTGGGTATAAAAATAGGACATGAAAATAAAGAACTTCCTGAAGCACACCTCTTTCATTTCCCGAGGCGGCGGCTGTCACTGGCTGTTGCTGTTGTTAATGTCGTCGCCATTGGATTCAAGAAGCTGGCTCAATGGACATGAGTCTGAGTGAACTCCGGGAGTTGGTGATGGACAGGGAGGCCTGGCGTGCTGTGGTTCATGGGGTCGCAAAGAGTCGGACACGACTGAGCGACTGAGCTGAACTGTATACTGGAGTGGACAGCCGTTCCCTTCTCCAGGGGATTTTCCTGATTTCGGGATTGAACCTGTGTCTCCTACATCCTCTGGGAAGGCCAAATCAACTATACTTCTGTAGGATATTAAAATGAAATAACTGACTTTGTCATCTTGCTGGGATAGTGTCTTATTAAGAGGGTAGGAAAAACTTAAGCTTCAACATGTCCCACCAGGAGCGGACCCTTGGGGCCAAGATTATCGGTGGTTCCTGGAAGGCAGACTGGTTCCCAGCTGGGCAGAGATGCCGAGCAGTGTCCATGTTCTTTTCTCCCGGATCTCGGTTCTCCCCTCCTCCTGACCAACGAATGCAGTGCTGTGTGACTCTCCGTCTGCAATCACCACGACCGTTGCCGCCGTGCCACAATGTGTGCATTTAAACTGTCCCCAGTTTGTTGTATCACCGACTCCAGTCAGAGCAAGAGCACCATTTGACCAAGGGCTGGTCATCCCATGCCTGAGGTTAGGCTGCTGGGGGTCAGGGAGGATGACCTTCTGGTTTCGGGAGTAGGAGGCAAGATCCATCTCTCAGAGATTCCCAGATTCCCAGAAAGGAATCAGACACTGAACTGATGGAATCAAGATAAATTTCCATTACCCCTGCTTAGAGATCTATCTTCTACCCTTTCCAGATGGAGTCGTTTCCTCTGACACAGGCAACTCTGCTTTCTCCTGACTCACGTCAACTTCACACCATCCTCTCCAATCCGGGGCTCTATGCCTTCCTTGTTCTTTTTAAAAACATATATATAGATGTTTCTTCTCCAGAAATAACCAATCCAATTAAACTTGACTTGAGGATCAGACAATTGCTCTTGTGCTAAATCCTCCCTTTCTGGAACCTAGTTGGAAGTGTGATAGGGTGGACTCTAATTTTAGAGTTCCCCTAGGTAAAAATATCATCTTGCAAAGGATTGTGTTTAGAAACAAACTCGCCATGGTAGTGTAATTTACAATTATAACTAAGGAAAGCCCAAGGATAGCAGCTTACAATCAAATAGAAAAGCACATTAAATAATCAGTTCCTTTAAATACTGTGAAACAGAAATAGCGTTGCTTTAGGAGTCAAAACTAACCTCATAAGTTTAATTTGGAAACATGTTTTCTGGGAAAAGCACTTCTGTTTCCTTAAGTAAAAATAACCACTAGGGCAAGGGTATAATTCCAGGGCAAACCTGGAGAGGAAATTGGTACAAAAAGGTAGATGCGGAATCCACAGCCCCGGTTCTAGCTGCCAGCTGCCCTGTCGGGGATAAAACGTGCGTGGAGCAGAGCACGTGCTTCTGATCTGTGCTCCTAATCTTGTCTCCCGCCCCAGCGCCCATCCACCAAGCATCCTTCTGCGTTCCGCTCCGTGCCCAGTACACTGACGTTGCAGAATATGACTGGTCTTCTTGTTTTCTGGCTTTTATTCAGTTTTCACCAGCGGCAGGAGCAGGCCGGAAATTGTTGGGTGTGAAGGGGAAGCTTCTCTGTAATTTCTTTCCCACTGCTCTTGCTTGGCTGTGACTATGGCTCTAGTTCTCTGTGACCCTCGACATTCTTTGTTCCAACCCAGTATATAGTCCCTTCCTTAATTACGATAAAATCAAAGCTTTTCTAGTGTGGCATTTGTGTTCTGCTAGGGGCCTAATTCATACAGGACCCGAATGCTGGACACCCCCAGGTCTCCCTTTCTAACAAAGGCAGCAAACATAAATGAACAGACTTCCAGCACAACGCAGGCCAAGGTGATGGAACTTTTATCACGCAGAGTGTTGAGTCTTTCTAAAATGTTCACCCAGGGGGGGCAGCGCGCAGGCACGGCACGTGGCTGCCCGTCGACCTCCCGGCCTGACCCGCGCTAGCTGACGTCGCGCCGCCTGGAAAAAAAAAATAATAATTAAAAAAAATAAAAATAAAATGTTCACCCAAAGCTACAGGGACTATGGGGAGGGGAAATGGATGTCAAAAGAGAATGCTCTCTGTTACAGCAAGACTGACAGTAGCCAAGTCTCAGATTCGACCTTACACACAGACCATGTGGATCGAGGCCAGGCTGTTCAGAATCAGTGCTTTGGGAGTCAGCTAGTCCAGAAGCTTCTAGCACCAGGAAGAGAGGCCCTTTGCAGAGAAATAAGCGCCTGTTTCATATCCCAAAGGTTTAAGATTAACTCTGTAGGAGTGTGAGGTTCCCCACTGCAAAAAGAAACTCAAACAAGAAAGTTTCAAGAATCCATTTAAGGACTTCCTTGGTGGTGCAGTGGATAAGAATCCACCTGCCAACGCGGGGGACATGGGTTTTATCCCTGGTCCAGGAAGATTCCGCACGCCGCCGACAAAGCCCTTGTGCCACAACTACTGAGTCCTCGCTCTGGAGCCCGAGCCGAAATGACTGAGCGCAGGTGCTGAGCGTGGCTGCAACAACGGAGGCCCACGCGCCTAGAGCCTGGGCTCCACCACAAGAGAAGCTCCCAGGATGAGAAGTCCATGCGCGGCAACCAAGAAAATAAGTAAATTTTAAAAAAGAAAGTGACTCTATAATGATTCTTTAAAAAAAAAAAATCCATTTAAGCAAAGACTGAACGGTGCAGGAGCAGAAGCCAAGTTTTTAAGCTAACTAACTCCAGGTTCCTTATTTGGAAGATGTACGCTTAAAAGAAAGAGCTACAATCTGGTATCCTTACAGCATCTCATTGGCTGTGTGTGTGTGTGTGTGTGTGTGTGTGTGTGTGTGTGTGTAACTAAATGGCATAAATAACACCCACATTTGGTACACCCCTCTTTATTTTCAGACCCATTCTTTGGGATAAATAAATGGTTTCTTTAAGGCATATTTTATTTTATGAAGTTCTTTAAACACATTTTTCACCTTCCAAGAAGGCATTAAAAAAAGTGCTCATGGCATGATGGTTATGAAATATAAAAACTTTTTCAGCCAAACTTTTCCCTAGGAAATTTCCATTGGTCAAAGATCCTGGGGTGGAACTCACTAGGTCACTGACCCTGAAGAGAGGTGCCCATCAGCGCTTCGGGGTAGACCAGTTGTTCTTTGGAGGCTGTACTGCAGTAGGAGTCAGGAATTTGAAGAAAATGTGGCAGGAAGCAGTTGTCTGTGCCACGGACGCTAAGCCTACATCACCCTTCGCTTCATTTTATGTTTTACCACCTTGCTGGCACTCTTCATGCAGTACTGCTACTCAATTATTGATAAAAATCACTCAATCACACACATTCATTCAAACAAAACCTAACCTTGAATGGACATCTAACGCTCAAGTTCACCTTCCTTATAAACAGCTCTTCATTTTTACTTATACATTTCTATTTAAGTAGTCCACACCTTGAAATAAATCTGTTTTCTGTTCATTAAAAAATCGCTTAGGTTTGAACTTTCACACGTCTCTTCTCTGTACCCTGCAGCACGGCATTTATTTTCATCCTCCTGAAATGCTGCCTACGACTGCAGCCTCTTTCTAAGCCTCCTGCCTGTCCCCTGAGCTGAGCCTCAAGTCCACGTGGCCCACTGTGTTAGCACCGTAGCTGCATCGATTTAAACTCTATTCCCGGGACGCTCATCTAGGCTGTGCCAGTATTTCGTTTTCTGCATTCTGTGCACGAGGTGGGGCCGCATTTCTCTGCCTCCTCGTTGTTAGTTAGCCGGGACCGTGTGACTGGCTTTGGTCAGTGAGTTGTGGAGACGGGCGTCTGTCACTTCTGGGCTCGAGCATCCAACCACACTTGCCACAACACCCAGCAGCTTTTGTTCAAAGTGGAGCCTTGGAGCAACATCTGGGCAAGAAATGTCTTGCTGTAAGTCATTAAGATCAAAGGTTATAACCACAGCACAGCCTAATACTGCTCAATACACTCTCCTGCAATCCATCCTACGCACTGCCACCAGTTCATCTGGTTATCACTCCCCTGTCCAAATAATTCATCTTGATCAGAGTACAAACCCCCTGGATTGTCATTCAAAGTTTTTTACAACTTGGACCCAGCCTGCTCTTGCCAGCCCCACCCCCTTTCCCCACCAACAGAGGAAGTGGGATTCCTAAAAATTCATGGAATGTGCCCCAGTTACAACTAATAAAAATGGGCAAAATTCATAAGCCCCAATGTGGATTTTTTGCTCAGCATCCAGCATGTTAATCCATATACTCATGTCTTTCGTTAATAGCTAGAAATTTTCCACAGGATACGGAAATGGCAACCCACTCCAGTATTCTTGCCTGGAGAATTCCGTGGACAGAGGAGCCTGGCGGGCTATAGTCCATGGGGTCAAAGGAGTTGGGAACAACTTAGCAAGTAAACAAGAATTTTCTGTACTAGCTCTCCCCAATTCTATTTCCCCTTTCTGGAACTATTAAACTCATTGTAGTCAATCATGTCATCTCTGACTATCTGTGACCCCAGGGACTGTAGCCCACCAGGCTCCTCTGTCCATGGGATTTCCCAGGCAAGAATACCCGACTGAGTTGCCATTTCCTTCTCCAGGAGATCTTTTCAACCCAGGGATGGAACCCATGTCTCCTGCACTGGCAGGGAGATTCTTTACTGCTGAGCCATCAGGGAAGCCCATCAAACTTGCTTCTTTATCTTTCCAGATGCCTAGCCTCTTTCATGTATTTCATCTCCTTATCTCCGTGCTGCGTTCTAGGGGGTTTCTTCACAATCCATCTTCCAGCTCATCAGTTCCCTCTCCAGTCGAACCATCCAGGGCTACAGCACTGGGTGCTGTTTCTTTTTTTAATAATAATTTACCTTTGGCTGTCCTCGCTGTGGCACGGGCTTTTCTCTGGTTGCAGTGTGTGGGCTTCTCACTGCAGTGGCTTCTCTTGGTGCAGAGCGTGGGCTCTAGGGCACCCGGGCTTCAGCGGTCGTGGCACAAAGGCTCAGGAGTCGGCTCATGGGCTCCAGAGCACAGGCTCAGCAGATGTGGCACACAGGTTTGGGTGCTTCACAGCACGTGGGGTCTTCCCGGACCAGGGATCGAACCCAAGTCTCCTACATTGGCAGGTGTTCTTTATCACAGAGCCACCAGGGAAGACCCTGGGTGCTGCTTCTTCATTGTGGGACCTCTGAACATTAAAAAAAAACTTTCTTCAATGCTCAACTAGGCATTTAGTAGATGCCAATTTCATATTACCAAGCATGTTTGGGTATGTGAGTAGACAAGACTCCCAGGTTACCCAAAGCCATAGTGCCACAAACAAAAATTCTAGTATCGTGTTTTGCAAATACTTTTTATTTGTTGAATAAAGGAGTATCTGTCGATATGTACATAAACACAGAGAGCGAGCACTAGATTTAGAGCAAGAATATCTGGGTTCTAATATGCAAAGCCGCTTACCAGCTACGAGGGCTCAGGCCAAGAACTTCAATCTGAGCTCAGCTTCCTCGACTGTAAAACTAGGCTATTAGGACCCGTGCAGCCCACCACACAGGTTTATTGCAAGGTTCAAATGCAGGAACAAATGAAAAGTGCTATGACTACAACTTAAGAGCAATACAAGTATAAATATAACAACAGCAATGAATTTCAAGTTGAGGAATACTGAACCACACCCTTGGGTATACCCACGTATTGATGGGAGTCGCTACGAAAGGGACAAAGATAGCTGATTGCCAATGAGAACGAACACGCTGCCCTTATTAGCGGCAAGAATGCTGCAACAGCCCACAGCCCATCCCTGCCGTGAATCACTCCCTAAACTCCACGAAGATGTCAGAGACCCACCATCAAGAACGCTCTCACAAAAACACGAGGGCCAAACGTCCCAGGTTTATTTACATACGTGAAGTGTGTTTAATACAGTTAGGGTGGGTGCGGTTAGTGCGTGACGCCTGACAGCAGCAAGACCTCTCGAGGGACCGAACATTGACTACAGTATATCATGCAAGTATATCTATATATACACAAAATAACTTTTCTTTAAAAAAAAAAAAGTACAAAACATGTTTAGGGATAAATACAAGATATAAAATGCAAAAGAAAACACGAAAACACAGAACCAAAAAAATATAACTCTCCCAGAGAACTATAAACATTTGGAAGGGACAGAGGAGTACCTTGGCTGCGTTAAGAAAGCTGAACTACCCAACAGTAAAGGTACTTATTGAAATGGCTGAACTCAACCCACGTGGCTCAGTGCTGAAGGGAGTGGCCGACGGCCACACGCCGGCTGCTGCGTCGGGAAGGTGGAAATTGTGCATCCCAAGTCTAAGTACCGGGACCTTTGGCAGTAGCACCCAGAACAGGAAACGCCAACTCTTTAGACAGCAAAGGGTTAAGTCAACTGTGATTTTTTTTTTTCCTTTTCCTGTCAAGAGCCAGAGAAATACTTGATATTTTTAGTTGTGTCGTTTATAGTTACTAAATTACATGACAAAAACGTTGACTATATAAATCTCCTGGTCTGACGACGTGTTTGTAACGTGTACAGTAGTCCAGCCCTTTCTTCGCTTTAGTTCCTTGTGCTCTTTCAGAAGCCAGCCTTGCAAACCGGCCCAGGAAACTACCCGCTCGCTTTTCCCCTTTGGGAGAGAGAGCCTTCCTCCCCACTCTGAGATGGAACCCATCCCGTCTTTGCTTCCTGGGTGTCTGGCCCCTGCGGCCACCCCCTCGCTGGGAGGGGAGCGCCCTGCAAGGCGGCTCCCGACACACCGGGCCGGGAGGAGGGGCCACGCGCCGGGCGGCGGCCCCCGCGGAGCAGGCACGTTGAGGATAGAGTGCTAAGACACTTAAAAGTCCCTAGTGTTTGTGAGACCTACAGTCACCTACGATTTATGTAGTGAATTCTAAAAATTAAAAACACTAAAAAAGGCCCTGTCGGAGCCTGTAATTAGTTAACCCATTCAAAACCGTGACGTACAAAATGGTTTATTGGAATTCAGGAACTGCCCCTGTTGCTAAGAACTCTGTTTTTAAAGAAACCGTACAAACAAGAAAAATTCTAACCCAAAACAAAAACAAAAATATATATATATAAAAAAAAGACAACCCAAGAACAAAACAAACAAAAATCTTCAAAACATTGTCCACTAAATACTGATACAAACATGTAACAAAGAGTATAAAAAGTTATTCGTTTAAATATATACAAATTCTTTTCAACTCAAATACTGTTTTTAATACTTAATGGAGGAAGGGGAGGAGGGCAGACGGGACGAGGCAGAGAAGGGGAGGAGGGAGATATATTGCAACAGCCTGGACAGTACTGTTAACTCTGTGATACCGCCAACTTTGCGTAACAAAAACGTCTCTTTGCTTCCAATGTGGACCGGTGTGCGGGGTGGGGGGTGCTTCGCTGCTCGCGGGGGCGCGGAGGGTGGGGCGGCTATTTCTCCGCCGAGCTCACTCTTTTGGATTTGATGAAGGCCATGCCGTGGGTCCGCATGTGAGCGTTTAAGGCAGCTTCCGTCTCGAACGTCTTTGCACACACTTTGCACGTTCGGTCCGACACAGGGCCGTCGGCCGGCGCGTCCTCGGGCCCCGGCTGGTTCTCCGGCTGGTTCTCCTCGCCCGCCCCGTTCTGCTTGGCCGCCGGCTGCGGCTCCTTCAGTTTGTGGACGATGAAGAGGTGCCGCGACAGCGACACGTGCGACGTGTAGCACAGGCCGCACTCGCGGCACTGGTGGGAGGAGCCGTCCGACTTGTGCTGCGGGATGTGCTCGTGGAACTGCAGCAGGTTCTCCGTGGTGAAGCCGCACACGGCGCACTTGTGCACCTTGAACACGTTGATCTTCAGCTTCTTCAGGGGCTGCGTGATGGCCCCTCGGGGAGGGCGGAACTCTAACACGGGCTCCTCCAGCTTCCGCTTGGGACTGGGAGCCTGGGAGAGGAAGACAGAACCGGTGATACACTGACAACCGCTGTGGGCTCCGGGAGCTGGGGTGTGGGCTCCTTACGGCCCTGTGGGCCCCGCCCCGCCCAAGGGTCACCCTTTCCCTCTGCCCCGCCAAGGCGAGCTCCGCGCCAGGCTGACCCGGCGTCCTGCAGGGGCTCAGCAGAACAAACAGGCCCCTGCCCTCGAGGGACGCAGCTACAAACAGCGATGAGGGAGCCCGCCGAGCGTCACAGGGATAGCCTGGGCTGGGAGGTCACACCAGGAAAGGGGTCCGGCTGGGAGCCGGCCGGGGTAGCTGGGGGACAGGAGGGAGGCAATGCAGCTGCAGCTGGGGATGGGGGAGGGCAGGGATGCGGCCAGGGAGAGGCGGGGCAGGCGGGCTGAGCGTCTCCTGGCAGTGTCCAGACCTGCTCCCTTCCTGAGGGTCAGATGGTGGGCCACCTGCGCCTCACTGGAGCCAGTGAGGGCCCTTTCCTGCCCACCCAGCCTCCTCAGACTCCTCCTCTGGCCCCTCAAATCCCTCCCCTCCAGCTCTCTAAAATCCCAAGCCAATGGACACCTTCTCCACAGCCATCCAGCCTTTCCACCTTGACCTAAAGCTGCCCCCTGCATGTGCATTCTTTAATTCCACCCCCACCCCATCACTTGAGGGGAAGGATCACAATTTAATGCAACTCTAGTCTGACTTGTATTTTGATTTCAATGACTAACTCCTTGAAAGCACACACAGGCTTTTTTCCCCAGGAACATTCCAGACGCAGCACAGTGCCAAAGACAGCACGGGTCTCTGAAATGTCTGCTGAACCACTGCCGCACTCCAATAGCACTTGGCACACATGCGCTTTACACGCAGGCTAACAGCTGTGCTGTCGCCCGCTTCAAGTTCACCATCCACTGACAAGAGCACGAATTCTTGACCTTAACACCTTTCATCATTACAAACAGAAGCTACACGGAATCGATTTTGATCAGGTACCTCTCACAACATCAGCAATGCAAAGGAATCCAGATTAAAATAATTCTCTGGCTAAGACAACTTCCATGGGTCAACATAAAACTTTAATTTTTATATGTAAGTAGACTGATCCCTAACTTCCCTGGTAGCTCAACTGGTAAAGAATACGCCTGCAATGCAGGAGACCCTGGTTCGATTCCTGGGTCGGGAAAATCTGTTGGAGAAGGGATAGGCTACCCACGCCAGTATTCTTGGGCTTCCCTGGTGGCTCAGCTGGTAAAGAATCTGCATGCAATGCAGGAGACTGGGTTCAGTCCCTAGGCTGCAAAGACCCCCTCGAGAAGGGAAAGGCTACCCACTCCAGTATTCTGGCCTGGAGAATGCCATGAACTATATAGTCTGTGGGGTCACAAAGAGTCAGACACAACTGAATGATTTTGACTTTTCACTTTTCACTTTCAGACTGATCCCTAAAGCTATATCTGGAAGGATATAGAAGAAATTTAATAAAGGTTGTGTGTGAAGTCACTTCGGTCATGTCCGACTCTTTGTGACCCTATGGACAGTAGCCCACAGGCTCCTCTGTCCACGGGATTCTCTAAGCAAAAACGCTGGAGTGGGTTGCCACGCCCTCCTCCAGGGGATCTTCCCGACCCAGGGGTCAAATCCGCATCTCCTGGGTCTCCTGCGTTGGCAGGCGGGTTCTTTATCACTGGTGCCATCAAGTTACCTCACACACACACAAAGTTACCTTTAAGAGCAAGACGAAACTCAGGCTGAGTGCAGAGAGAGTGTTCCTATTACTTGACAGCTTTGTGCACAGGCTGAATTTTTTAAATCGTATAACCGTAGAAAAATTTTCATGCAAAAAAAAGGAGAAAGCAAGTCAGCATAACATCACTGTAAGGAGAACGCCTGCAGTGTCTAACCTTGGTGTCTTCTTTTGTCTCTGTTTCCTCCTCGTTGGTGGCTTCCGTCATCTCTTTCAAGTCAGGATCCTTAATGCCGTGCATGAGCTGTATGTGTTTCTCCAGCATCAACCGTTTCGTGAAGGTGCGCCTGGAGTCTGGACAGTGCCTGTGGGGAAAAGACAAGGAAATAACCTACTTGCTCTAAAAGGGCTCAGTGAGGAACGTGCTCACTACCGAAGCCCTCAGTCGGCCCAGAGGGGCCAAGGTGGTCCTGCAGATACGTGGTCCAAAGTGCAAGAGCGGTGTTGCTATGAATCATCATTTCCAGTGTGAATTAAAAAAATAAAATAAAATAAAAAGTGCGGCAGCTTTTGTTAAAAATTTTCTATCATAAATGAACTTACGGTTGCGGGGAAGGGGAGGGCGGAAAGGGACAGTTGGGGCCTGGGGAAGGTCATGTGAACACGGCTATGTTTAAAGTGGATAACCAGCAAGGATGCCCTGTCCAGCACAGGGGACTCTGCACAGCGTTGGACGGCAGCCTGGACGGGAGGGAGTGTGGGGGAGGATGGAGCCCTGAGTCCCTTTGCTGCTCACCTCAAACAGCCTTAACACTCTTAAGTGGTTATACCCAAATACAAATTGGTTTTGGTGTTTAAAAAAAAAAAAAAACAGAAGGAAAAGGGTTTTTTCCTATCAGTTTTTGGGTTCTTACAGCACCAGCCCAATTTGGTTCAGACAGGGCATTTATTTTCTGAGTTTGGTTAAGTATGACTTAATTTGTAATTCTAGATGGCTGTGATTTTAACATGGAGAACACTAAATCTCAGAAGTTTTCTTTCCAGTGACTCAGAGTGTTCCCTCAGAATTTACGTCACAAGACGCTTTAACAGGAAGCAAGTCCCTGCCTGACTTCTTCACGCCGGTGCTACCAAGATTCTCGCTCACTCTGCGTGACACAGACAAGAAAGACTTGTCTCCTGACAATTTTCTCATCGAAGCACAAATGCAGTAATATGCATGGTTAGGACCACAGCGTGCAAATACGTGTGCTCAGTTGGTTGATTAAAAGGCAGAAAACTGAACAAATACCCAAAATAGGTCAATGATTTCAGTTTTCATTTCAGCTTTTACAATTACCCCCTATAAATTACGATTACAGCTTTTCTTTGGGAAGATATGAATTTATCATTTTCTTCAAGGCCATGGTTTTTCCAGTGGTCACGTATGGATGTGACAGTTGGACTGTGAAGAAAGCTGAGCGCCAAAGAATTGATGCTTTTGAACTGTGGTGTTGGAGAAGACTCTTGAGAGTCCCTTGGACTGCAAGGAGATCCAACCAGTCCATTCTAAAGGAGATCAGCCTTGGGATTTCTTTGGAAGGAATGAGGCTAAAGCTGAAACTCCAGTACTTTGACCACCTCATGTGAAGAGTTGACTCACTGGAAAAGACTCTGATGCTGGGAGGGATTGGAGGCAGGAGGAGAAGGGGACGACAGAGGATGAGATGGCTGGATGGCATCACTGTCTCGATGGACGTGAGTCTGGGTGAACTCCGGGAGTTGGTGATGGACAGGGAGGCCTGGCGTGCTGTGATTCACGGGGTCGCAAAGAGTCAGACACAACTGAGCGACTGAACTGAACTGAAACAGGCCCAAACTGGTAAACAGAAATTCACAACCATGGCAATTGCAATTATGGTCACTCTTCAGGCAAATATCATGAATAACCACTGCAGTGAAAGGAGATGGAAAGATCCTCACGGCTTATGTAGAACCAAGTTCGCTGTCTTCAGAAAAGCTTCTGAAAATCTTACAACAAAGAGTGGCTCCCCGAGCTGATGATTTCACGTTAGAGACCCTCTATAGGACAGCACCGGGAGCCAGCACCCATACCAGAGAACAAAGGAAACGAGCTGGGCGACCAGGGCGCCTTCCAGGGACTCCTCGGGAGCAGGAGCCAGCCTTAGGGAGGGAGGACTCTGCCATCCACACCCACTTCCTTCCCGTTCTCTCAGTGCAGCGTTTCCTCCTAGAATCACTGGCTCCGTCACCACAGTCTCCGCACACAGGCTGGTCTGCTGATGCCGGCAACTCAACTGTGTGTAGGGAACCAAAGAGCATCTCCTTCAGCTGAGTCCCTACCTGCCTGCGAGTCACTGTGCCAAAACTCTCAGTAATGAAACCACAAATCTCTGCTTAACAGAGAGCACAGCTGGGACTTCCCGGGCGGTCCAGGGCTTAGGGCTCTGTGCTCTCACTGACGGAGCCCGGGTTCAATCCCCGCTCAGGGAACCAAGACCCTGGCCACAAGCTGCTCCGCATACACACAAACAAACACAGGGAACAGGTGAGAACATACAAGGCCCGGGCAAGGAGCTGCTCTTTCTAATTTTCATCTTGTCCGAGTGCTACAAACCAGGCAAGAACGGACTGCCAGAACAAAACATGATTCAAGAAAAGAAACCCACACACCTGGGGGCGGAAGACGGGGAAGTGGGAGGCTGACAGGGAAACGGGGAAGCGGGCACTTCCCGCCTGACCCGCGCGCGGCGCCGCCCCGTGAGAAGCCAGGACTTACGAGCAGGTGTAAACTTTCCTGATGCCTTTGTGCTTGATCCGGTTGTGGCGGCAGAGACTGTGGGACGAGCTGAAGGACTTGTCGCACTGGCGGCACGGGTGCTTCTTCATTTGCTTTATCAGGAGAAAGAGGGACAAAGTCACCGGAGAGAGCAAAGCAGAAATGCTTGACGAGCTAAAGACTCTTTCGTTAATGGCTGTGTACCACTATCGTTTAGCGATACATTAACAAGACTAAAAGATTTTTTTCAAATTTTTTATCGAAATATAGTTGCTCTACGATGTTGTGTTAAGTTCTGCTGCACGGCACAGTGAGTCAGCTGAACGATTCTCTTAAAGACGCAACAGAAGGGGCTGCCAGGGCCGGGGTTATCATGGGGGAATTTGGTTATAGCCATTTAGAAATACAAGCTAAACTCAGAAAATAAATACCCCGTCTACACTAAATCTCTCACTTCTAGAGAACAGGACATACTTTATTATAAGGCAATGTTTTTTTCCTCAAAAACACTTATGATGGAAAAAGAAAAAAAAAAACATGATTCTGATTCAACACAAACACCCAGATAGCTGAAATGAAGACATGACGTCGATTTTCTTTGCCTAAGAGGTTGTTATTTTTAGAAGGCAGATAACCTAGAAAAACACAATTCTTTAGTAGATACCAAATAAAGCCATTATTTCATTTACTGTATCCAGAAATAACCCGTTTCCTTCTCCAATGTGCCATTTAAAATCTCTGGCTAATTTTAAACACCCTTAGCTTTCCCCCCCAATAACTCATTATTCTGTATATAAGGAAAGAGTTTTCCAAGAAAAATTTTTAAATGATACCATTTGATTATCTCAAGAGCACAAGCGTGATACCACTCTGGGGAGCGTGCCTGAGGGTGTATGTGGAATGAGTCTGTGTGTGGGCGTGCATTTGTGTCCTGGGGGCACACTGAACGACCGAGAGAGCCATCAAGAGAGATCTCAACATCAAAGTGAAAACTTTCCCACTTCGGCTAAGACATCATTATAAGTTAATTCAACAGATTCTCATGTGTAACCTTTGAAGTAAAATCAGTAATATCTTTAAAAACAAATTCTTTGGGCATGATATGCGCTGCAGTCTGGAATTAACATCACATCCCAAGGAAATGAAATCAAGAAAGAATGGCCGGCCTCGTGAATGGAACAAAATTTGGCTCAGCCCTCATTAAAACTAAGGATGGAGCAGGAATTAAGTTCTCACGAGAAACTCTGTTACTATCTTTGGCCATCAGAAGAGATAAACAAGCAGTTGCGACCCATTTGATAAAGAAATGATCCGTTTTTTAAAAAATATTTTTATGTTAATCACCTGGCAAACACGTCCTCACTCCAGCTGGTGAGGAAATGAATTCGAGGCAGCTGAGAGCCTGGCTCTGGAGGCCCAGGTGGGCCGGCACCTTTGCCCACCGCTCGTGAACCACGTGACGGGGCATTTCCCGCCCTCCGAGCGGTTGGGGGGTCACAGCAGTGACATCCTCAGAGAGGGTGCTGGGGTCGTCGGGGGGGCGCTGAGGGGCTAGCGCAGTGCCTGGGATGCAGACAGAGCCTCAACGCGCTATTTTAGTAACAAGCTGGTGAGGTTATTATTAACAAGCAGCTGGTTATTTTATCATCCAAGTTTCATTTGTTAAAAAGCATCTTTTATTATTTAAAAGCAAATTCCCTGGTGGTAGCAGTGCTTAGGACTCCACACTTTGGCTGCTGAGGGCCTGAGTGCGGAAGTAACATCCGTCAAGACTCGAGGCATAGCCAGAAAAACAGCAAAGCGCTGTGACGGACATGATGGACGTGGCCCAGACAAGGCCGAGGAGGAAGTTCCTTCTCCGGGTTAAAGACGAAAGTTGTACCATGTGCCCCAGGCGGGCCTAGGGGTAAAGAACCTTCCTGCCAGGGCAGGAGGCAAGAGAGACATGGGTTCAGTCCCTGGGTTGGGAAGATCCTCTGGAGAAGGAAATGGCAACCTGCTCCGGTATTCAAGGCCTGGAAAATTCCATGGATGGAGGAGCCTGGCAGGCTACAGTCCACGGGGCCTCAAAGAGTCGGACACGACTGACCACACCCACTTACATACTTTGTATTGTTTTCCTAAGCACATCCAGGGTTACATGCATATGTATCATACCTCCCAGAACACAAGAATGATCTCTGGGAGAAAAGAGAGAGACAGAGGGAACAAAGCCAGCAACCAGCTAGCACCTGAGACACCCTGCCCCTTCAACTTCATAAAAATGTTGATCACATTAAATAGACCATCCCCAGTCTCTTGGGGAGAAGGCAATGGCACCCCACTCCAGTACTCTTGCCTGGAAAATCCCATGGGCGGAGGAGCCTGGTGGGCTGCATGCAGTCCATGGGGTCGTGAAGAGTCGGACACGACTGAGTGACTTCACTGTCACGCACTGGAGAAGGAAATGGCAACCCTCTCCAGTGTTCTTGCCTGGAGAATCCCAGGGACGAAAGATCCTGGTGGGCTGCCGTCTATGGGGTTGCACAGAGTCGGACACGACTGAAGCGACTTAGCAGCAGCAGCAACAGCAGTCTCTTGGACTAGCACATGGACCCAGAGAAGGAAGAAGAAGCTTCCTTTAGAATAAAACCAGGAACAGTTGGTCATGAATAATTGTATGTTTCAAAAAGGTTTTTTTAAAAAAATCTAATTTCTGTCGAATTTTTGTACATGTAAGATGGACAATGTTAAGATCACCTGGGAGAGTCAAAACACAAGACATCTTTCCAAAATCAAGACAGGGGCTTTCCTGGTGGCTCAGTGGCAAAGAATCACCCTGCCAATGCAAGAGACTCAGGTCCGGCCCCTGATCCACAAGATCCCACGCACCGCAGAGCAGTTAAGCCCCTGCAGCACAAGGACTGAGCCTGCGCTCGAGAGCCCGGGAGCCGCACGGACTGAGCCTGCGCTCGAGAGCCCGGGAGCCGCAAGGACTGAGCCTGTGATCGAGAGCCGGGGAGCCACAAGGACTGAGCCTGGGCTCCAGAGGCGGGAGCTGCACGGATTGAGCCCCGTGCAGCAACCACTGAGCTCTGGAGCCGGCTCTGCAACCAGAGAGGCCACTGCAGGGAGAAGCCTGAGTGCCACGGTGAAGGGGAGCCCTGCTCCCCACAACCAGAGAAAGGCCCTTGCAGCACCTAAGAGCCCAGCACAACCAAAAATAAACTAAAAAGTAAAAGCAAGACAGTCACAGCAAATAATCATAAAGAAGGGAGCCAACTGAAGTGATTCTTTCTAGGCATTCAACAGGGCATAGGCCTCAGACACATGCAGACTGGATCTCTATTATGGTGGAGATTTTAACATGCTACTTCTTGTTATGGCATATTTGTATTAACATAAAATTGAAATTGTAATAGAGAAGTATCAGCAAAGAAAGTCTCAGTAGATGATAAAATAAATGAAGAACAGCTCAGCTGAATCAATAATTACTATTTTCCAAAAAAGAGTTGACAATGTATGAGGTATTCTTTTTCAACATCTTCACGGGGAAAAAAAAAAAACCCTGCAGAAATGAACTGTAAAATCCAAAAACAATGGGGCAAGGTTTCCTAAATGCCTGGTGACAAGAAAATTACAAGTTTAAACCCCAGTTTCCAGATCAAACCTGCCAGGTTTGATCACCTAACAAAACAAATGACTTTTTTCTTTGTTAAATTTTAAATACTAACTTGTTTGAAGGTGCTTTGCCTATTTTCATAATTTGTATCTTCAATATTCTAATAGTTCCTACTGTTACTTTATGACACCGAAAGCAATTTTTGATCAAAAGTGGGGAAAAAATAGCATTAAGAAAAGTATAAATGTCTATCATCATTCTATTTTCAAGACTTTTAAGGTCCTTTACTCTTTCCAGCTGCTATAGCAGCATAAAGCTGATATTAACAGAACCAGGGCCTTAAGTGGAAACTGTATACTTAAATCAGAAAACAAATTGTGAATTGTAAATTATTTTGTCTTTAAATAGAACTATTCAAAGAAACAGGTGGCAGCGTCTGAAAATTTTGATAAGACTTTAGAATATCGAACCACCACTTGGGTGAACTTGCTAGATTTTCTCCCTCATCTCCAATTGCTGACTCTTATCTTCACGTCCTGTAGGAAAGAAAGCGTCATCACTAATTCCTCTGCTCTGAATGCCCTGGCCTTGGGCTCAGGTTTGAGCTCTGGGATTTAAAATGCCTCTAAAAGCCCTTCTTTCTGGATGGCACTTGGTGGACATTCTGATAACCGGTCCCTTCCCATGACTTGGCTTGAAGGCCTCTTTCGGGTTCGGGGGACAGTGGAAAAGCTGGAGAAAAGGCACAGCCCCACACACCCACCCAGCCCGAGCTCCCCTTCTCCCAGCTCTTCTGAGCGCCCTTCCTCCCCAAGGCTTCGGACTCACAGCCGCATGCAAAGAGCCCCCCCTGACGACCATCACACATCCAGACAGAGATCTGAGATGAGGGGGGACTGGACTCATTCCCAAATCACAGTGACACACACCCTTCACCTCGATCACAGCACTTTTTATGAAAACGGAAAAGCCAAACTGCTTATATAATTTTCAGCCTATCACAACAGCAGTCTCTCAGAATTTAACTCCTAAAACTCTGAACCCTTTCACTTGGGAATCGATTCTGGACATAGTGGTTGGTGCTGCTGTGAGATAACATACACAGGACACAGGTTCTAGATCGCAGAGCTAGGCAGAGTCAGGCGGACGCCCACAGGGCTCCAGCCACAGTCAGTAAGGAGCCTGACACTCAAAACCTGCCAGCGACTCGCTCAATGAAGAGCGTCGTGCATCGACACACGGTGAGAAACATTTCTTAACAGCTGGTTAAGAAACACACAGGTGCTGCAGAAAGTATGGCACCTCACCTTGAAAAAGGCCTGCACTTTGCTGGTGGAAGTGAGCACCAGGGGGCTTACCTGAAAACGGAGGGCAGCTGTGACCCCTTCCTGTGGACCTGTGTGACCCCCCCAGCGGGAAACGAGGGCGCTGGCGGGGCTGGGAGGTGTGTGCACAAGTGTGTCGCGTGTATTCCTGCACGACTCCGTTTCATGGTTTTCTGGAACTAGTGTTTCTCA